>NW_024501792.1:372260-766394 GCF_017590055.1 Onychostruthus taczanowskii | reverse complement strand
GCTGGGACAGGGCTGGGCTGGGACAGGGCTGGGCTGGGCTGCGCTGGGACAGGGCTGGGCTGGGACAGGGCTGGGCTGGGCTAAGACAGGACTGGGACAGGCTCTGGGGGCTGTGGGTGGCTGTTCTCTGCCCAGGGATCAGGGCTGGGCTGGGCCAGGGCTGGGCCGGGCTGGGACAGGGCTGGGCTGGGCTAAGACAGGACTGGGACAGGCTCTGGGGGCTGTGGGTGGCTGTTCTCTGCCCAGGGATCAGGGCTGGGCTGGGCCAGGGCTGGGCCGGGCTGGGACAGGGCTGGGCTGGGCTAAGACAGGACTGGGACAGGCTCTGGGGGCTGTGGGTGGCTGTTCTCTACCCAGGGATCAGGGTTGGGCTGGGACAGGGCTCCATCCACAGCCCGCTGCCCTCCCTCCCCTCCCCTCGCTGCTGCTGCTCCTCCACAGGCTGGGAACAATCATGATAAATCAGAAAGTCTCCCCTGGCCTCAGCAAGGTGCTGGGAACTCGGACTAGGAGTTTATCCATCCTAAATAATAATGCACTGGAGCTGCCAGCTCCCCGCCGGCTCCATTTGCATGCTGCTAAGAATCAATGACCCGGGCGGCTCTTTGGGGGCCCGAGAGTCCAGAGGACTCGGAGCTGGCCTGCCCAGGGGCTCGGGATGCTGGCAGCCTTGGCAGTGAGGAGCTGCCCGGGCTGGCCGTGCCCTGCCTTTCACACCAATCTAACAAAGGGAGCTGGGTGCTGCCGCTGCAGAGCTGGGGCTGATGAAATCTTTGCTGAGGAGCTCCAGAGCTCCGGTACCTACATCAGGAGGGAGTTAATTAAACAGGGAAGGTGGGAGGTGGTGGCTGAGGGCGTTTCTGGGGAGGCACGGCTCTCGGGAGCAGCACAGACAGTGTGCCAGAGGGGAGCCAGCCCTCGGCACCGCTGTCTGCTTGTGCCACTGCCGGCACATCTGGGGGCAGCTGGAAAACTCCAGCGTGGTGCCATGTCCCCTCTGGCCCCTGCTTGTCCTCTCTTTCCCCTGTGGAATCTCTGGGAGATGGTGCTTTTCCCAGGAATTCCAGTGGATCTCCTCTCCAAGGCCAGTGCAGCTGCTGCCTCTGCAGGCCTTCCATTTGTTTTTGGGATGCTGGGCTGCCTGCAGTTGGTTTCCACTTCCCTGTCAGGACTGGGAGGCTCCGTGGCAGCCACCCTGCTGCTGCCATTGGGCTGTGCCAGCCGTAGATTAGATTCTTGTTTGCTTCATGGAAGTTCCCTGGTGATATCAATTAGATATGTCAGAGGGACCCAGGGGAATGTTTCTTCTCTTATTTATTTATTGGTGTCGGAGCCATTGCCGGCTCCCAGAGCGAGACACATAATGTCTCTCACCTTTCTTCACTCACACTCCCTCTCCTGCTTTTTATGGCTCCTAATAAAGCCCAGCAAAGGTTATTTCCAGAGGGGGGAGAGTGCTGCAGGGCCGGTACCCTGCCGTGCTGGATGGAGCCAGGCTGGTGCTCACCCTCCCTGAGCCAGAGCACGGCTGAGCCGTGTCACCCTTGCCCTCCTGCACACTTCCCAGAGCCTCCTAATCCCCTCTGCAGCAGAGCTGCCAGCTCAGTGTGTCCTGGGCAGCCCTGGCACGGGGCAGAGCCAAGGCACCGCTCCGCCCTGGCAGCCCCGAGTGCCACCAGCTCCTGCTGCAGGTGCCAGCAAGAGGCACCAGGGCAGATTTAATGAGATACCTGAGAAACTGGTGCAAATAATGAAAATCTGTCAGGGCTGGAGGCAGAGAGAGGCGGGGGGCATGAAAAGAGCCTTGGTGATTTCTGGATACATCCACTGAGCAGGTGCTGTATGGTGGGGCCGGGTGCAGGGACAGGGAAATGTCACTTCCTGGTGTCAGATTCTGTGTGGCACCTTGGGGCAGCCTGGCCAGGTCCCTTCTCTACTGCAGGGAGCTGAGGGATTAGCAAAGTGAGGATTGGCTTAAGAGGAGAAGGTTTAACCAGCCTGAAATGTGGTGTTTGTCGTTGACATCCCCAGGGAGGGATGCTGGTCCCCAACACCCTCGTGCCCAGGGTCTGCAGAGCTGCTGCCTGCACACCCAAATGCCAGGGAATTCCCCAAAGGGCGCAGTCCTCCTGCTCTAGAGGAACTGCTGGGCTTTGCTGCGCAGTGCTGGAGTGTGTCTGAGTCGTGGATCCCGCAGCCCCGCTGCTCTGCAGGGCCCGTTAATCTGGCTGGATAAAATACCGCTGGCTGCTGTCACCATCCATCTCCTCTTCCCCCCGAGGTCAAGTGGGGCCCTCCCGTCCATCCCAATGAGCAGGGCAGCCCATAAAACATGTTTTATGAGCGCTGCCTAACGAATCCCTCCCCTGAGGCGTGTGCTGCCGTGCTGGGAGCAGCTCCTCTCCATCCCCTGGGCGGAGTTCCTCGGGGCTCCAGGGGATTCATTCCACAGCAGTGGGGCTTCCAGTTGTCCCCAAGCTCTTGCTGGGGTCCCTCATGCTCCTGTGTCACCCCCATCAGGTTTGGAGGGGGTCCTGCCCCTGCCACCCCCCTGGTGCCAGGCTGAGTGAATCACGGGGAGCTGCCCAGTATCAACGGCCCGGTTTACTCCAGCTCCATCCCTCGGAGTGAGTCCCGTTTAAATGTTAATGCCTCCAAGATGAAACCTGCCTGATTAAATTTTAGACTTGCAAATGGCTTTGGTAAATAGACGTAGGGAAAGGCGGGACCGAGCCGCTGCCTCGTCGCAGATACGGCAAATAGCAGCACTTTGTGATTAGGTGTGAGATTCACTCTCGCAAAATGGGAGTCTCCAGGGGCTCTTTTCTGGTGAGAAATCCTTTAAGTACATAAATTTATGGCAGTTTTTATTTCCCCAAACAAAAAGAGGTCCCGGGCTGTTGTGGGCGGCTGAAAGGGCAATTAGGGAGTGAGGAACTGGAAGGGATGGCAGCCCTGGCTGGGTGACGTGGTGGCCACTCACATCCCCCAGCACGGGGGGCAGTGGGTCACAAGGCTCGGGGGAAGGTGGGCGTTGTGGGAAATGCCCCTGAGCCTGGGATTAATCCATCCCCGGCTGCACCCCGCGGCTGCTGCTGCAGGGAATGCAGGAATTACAGGCGGGCAGGGGGGATGGAGCCTCCTGCTCCTGGGGAAACACTTGAGCATCATCATCTGTGGGTGGGAAGGCGGAGGCGGGGAGCAGAGATGCAGCTTGGCAGAGAGATCCTTCCCTCCTGCCGGCGCTGGCAGCAGCCCGCGTCTCGGTTGCAGCCGAGGAGGGATTATTCCAGCTTGGCACACGGGTTTCTTTTATTTTCCCGGTGAAAAAGCCAGCCTGGGTTTGAAACACCTTTAAAAATGCAGATAGTGGGGCAGCCCGCCGTGACCCCCGCGCACGATACAGAGCAGGGCTTTAATGAGAGCCTTGCATTCATTCTTATCTGGAGCGCTGGGAAATGCTGCGAGGAAAGCAGACAAAGGCAGTGCTGGAGCTGGAGCCTGGATTTAGCACATATTAAACCATTTGTCTTTTGCTCCCCTGCTGAGCAAGAGCACACGGGGCTGCTGCAGCCCCAAAATCAGGGCAGAAAGGCAGCAGAGGCAGGCAGGGTGCGAGGGGAGAGGGCTGCTGAGCGGCACGCAGAGCACACGGCTTTCCTTGGGCTGCTTCGCTCTCTGGCAGAATCTTCCCAGCCCGGAGGGGTTTTTGCTTTGCTCTGCTCTCCAAGGTCCTTTGCCTGGCACCTCTGCTGTGTCTCTGACATCTACAGGAGCTGCCTGAGAGGAGGGTGTAGCCAGGTGGGGGGCAGTGTCCTCTCCCAGGTAACAAGCACAAGAGGAAAGGGCCTCAGGTTGTGCCAGGGGAGGTTTAGATGGATACTGGGACCTGTTTCTACACTGAAATTGTGGTCCAGCCCTGGAGGGATTTAAAAGTGATGTAGATGTGGTACTGGGGACATGGTTTAGTGGTGGCCTTGGCAATGCTGGGTTGTGCTTTTCCATCCTAAACAGTTCTAGGATCTCTCTTCCTACCCATTGCTCTGCTGAGCATTCCCTGGCATTGGATTCTGGGGCTTCACATCCTGGCCTGGCCTTCTTCTGGGGAGCTAGGAACATCCACGGAGAGCCACAGCTCTGATTTACCCACCCGAGATCTCCATTGCGTCCCTTGTTGTGCATATTGAAACATTCATCATCCGTTCATTACAGAGCAATCTCCAAATTGCCCTGGCTCTGAGCAAACACGGCTGCACTCGCTGGGGCATCAGCAGGGACTGATCTTTCCTGTGCCCACTGCAGCCCTCAGGGAGGAGCTGGTGCTGAATCCTGGTCCGTGCAAGGCAGGTGGAGGATGCAGGAGCTCCGGGAGCACCCCAGTTTGTGCGGGGCATGAGGCAGGAACAGCTTGAGGTGGGGCTGGTGTGGTGGGCATGGAGAGCACCTGCAAATGCGGGAGGGTTCCTGTGGGGACAGGTGCATGGAGGCGCCTGGCAGGATGCCCCCGAGGAAGGGATGGAGCCCGCGGGGTGCCAGCTCCCGGCCGAGGCGGGCAGGCACCGTGCCAGGCACCGGCACTGCCGCAGCATCCTCCTGGGCACAGCCTGGGCTTGGCTTGACAGCATTCCTGGGAAAGTACTTTAAATAATACATGAAGTTTCCGTGCAGTTCAAGGCTCCCGCGCTCGTTTACCAGCAGCTGCGATGTGTTCCCGTCTGATAAACACGGCTGTTATATATTATGTATATCGCATCCCGGTGCCAGATTCGCGGGGAGGTGGCTCCGGTCACACAGCTGGGCTGTTTGCTGCGCATGAGGATGAGGCTGCGGGAGCATCCCCGATGTAAACACTGCCGGGAAGCTCCGCTCGGAGCCGCCCCGCCGCGCAGCGAGAGAGAGTCTAATCGCTACATCTAATTACTGAGACGGGCAAATCGATACGGAAGATTTCCAAGTGTCTTAAAATATCCTGAATTCCCTCCCTTGCAGGCGGCTGCTGGCTGGCTGCGGCGGAGCTCTGCAGCGGGAGGGTGATGAGGCTTCAGCTGCGGGGCTTGACCGGGTGAGGGAGAGCAGGGTTTGGGATGAAGGAGGCTTGGCCATGGGCAGCGCTGATGGAGAGAGGGCTGGAGCTGGCACAGCGGGCTGGAGAGCACCTGGACCTCTGCTTTGGAGGCAAAGCTTTCAGTCTGGGGCCTCAGCTCCTTCGGTGGGAGTGTCCTGGCTAGAGGGGACGTAGGGAGCAGAGGGCACCCATCCAGGCTGAGTGGGGATGGGGACAAGGAGGAGGAAGCTGTGTCGGGTTTGTTTTTGTCTCAGGCTTTTCAGAACACAGGAACAAACATTTCCTACATCCCACAGTGAATACTCGGGGCTCAGATTTAATCTCCCATTTATTCACATGCTGATGAGGCCCTAAGCATCCCTTTCCAGGAGCTGTTGTTTGAGCTTCCCCAACCCCTTTCTCAGCCAGAACAGCTTGTAGAGGCTACAAGTGGCCTTGGCTGCCTTCCTGCCCGAGCAGCAGGGACGTGGGGCTGGGAGCAGGGGGGTCAGTGCCCCCCATCCGATCCCCATCGCTCCCACTGCAGGGTCCTCCACCCGCCCTTCGCCCCTGCGCTGTGGGGGAAGCGAGCCAGCCCCTTAATGAGACGAGCTGGGGCTCTTCCCTCGCTCGGCAGCTAATTGAGGTGTGCTAGCCGCTCTCCTGTTAGGCAATCACCGGGAGTTTGTCTAAATCCATCGCGGAGCAGCCGCCGGATCAAAGGGCCGGGCTCTCCAGCCTGCCATGCCCGGGCTGCTGACAGCGCCTGCTGCCGCTTCCCTGAGTGACTGCTTGACACAATAAATCTGTGGGAGAAGGAGGCACTTCTGATCTGCTGTCATCCTCCCCAAATGCTCCTGATGCATTTTCTTTCCTCATTACACATGAGATGTCAAGTCCTCACCTGCGAGAGTGCAGCTCGACATCTCCCCTGCACGCCCGCCTCCCCCTCCCGGCGGGCAGGGTCCCTGCGGAGGTGGGGGAGCTGCCCCCCACCTTCCCAGCGCTGTTCCCTCAGCCTGGCACCCTTCAGAGCAGCTCCTGTGCCCCTCTGCCCCCGTGGCTGACAGCCTCCCGCCTGTTTTGGGGTCCCTGCAGCCAGAAGCCGGGCTGTTGGCTGCCTCGTCCCCCCATTTTTTTGGGATGAGCCTCTTTGGTGCCTGCAGGCGTGGGGATGATGTCCTGGCTGCAGGTCCGGGAGCTCTTGTGGGAGCTGCCAGGGCTCAGGGAAGGGCGGCAGAGCCGGCTCACCTCCAGCCTGCCTTTGCGAAGGAGAAGGAGCAATTAGCAGTCTGATAGCAAGATTAATAGCAGATGCTCATAATTAACTCACTATGCATGTAAGCAGCTATTGTCTCCATTTTACCCTGCGTGGATTGATATTCAGGAGTGACTCATTACAGAGACAGAACCGATTCTGCCTGCGGAGCGCAGCCACCAGAATGGAAATTGCAATTAGAGTTGGCCGTGTCCCTGCCAAAAGCTCGAGGAGCAGGCGCTGGGGTGGGCCAGGCCCCCCTGCCTGCCCCGGGGGGCTGCCCTGGGCCCCCCCAGCAGTGTCCAGGGCTGGGTGCTCCCCTCTCCCAGCTCATCCCAAAGGTTTATGGCTGCAGAGCTGGCCCAGCCCGCTGCTCAACAGAGGGATGAAAAATGGCTGGAGAAGCTGGAGAGTGGCCAAAACCTGCTGAGAGTTGCAAAGGGAAGCAGAACAAAGCGAGGTCAAACGCTTCTGTGCTCTCCAAGCCAGAAAAGCCTTGGTTTTCCCCTGAAATGCCATCCAGGCTGGCCCTTCCCCTGCTGGTGTGTCAGGTACCCAGGTGTGGCAGCAGCAAGGGGGATTTGCAGTGAGCCCCCAAGAAGGGCTTTGTGTGCCTGTTAAAGGATGCAGGAGCAGCTTCCCTGTGCCTGGTGCTGCTTTTGGGGGCAGGAGCTGCGGGGTACGTGGTGTGTCCCTGCCTGACCCGTGTGAGGGGCACACTGATCCCATCAGGGCCCTTCAGCACATCTCTCAGGGCTCCAGAAGAGCCGGGTGCCAGCCAGGACATCCACGTGTGACTCGAGGCATGCACTGATCCCAGGAACCTCATCCAGCCTGGTGAGAGCAGTGGTGTGAGCCCTGGGCCCTTGGAGCCATGGTGTGAGCTCTGGGGAGTCATGGTGTGAGCTCTGGGCCCTTGGAGCCATGGTGTGAGCTCTGGGCTCTGTGGAGCCATGGTGTGAGACCTGTTGAGCCATGGTGTGAGCCCTGGGCCCTTGGAGCCATGGTGTGAGCTCTGGGGAGTCATGGTGTGAGCTCTGGGCCCTGTAGAGTCATGGTGTGAGCCCTTGGAGCCATGGTGTGAGCTCTGGGGAGTCATGGTGTGAGCTCTGGGCCCTTGGAGCCATGGTGTGAGCTCTGGGCTCTGTGGAGCCATGGTGTGAGCCCTGTGGAGCCATGGTGTGAGCTCTGGGCCCTTGGAGCCATGGTGTGAGCCCTTGGGGCCATGGTGTGAGGTCTGGGCCCTTGGAGCCATGGCTGTGAGCCCTGGGCCCTCAGAGCTGTGGTGTGGACCCTGGGCTCTGTGGAGTCATGGCTGTGAGCCCTGGGCCCTGTGGAGCTGTAGCTATGAACCCTGTGGAGCCATGGCTGTGAGCCCTTGTAGCCATGGCTGTGAGTCCTTGGGGCCGTGGCTGTGAGTCCTCGGAGCTGTGGCTGTGGCTCGTGCTGTGTGCTGTGGCTGCTGAGCTGCAGGGACTCGCTGGCCCGGCTCCTTTGGACATCCTGGTAATTGCCTGTGTCAATTCACTTCCCTGGAACAGCTTCTCTGAGGACGGCCCTCCCTGGGGAGCGGTGTAGAGCTGCTGCTGCAGTCTATCTTTTGTGTGTTTTTTTCCCTCCCTGCCCCCCGTCACCTCGCAGAAGTGAGATTGAGGCAGGAAAGGTTTATTTGTGTAAGCTGTGAAGTATTTTCATTCCACAGCAGGCAGCAGCTCCGGCCCTTGGCCCAGCAGGGATGGGGGTCCTGCACAGTGGGGGACCTCGGGGGGCATTGTTGCAGCACCCACAGCAAAATAACCACTCGTGGCTTTTGGAGAAATGCTGTGCTCTCTTCAAAACCCACCGCCCGTGTCTACGAGCAGCTGAGTTTTGCTGGAGAGCTGGGATGGAGCCAGAGGGATGGATCCCAGGAGCAGCACTGCCCATGGGCAAGGAGGGCAGGGATCCCTGTCCGCTGTGATGCTGGAGTGGATCCGTGTGACTTGGCCTTGGGTCTTGTAGCACTTGGTGTGTTCTTGACATGAAACAATAAGCTGGTAGGGAGCCTGGGTGGCAGACAGCACTGCTGCATTCCCAGCCTGCCCCTTGGTCCCCTGGGTGTGGGGAGCAGGGCTCGGCAAGGGGAGGATGAATCCTTCCAGCCCTCTCCTGCTCCCCCTCCACAGCAGAGCCACCCCGAGCCTCCCTCCTGCTGTCGTGCCCGGGGTGGTGCCAGGACGGGGCAGAGGGAGCTGGGCAGCCCAGCACTGCCTGCCAGGGCCCCGTCCCATCTGTGTACTCCCTGCCCCTGGCTGGCTGGCGTGCCCCCAGCCCCACGGGACCAGCCCTTGCTGGCTCCTGCACGTGGCATCAGGCAGCCACCGCTGCCAGCTGGGCTCTGCCTTCTCGCAGCGCCGTGCCCAGGCAGGGGCAGCGCCGGGTGGGCATCACAGCCTGTGTTTCAGGGGTGGCAGCCGTGGCACAGGGAGGGCTCTCACACTCACCTCACTCACAGAAACCTCTCCAGTCCCGGCCTGGCCGGGTTCTCCAGCTGGGAACGCTGCAGATCTGTGCCCGGGCGCTGGGTGGGCTCAGCCCGGGCGGGCGATGGGCAGGGGAGCAGCAGCAGCTCCACAGCTGCTCATTCTGTGGGCTCTGGCGTGGGCAGGGGTGCCAGGCTGGGGTGCCAGGCTGGCAGGGAAGGAGCTCGCTCTGCCCAGCCTCCAGCTCCGTGCTCCTGCCTCTCCTCCCTGGCTGGCGCTGCCTGGAGCAGCCCGCGAAGGCGCGGCCATATGGTAATGCATATTTAACTGGTATTTACATTCAACAGTGTCTCTCTGCAGCTCTGTTTTCCTTCCCAAATGCTCTAATTCCTCCCGGCTCCCAGCTGGGGAGGCCGGGGAAGGCGGGTGCCCTTGGCAGGGTTGAGAGGGGCTGTGCTGGGCTGGTGCTGCCTGCAGGCTCCTGCTCGGTGCCTCCTTTGCTGGGGCAGCTTTCCTGTCTGGGAGCCAAAGGGCAGAGATGCCAGCCCTGGGTTGGGAGCTCAAAGTGTGTTCTGAAGGGAGAGGAAACCCTGCAGAGAGGGTAAAACCCTGCTTTTTGGGGTAAAACATTTGGTGTTTCCTGTAAAGGTGCAGGAGAAGTTGTGTTTGGGTCTGCAGAGAGCCAGCTTGGATGTGCTGGGTGTCCTGCCCCAGCCTGGCTTCCCCCGGGGCTCCCACCCACCCTGGGCCCTGGGTGAGCATCCTGCTGTGCCAGGAGAGTGCTCCCTGCTTGGCACAGCCGCTGGCACCGGCAGGGCTGGACACGTCCTGGTGTCTCTCTCTGGCACTTTTACCAAAGGCTGAGAAATGTGAAAACCAATTAAGACCGGAGGGGAACTGTTAAGGCAAAAAAACAAATAGCTGCTGTTGCAATTGACTTTGCTCCTTAATCCTGGTGCTCGGGAGCTATCGTTATTCCAAACATACCGGCATAATAATTAAACATAATTACTTGTAGGTTCTGGGCCGGTGACTATCTATACTGAACGCTCCTGATGAAATTTCTATTAAGCACACACTGACTGGTTAATAAATAATAAGAAGGCCTCAGTGTCTGGTCAGGGAAGGGCCCTGGTGTGTCCAGGGGGGAGAGGGCTGGGAGCAGAGGGCTGTGGAGCAGCATTGCCCCGTGCCATCCTGTGCCATCCCGTGCCCCCTGGAGCCCTGGACACCCTGCAGGGCCTGGCTGCCCCATCCTCACCAGCCGTGGGGGTCCCCACCAGCTCCTGGCCCTTAAAATGCAGCCTGGGGTGACCTGTGAAAGGCCCTTCAGGGCTTTTGGTCTCTCTGTATCGATGTAAAAGCAAACGTTGGGTAATGAGGACGTTGTCAGAGCTCCAGAGAGAGAAATCACCTGTTCAGCTCAGAACATTTTCCTTGAGAATTAATCCTAATTTAGGATCCAATTATAAACATAGAGGGTAATATAATGGCCTGAAACATTAGTCAAGGCAAATTCTATAATTGATGAGTGCTAATGTGAAACAGTTGGAAAATGAGGACGCATTTTGTTTTTAAATCCTCCCTCCTCCCCCTCCTCTGAGAAATCCTGGGCTTTGGGAGCCGGAGCACTTCAAGAGAACAAAGACCCTTTGAAAGCTCCTTTTTTTCCCCCCTTTCAATGCTTATCTGAAAGGACATCTCTCTCCCCTTAGTTGCTGTAATCATAAAAGCACAGGTGACAAACTGCTTCGTACCAGGCATCATCAATTCCAAGTTGGGGATTTTATAAACACGTTTGTGTCTGTGTGTATGTACACACACAGCAAAGGCAGCAGCAGCACCGCGGCTCTGTGCCAGCAGATGATTCCTATCAGCCCCCCGGGGGGAAGCCAGAAAACAAACTTTTAAGGGACAACTTTAATCTCGGTCTCCCCTGCGGGGGCGATGCTGCTGCGGTGCTCCCTGGGCAGGGGACAGGGTGCCTGGGATCCACGGGATCCCTGTTCACATGGAGACCCCTCTGCCCCGTGGGCTGACAGTGATGCCTTGCAAACATTCCTCAGGCGGGGTTTGCCGTGCTTGTGAGTACTTTCATCCGTGTTGTGCTCTGCTGCTGTGGGAAAGGAAGATAAATTTAATGTCAGGGCTCAGAGGTGCCCCACACGATGTCCCCGGGCAGCCAAGGGATGTAGTTCTGAGTTTCAACAGCCTTATCCTGATCTTCCCCCCTGTCCAGCTCACTCCAACACAGCTCAGAGTTTGCTTGGCTCAAGGGCTTTGCTGGGATCCACAGCCACAGGTAAAGGGGGCTGCAAACCCCTTCTGGACACTGCCCACAGCGCTCCGACAGACACTTTGCTGATGACAGCGGATGATGTGTGTGCAATCCACGTGTTTAGGGGAAAAAGAAGGACATCACCCACCCCCAGGGCTGTGAACCCTTCCTTCCCACAGCTCTGAACGAGCAGCAGCTTCCCAAAGGCCAAATCCTGCTGCTGCTGCTGCTGGAGCTGCTGCTCCTGGGGAGATTCTCCCTCTCCCTCCTGCGCTGGGGACCCTCGCTGCCAGTGTCCAGCACCCTCCCGGTCCAGGGCAGGTTCCCCCGGGGCTGGGCAGCTGCTGTGCCTTGCTGGTTTCCAAGGGGACAGCCTCCTTGCACAGCCTTTGAACTCCGAGGTGATTTCTTGTCTCTGAGCAGCACCTCGGAGCCGCCGGCGTTTCCCTGTGCCAAGGTGGCTCTGCTGCCCGGGCTCTGCTCCCGTGTGTGATCAACAAAGTGTTTGGGGCAGATAAGGCTGGCTCGGGCTGTCACAGCTCACAGAAATAAATACCTGTCTCTGGAACCGGCGTGCTCAGCCCTGCTGAGAAACTTCCTGCGTTTTCCCCACCGGTGTTTTCCTCCTCCAGCTCAGCCCCGGGTGGGCAGAGGTGAAAGTGGACTGAAATGAATTCCCTTGGTGGCTGGGGGCTCTGGAAATGGGTGGGGGGCTCTTGGATGGATGAGAAAGCTGGGGAATGGCACGGGTTGGAATCAAGCTGAGCACCCTGAAGCCCCGGGGGGCAGTGCTGGGGGGAAGCTGGTGCTGGTCCGGGGGGTGCAGGGCAGAGCTCTCTGCCCCTCGCTCCAGCACTCACAGTCACCTTCCCTCAGGCTTTTATCTCCAATCTTTTGTCAATGATAAAAAGCAAAGGGAAAGGGAAAAGAGAAAAATCGGAGGAGGTTGAAAGTCGTCCTTTGAGGACAATTTTATTGTTGCTTCGCCGTCTGAGTGGCTGAATCCACTCACAATCAGTGGCAGGCAAACACCTGAGCTGTGTGAGCTCACGTAGCTTTGATCCAAGCACAAGGGGAACAGCACACCTGGCCCGCTGTGCCCTTCTCCCAGCGCTGCCTCAGCCTCGGGTGTTTGGCACTGCTATTTCAGCTCTGTCTGCTGCACTTCCACTGCAGGTGGGTGCCCGGGGGGCTGCTCAGCCCCCCCATGCCCGGCAGGGGACGGGGACTTGTGCCGCATTCCCGTGGTCTCTCCCACCCTGGATTGATAACGATGCTTCCCAGCTGGAGCACAGGGATGTGATCACACATAATCCAGCAGCTTCTGGGTTTCTTGGTTCAAGGACAGGTCTTGGCGTTCTTTTACTTCCCTCTGTGTCCATCTGTCAGGATTTTGGTAACTCGGTGGCTCCCAGGGCTCTCAGGGTGCTCTCAGCCTGTCCCCCTGGGGCTGGAGCACACAGTGCATCCGAGAGAGCTGCGGGGGAAGCTGGGCCATTCCTCACTGAGAGGAGCTTTTGGCTCCGGCTCAGGGCGTCAAGAGCCTCAGCTAATCCAGAGAAGCATCCGAACAGCCTGCCCGAGGCTCCAGCCAGCCCGTGCTGGGGATCTGCCATTTCATCCCGTGCTTCTGCTGCTCCAGCCTCAGAGAGCTGCTGGCCAAAAGCAGCTTTGGGGGAGGATGCTCAGAAAACCCACCTTGGGAGCCCCGTGGAGCTTGAGGGAGGGAAGGGGGTGCAGGAAGGGGTCAGACAGGGCTCAGGCAAGGGATGCTGGTGCAGGGGTGCTGGCAGGTGAAGCTGCCTGCCGCGGGAACCCCTGCAGCACACGGTGATTGCTGTGGTGTCAACACTTCCCCTTCCCCCTGTGTGACATCCCTTTGTGAGCCGGCTTCAAAGACGCCTCTCCCCCTTCCCCCCCTTTAGGAAGGTGTATATGAAACTTTAATTACAGTAGCAGTGTTTAAAGGGATGGTTACACCTGCTGAACAGACAGCAGTCACAGGAGCGACAGGAGCACGCGGGGAGACGTCAGGGTGACAAAACTTTGCCGGCGTGATCCAGGTGTGTCAGCTCCCCCAGCATCCCGTTTGTGAGGGACACCGGGCCGTGGCCTCTGAGAAATGTTTAAATGGGGTGCTCAGACAAGTCAGGTGTGGAGGAAGGAAGTGATTTATCCCTGTGCAGCAGTGTCCTGGCACAGCTGCCAATAACCGTGCAGATGACAAACGCCCTTCGCGAGCGAGCATCGCTCTGCTCTCTGCTGGGGACAGGGGAGGGGACGAAGCGGTGCTGGCCTTCAATTCCTGCTCTGAGAGAACAAGCCTGTGCTTTCAGGGGCTGGGTTTTGGGGTGTTCTCACGTGCTGGTTCCCCTCTCCCTGTTTTTCCTGCATCACCAGGCCCCGGGGTGGCGGCTGGGGCCTCCTGCCTGGCTTTGGCAGGCGTTTATAAACAGGATTTCACACACCAGGAGATGGAGGGATGAGGCAGGGAGTGACAGGCCCAAGGTGACTTGGGGAGCACAGTGAGCCCTGGAATGGCTGGCAGGACTGGCACCAGGCTCGGCATTGTGGTGCACAAAGTGACATTTGAGGACAACGTGGCAACTTATTGCTGAGCAGAGGAGAATAAATCTGCAGCGTTGGGGTGGAGGCACAGTGCTGTAAAGCAAAGAGCCAATATAACAGTCTACATAACACCATTAGTCTGGAGCGAGGCAGCTGATATAGAAGGAGAGATGGCGTGAGCCAACAGGTCCCCACTTTATTTTTTTTCCCCGTGTTTAATACAGTGTTCTGGAGCTGCTCTCTATGCTCAGCGTGTTTTATTGTTTTGCTCACCCTGAAAGAGGAACTGCTGGGGCTTTGATAAATGGATGGAAGTGCTGGGCTGGCTGTCACTGCAGTTTTTCGTGTGTGTTCCGACCCACAGGGCTGGTCCCTCGGCATCCTCTTTTCTCCTGGTCTCTTCCTTCTGCTCCTCTGTCCAGTGCTCATCCTGAACTCTGTTGGCACCCAGGATGGCATTTGGAGCCTGCCCAGAACTTTGAGTTAATTCAGTTACTGATTTTGTAGATGAGAGGGAGCTGGGGGACTGAGGAGGGGAACACGGGTAGGAGAAACATCCACTTCCCTGGAGGGGACATGGAGCCCTGATTACCCACCCTGGAAAGGACATGGAGCCCTGATTACCTTTCCTGGAAAGGACATGGAGCCCTGATTACCCACTCTGGAAAGGACATGGAGCTCTGATTACCATCCCTGGAAAGGACACGGAGCCCTGATTACCCACCCTGGAAAGGACACAGAGCTCTGATTACCATCCCTGGAAAGGACATGGAGCCCTGATTACCCACCCTGGAAGGGACATGGAGCCCTGATTACCCTTCCTGGAAGGGACATGGAGCCCTGATTACCATCCCTGGAAGGGACATGGAGCCCTGATTACCCACCCTGGAAAGGACATGGAGCCCTGATTACCCACCCTGGAAAGGACATGGAGCCCTGATTACCCTCCCTTGATGCTGGAGCCCAGGGCTGGCTCTGTCTGGGTACCCTTGGCTCGGTGTTCCCATTAATTCCTCGCCCCTCCGAAGTGCCCGGCAGGCACTGCTGGAATCCAAAGGATAGTGAGGGATCCTGGGGTGTCCCTGGGCTTGGGGTGGGGGTCTGACCCCTGGGAGGCATCCAGGCTTGGTTCAGTGTGACCGTAGCACGGGGCCGGCAGGAAGGGGAAGGTTTGCAGAAGCGCTGAACAAACCCCGCAAGAAGGAGCTGGGGAAAGGCGCTCCCTACTGAGAAAGCAATTTTGGAAGACAAATGTAATCTGCAGATCTGAATATCCACAAGTGAAATAGGGGGGAAGATAAAAGGAGCAAGGAGTCAGGGAATCCAAGCAGCGCCGGGTGCACTTCAAAGGGGAAGGGAGCTGGCTTATGGATTTACCGCCAGTCGCGGCGGTGCCGGCGCGGAGCGGGGAGCCAGCATGGGAGAGAGCCGGCCATGCGGAGGAAAGGGAATTTTAAAAGCAAAATTTCAGACGCCTGTTTCCCCCTGGGTGAAATTACACAGAGAAATATTCTGGCAAAATACGAAAGGGACTGAGATGAAAGCAGAGCCCAGAATATACATTGCAAATGGCATCTGGCCGGGAGGGACAGAGCCAGAGGGGGGCTGCGCTCTGCGGGCCACAGCCTGCTTCTCCAGAGCTGCCTGCAGGGGTGGGGGCCCAGGGGGGCATCACCTGTGCTCAGGTGCTGTGGGAGAGCTGATAAGTGCCCTTAGAACCCACCAGCTTCTCCTGGGGCTCTCAGGGTATTGATTAGAGCCGGACAAACCCCGCAAAAATCAGCTGGGGGTGCTCATGTGAATCCGGGGTGTGGGAGGATCTGCTGGTCTCCAGCTGGCTGGGCCGTGACAGTGGCAGGGAATTGAACCCTCCTGGCTGCGAGGGGCAGGGGCGGAGTGGCGCTGGCAATGCCTGCGTGGTGCCCCCGGCTGAGATGGACGGGGACAGCGGGCACAAGCTCTCTGGAGCACGACCTGCCCAGTGTGAGAGCCCAGGCGAGGGAGGGCTCGGGGCAGAGGAGCCAGGAGCGGGTGGAGAGCAGGAACAAAGGCACCCCGGTGGCTCGGGAAAGGTTGCCTTTGCTTGCGGCTGAAAGCACCGGGCAATAATAATCAAGATTTATCGCTTGGCAATCACCATAGCAACATCAAAACACAAGTGGGAGAGAGATGCTCCCCGGGGGGCTCCCTGCATCTCCTCCTGCTGTTGCTCAGCCCGAGCAGGAGGAAGCAGAGCCTGGCGGAAGGGAAGCTGGGGCTGGTGGTGGAGGAAGGAGCGCTCCCAGCCGCCATTGAGCCGTGCCTTGCAGCAGGAATACCGGAGACAAGGGTTATCCCTGCACCACAGATCCAGGGTGCTGCTCCGCTCCCAGCCAAGGCTGCTGGCTGCTCCTCGGGACGCTGCTGTCCCTTGCCACCTCCTTTCCAGGTTCCAGCCAGCTGCTGGGTGTGGAAAGAAGAAGATGCTGCATTTCCTGCGCTGTGTTGGTGGCTCCTTGTGCTGCTCCAGAGGGGGAGCAGGCTCCTTCCAGGCACTGGGACTGGCACCAGCACTGTCCTGCTGCCCCTGGGCAGCTCTGAAACGAGGAGCAGCGCTTGCCTTGTTGGCATCATCTCCAGCCCTGTCTCTGCTACCAGAGCTGCTAAGCCTCCATAAATATGCTTTTATTAATCAAGCAGTGTTTGTTTAGCATAAACCAACTCCCCTGCTAAATGGCTGCAGGAGCAGCACGTGGTTCACAGCCATGACTCAGGGCTGCCAGTGCTGCTTTGCAGGGCTGGGAGGGCATCATCCATCTCTGCTCCTCACTGCCAGCTGCCTCTGGAGCCCTGGGCACAGCAGGGTGGCTCCATCCCGGCTGCTCCCTTCGGGTCTGGGTGCTGGGAAAGGCTCCCCAGGGCTGTGCCCTTTCCCTGGGATGTACTGAGAGTGGGATCCATGCTGAGAGCACATCCCTGCTGGTGTGAAGGTGGTGATAGCTGGGATCCCCCTGGTCCCCAAAGGGCACAGCTGGCCAGACAGACCCCGAGCCTGGGGGTGTCCTGCACAGGAGGGAGCAGCCACGGCCAGGCCCCTTCCCCAGGACAACACAGCAGAGAGGAACCCTCTCAGGGGCTTCTGTCTCTGCCCTCTTTGGGAGCTTCTGGAGAGATTGGAATGGGGGGAAAAAGCAGCTTCTGCCTTTGAAGGTGCAGCCAGGCTGTGTCTGCTGGGAGAGGAGCTGCAGGCTGCCGGCTCCTCCGCTTGCTGATCCAGTGCCAGGTTGCAGGGGCTGAAGCAGCCTGTGGAGTTAGCAAAATCCTTTATTTTACATTTGATATCTTGTTCAGATCAATAAGGATTCCTTGAGCAATTCGGGGGCTTGTAGTCTCCTGATTAGCTGTCCCTTTATCCAGTTAGATTTTTCTTATCTAGAGTAATTGTTGTTCCAGAGAACATCTACGGCTGCAACATGACCTTAGCGGCAAGGGTACGGCTCCCCGAGAAATACAGCTCCCCACGCCGGGCCCTCCCTGCCAGCCCCTCCACCTTATCTCCCTATAAATTGTTGCTGCAAGCTTTTGTTGCCTTCCCAAGGTGAGCCGGGGCGATCCAGAAGGCAAATAAATAAATCTCCATTGCTGAAAGGCCCCGGCGCTGGCCATGGGGAGGAGGAGGAGGAGGAGGAGGAGGAGGGATGTTTGCTGCTGTGGCTGCTGGTGTCCTGCAGGCTCTCTCCAGCAGATCTCTTGTCCCGTGGTCTTTGACAGGAGTTTTTATGAACCACTGTGGCTCCTCCATCTATTCCCAGCCCCGGCATCTTCGGTGGGTTTGTGCTCCAGCCTCAGATTGGAAATAAATTGATGGCTAAAATAAAACCCCTCTCCAGAAGGGAGGGTGATGAATGAGGGAGGAGAAGGGGATGCAGGGAGGTTTCTCTCTTCTTGAGTTGCTGTTGAACATCTTGGTTTTGTCTGTGGCTGCCAGGGATGCTCCTGGATGCTCGGCACTGCCCTTTGCCAGAGGGGAGTGTGGTGTCTTGGGTCTTCCACCGGGATTTCATCTCTCCCTCCTGATGGGATCTCTCGTTTCCCCTGAATAGTTAATGGAAACTAATGCAGGGCTGACACTGAAGGAGAGCTCGACAGCAGCCCCTCAAATGGCACCTGACACCGGCAATTCCTGGGAAACAAACAGCTCCATTAAACTCCCTGCAAGCGGGAGGCTCCGGAGCCGCTGTCTCCATGGAGCACCTGCCTGCTGCTGCTCTTTGTCTGTGCTGGGAGAATCACAGCCACAGGTTTTCCAGCTCCCGAGCACTGTCCTGCCCAGCCCCGGGGGATGCAGCTGGGCAGCTTTTCTCAGGATGAATTACAAGGAACGGGGGACAGAGAGGAGGTGTGCTCTGGAAAGCAGCTGGTGGCTGAAGGTGTGGGCGACTGGGTGTTTTTCCAAACACCTGGCAAATGAGCTCCCCATGGCTGTGTGGAGGATCAGCACTGCTGAGGCTGGACGTGGCAAAAGGCCCTGGCCAAGATGATGTGGAGGGAAAAATTATCAACTCCCCCAAATGCTTCAGGTTTCCAAAATAGACCTGAGTGCCTTCAGGTTCTGACTCTGCTCCGGTGTGATCCTGCAGGACAGAGAAGGGACAAGGATGGCCTGGGAATGCCAGGTGGGCACAGGGACAAGGACAGGCACCTGCTGTGCCCTGGCTGCCACGGCAGAGCTGTGCCAAGGAGGGTCCTCGCCCAGCCACCACCAAACCACCCTGCAGGCACCCTCTGTGCCCCGGTGGGAGCTGCCAGGCTGCCCCTCCTGCATCCTCGGCAGCACCCAGCAAAGCCAGCCGTGTTTATTTATGGCTTCTTCCTTTCCTCTCGCTCCCGGTTGTGTGCAAATTGCCTGCAGACTCTGGAGAGCCCTGATTGTGTTTGGGTGCCCTTTGAGCCCCTTTGCTGCTTGGCCGAGGGAGAGAGCACAGGGCTGATGGAACCACAGCTGCATCCCCGGTCCCCGGAGCATCCCCTGGTCCCCGGAGCATCCCTGCTCCTCCCTGCAGCATCCCCCGGTCCCTGCAGCATCCCCCGGTCCCTGCAGCGCCCCCCGGTCCCCGCAGCACCCTCCGCTCCTCCCGGCTCCCCGGCGCTGCCTTCGGGAGCCATGAGGGGGAGCTCAGCCCATTCCTTCCCTTCTCCTCGGCTGCGTGCGGGGCTGGACCGGCTCTGCCGCGGGTACCGGGGCACCGCGGAGCTCCTCGCTGCGCTGCCCGGGGACACCACGGGGGGTTTCACACCCCAAACAGCCCCTGAGCGTGTGCCCGGTGTGGGGCAGGAGTCTGGGCAAGGCAGGAGTGCTGCCTCTGGGGAGCCAGTGTCCACTCGCAGCATCCTCATCCTCATCCTCATCCTCATCCTCATGCTCAGTCTCTCCTCTGTCCCTGCCACGTGTGCCTCATCCTCATCCTCATCCTCATCCTCATCCTCATCCTCATCCTCAGTCTCTCCTCTGTCCCTGCACCACGTGTGTCACAGCGGAGTGTCCCAGCTCCTGTGGGTGCTCTCAGGTGGCACCCCTGGCACCCATGTGCCCACCTGCCAGGTAAGGGGGCACAGCTGGGTTGAAGGAGCCCCTCGGGGTCTCACCCAGGGGTACAGGGAGGTCCCCGACTTGCAGGGAGTCCAAGGCATCCCCTTCTCACTCCTGGCTGGCCCCTGACTTGTGTCAGAAACAGCAAAAAAAGGCAGGAAATAGGGGAGATGTTCTGTATTTCAATTTTCTGAAAAAAGGAGAAATCCCATCCTATGTCTGCAATTATTTTATTATGCAGCACTAATGAAAAATACACTTGAACATCTAAAAAAGGCCTATGGTAAAGAGTTACTTAATGGAATAAATCACTCTAAATTAAGCAATTATGCCTTTGATTTTTTTTTTAATTTTTTTTTTTTTAATTTAAAACACCAGTTGGCCCAAGGTTCTTCAGCTGTGTGAGATAACAGCTGTGGGCACAGTGAGGGCACACCTCCAGGGAGAGCCACAGCCCAGGGCTGCTCCAAACCAAGGCTGGGTGTGCTGGGAGCCCCGTGTGGTGCTGCAGAGCTGAGGGTGGGCACGGAGGGGATGGGGGTGCAGGACACAGGGTCCATCCCAGGCCCTCCTTGCTGCAGCTCATGCCAAGCCCACGGAGCCTCTTCCAGCATCGCTCAGGCAGCTGGTGCAAGCCAGAGAAGGAGTAAATAATAAGCTAAATGAATAGCTGGGCTCTTCAAGGGGGAAATCAGGCCTGTAAATTAGGCAGGGATAATCTTCTGACCCCAGGAACTGACCTGCTAAATCTGACCAGGCTAGCGTGCCCCGGGGTGAGGGAGCAGCTCTGCAGGGCTTGTCCTGGGCTGGGCTGTTCCCACCCAGGCTCCTCCTTGGAGAAGCCATCCCTGGGCAGCTCTGAGCCACACACAATGACTCCCTGGTCCCTGTGCCACTGGCATCTGCCCCAGGTCCCAGCCCTGCACCCAGCCCCATCCCCTCAGTTCCATCCTCCCCTGGCTTATTTGTTAAATATCCTGTAATTACAGAGAAATAAAAGGCTCCTCCAGATTAGGGGGTAATTATACTTAATAGGAACAGAATGAATATTCCTGGTTAACCATTTGGGCTTGGGAGGCAGATGGCACACAGCCCCGTGTTTCCCTGAGCGTGGCAGCCCTGGCACTGCTCTCATTAACCAGTTGCTCTCTGGCTCGGGACCAAAGGCATTCATTGATTAACCACCCCTGGTGGCACTGCTGACTGGCCTGGCCTTGTCCCTGAGGTGGCATCCCTCCGTGGGGCTGGGGTGGCACTTTGGGCTGCCTGCCCTGCCCCGCTGTGCCCGGGGCAGCTCCGGGTGATCCCTCCTGGAGGAGCACACCCGAAGCACTGGCTGCTGCTGGCAGCGTGACAGGCCGTGCCCATAACTCTGGGGATGCTGCAGACGGGCTGCTGCTCCCACCCGGCCCCGTGGAGGATGAGGAGGCTGCCGTGACCCCGAGATCCTCCTGCCGCACGGCCCCGGCACGCGGCGCTCCCGGCAGTTTGTGGTTTGGCATCGCTGGCACCGTGGCGAAACCCCAGGCAGAGGTGGCTGCTGTGTGAGCAGGAGGTGACAGGAGCCAGGGGTGTCCTGTCCAAGGCAGGGCTTGGGGAAGGGCTGCCCCTCAGCCCCTGGGCAGGGAGAAGCCCTGGGGGTTTGGGCAGCAGCAGGAATCTGTCGCTGCTCTTGGCAGCCCCTTTGAACACGGGCACTATGGAGTGTTCAAATGACATTAATAAATACAGCAGCAGCCACAGGGAGAGCTTGGTATTTACTGTAAATTCAGCATCTAAACAGAGACATCGTTTTGTCTTCTACGGTTTAACACCATTCATAATTCCGTGTTTCAGCAGACTTCCCCTGGGGCCCCGAGATGCCTTTTTTATTTGAGGCTATTCCCAATTACCCACTGCGCCCCTCCAGAGCTGGCTGCTGCTGAAACACACGCAGGGCTGCTGGGGCTGAGCCACAGAGGCTGTGCTGTCACCCAGGGCCCTTCTGCTGTCCCCTTCATGAGACCCTTGAACCCCTCCCTGGTGGGAATTCACCGGTGCTGCTGCCTGTGTGTGTGCGCTCTCCTCTGTGTGTATGTAAATAAATACATAAAAATATAAATATATATGGGTGTGATTCATCACAGAGCCTGTCTCCTCCTTTGAGGGCCTTGGCAGAGCAGAGCACTCGTGCCCCCTCTTCTCTCATTTGGGGTTACCCCCCCCAAACCTGCACCTTCTTGTCCCCCATTAAAAAACTGTGAAAAATTAATTTAGCCAGGACTCAGCAAATTGTGCTGGGCAGCTGCTGTCATTTATTCCCCACAGGGGGTGTGGTGCCCTGTGAAAGGTGAAACTAAACCTGGGAATGAGCTGTGCTTGGTCCTGCCCGCCCAGGGCAGCCAGGTTGGCACCAGCCCTCCCTCCTGGGGCCCAGCTTGCTTTGGAACTGCCAGGGATGAATTTATTGGGGTCTTTGCCACTCTCCTGCTTTTCCTGGAACGTGAATGAATGTGCCTGGAATGGAGCTGGCTGCAGGTGGACAAAAGGCAGATCCCAGGGGAGGTCTCACTAACAGTTTGCCTCCTCATTTTGGGTCCTTGGTGCTCCCTTCTGAGGTGGGGGTGCTCTGGGAGAGCCTCCCTCCACTGTGAGGCTGCCAGGAGCCTCTGTCCCTGCTGGGGCAGGCATGGCCCTGCTCCCCAAGGTTATCCAGCCCATCAGCCTCCCTCAGCTCCCAGCTCTGCAGTTGAGCATCCAGCGGGTGAGCCTGCTCTGCCTCTCTCCCTCTTCTCCTCCTTCCCTGTGCACATCTGGGGGAACCCCACGGGCTTCACTGGGGGAACCCCTGGGCCTGCTCCAGGCCCCCCATCCCAGCAACTTTAGGGCTCCGTGTGGGAGAAGGAAGGTTTCGCCACCTAATAAATTTAGATTTAATTTGCAAGTGAAAAAGAGTGTTTTCTTTTGTAGCTGATGCTGCAGCCCAAATGTCTGAGCTTCTTGGGTTTAAGTCTAATTAACTGCATTTCACAGCTTATTTAAAGAAAAGAATGGAGGCATTAAAATTGTAAAATCTAATTTTTAAGTAAATCTTTCAGCACAAAATGAATGTCGCAGTCTCCCAGCCGCCTTGGCAATATATCTCTTGTCTTCAAATTTCAACATGAGCTTTTGCAAACATGAAATTATTCATTAGACCGTCTGGTAAAAGGATAAATAAGTGTCGCTTCACATCCAAGATCTCCCGGTTTTCCATTTAGCAAAAGATTGGTTTATTCAGTATTCTGCAGAGGGGCCGATGGGAGGCAGGAGGGAAGGGAGAACCCAGTGGCCACGTGCTCTGTTGGACTCTGCTGGGCCGTTTGGGCAGTGAATCTCCCTGGAATTCTGTCCATTTCCCAGGAATTTTGTCCTCTTTGTTTTCCTGGTCCAGTAAAGGCCAGCATCGCTGTCCCACAGCCCTGCCCTTGGCTGTCCCCTTCCACGCTCCTCACGTGGGCATCAAAGGGAGCTTGTTCTGCCCTCCTTCAAAATTTTATGGAATTAAAACTATGATTCTAACAACTCCATGTTTTTTATCACTTTAAAAAACCCCAGCCATTTGTCTTTTTGCTTGATTAAAGCCACAATTAACTGTAGGAGCGAGGTGTTCAATGCTAGCACTGGTTGTGGGCATCAAAGGGAGCTTGTTCTGCCCTCCTTCAAAATTTTATGGAATTAAAACTATGATTCTAACAACTCCATGTTTTTTATCACTTTAAAAAAACCCAGCCATTTGTCTTTAGCTTGACTAAAGTCACAATTAACTGTAGGAGTGAGGTGTTCAATGCTAGCACTGGTCCTGGCCTGAGGTTTGGTCTCGGTGCTCCTGGTCCCTTCCTTCCCGGGCAGAGATGGGGATGGGCTGAGGATATGCCAGGAATGTGCCCGGGATGTGCCCTGGGATGTGCCCTGGATGTGCCCTGGGATGTGTCCTGGGATGGGATGTGCCCTGGATGTGCCCTGGGATTTGCTCAGGATGTGCCCTGGGATGTGCCCACAATGTGCCTCTGTTGTGCCCGGGATGTGCCTCTGTTGTGCCCAGGGATGTTCCCGGAATGTGCCCCTAATGCCCTCGGCCCGGCCCGGCCCGGCCCGGCCCAGCCCCGGGGCGAGCTGGTGCCAAACTGCGCCGTAATTAACGGTGGGGTGCGGAACGCCACGGAGAAGTAATTAACAGCTGAGGAATGCTTGGAAAAATGATGCTCATTAGCACACCCCACGATCCCGGGCTGCAAACGGGATGTGAGGACGTGAGGGATGGATTGGCACGCAGGATACGGGGTGGGGGGCACGGGGAAGGGGCTCCCCACCTCCCCTCCCTTCCCCCCGTCCTTCCACCGGCCAGGGGATGCTCCCCATGGATTGGAGAGCACCTGGAAGTGGATGAGCTGTGTCAGGAAGAGCAGTGCTGACACAGTGTCCCCTCTGTGGTGACAGCCTCGTCTCCTGCCCTGCACTGAGGGACAGCCTGGAGCTGCCTCCTGGATGTGGGGGCGTTCCGGGGAAATAATGACCCACACAGGGGCCGGCCTCAACTGAAATACCTCAAAAATGACTGGTGAAGTGGGACGTTTCTGGTTTAGTTTCATTTCGCACCAGGATCACACAAATGAAAGCAGAGGAGTGGCTGGAGTCTCGTTTCAAGCCAGGGAACTGAAATCCAGGGAGGAGCATCGGTCCGGAATCCAGCTCATTGCTGCCAGCATTGCCCTGCTGGGTGCTGAGGGCTCCCTGGAGGGATGGCTCCTCCGGGGTGGGGACACACGGGGCCCTGGAGGGGTGTTTGCTTCCAACAGAGCGAGATCTGGGCTCATCCTGGCAAGCACAAGCTGATTTTTCCCCAGCCGGGGCAGTCCCATCTCATATCTGCCCATCTCGTGCCTCTGAGCAGGGCAAAATCCTTCCAGGACAGAGACAGGAGTGGGAGCAGAGCTTTGGGTATCTCCTTGCAGTGCTGCTGTTCCTTGTTGGTTTTTAATTCTGAATTACAATGCGTTTCTGCAGGCTCTACTGTATCCCAGAATCACGCTCTGTGCTAAATCAGTCTGTGGCAATCAATGCTTTTCTAATGAACTCTGAATTCCTGATGTCAGGACATTGTGCTGCTGCTTGTTTTCTCCCTGCCCTTCTTCTTCCTCTGCGTTATTCCTGTGAGCTGCAGAACACATATTCCATGCATATATATATATATATATACACACACACACATATATATATGTATATATACATATATATATATATATATATATGTTATTTTTTTTCCCTTCCTCACACACACACATATATATATGTATATATATATATATATGTGTTATTTTTTTCCCTTCCCCCCTCTGCAGACCTCATTGGCAAAGTTAATGGTGTGTTTCTGGAGTAATTAGAATGATTTAAATGGCCTCATAACAAAGTTCTTCTGCAGGAGCAGAGGCTTCTCACCCTCTGTATCTGTCACATCTGGGCTGGGAGTAATGGTGGAGGGAAAATGTGCTAGGAAATGGAGGGGAGCAGCCCCCCGGCCAGGAGATCTGGGTGTGGGCAGGTGGAATTAATTATTCACGGGCAGCAGCCCGGCAGGGTTTGTTTGTACACCTGGACATCGATGGCAGCGAGGGGGTGGCTCCTGCGGCCATGACCCCTCTGTCCCTTCCCCTGGAGCTCCCTCTCTCCAGACCTGTGCGTGGGAGGATCCCTGCCAGCACCAGAAGGTTCAGGAATATCTGGAGGCTGGGATTTTGGCTGCAGGAAGGCGCTGGCTCTGCAACCAGCGGTGCCTTTGGAAGCCCTTGCTGCCTCCAGCCGTTTGTGGCCCCCCTCCTGCCGATCCCAGGGGCAATCCCAGACCAGCTCCGGCCAAAGCCAGCCCAGGCCACCCAAAGGGATGTGAGGAGGAGCCTCACGGGTGCTCCCAGCCCTGCACATCCAACATCTGCATTTTGGCACCAAGGGATGCTCTTGCCATGGCAACCACTCCTGTGGCCCAGCGGTGCAGCGTCCCCGAAGGAGCAGCACCGGGAGGCACCCCAGTGTCACCACAGTCCTGGGGGCCCCACCGGGATGGAGTCTGCCTTTGGAGTCCCCTCTTGCGTTCCCCACAGCGCCTCAGAAATTAAGAATCAATCCGATTATTCAAGCCCATAAACAACATCATAAAAATAACATCAATTTGCACAGAAAGGCGCTGCATTAATGCGCCGAAATAATGATGCACTTTTACAACATAAATTTACAATCAATCTTGCTTTTAACACCGTGAAACAACAGTTGGAGGAGGATCAATCCTTCGCCTGAATTAGACGCTTGAGTCAGAGATGCTTCGGGGGTTATTTTTGGAAGCTTTTAGCACCGGCTCTGGCAGGGCTGTCGCTGTCGGCTCCCGCAGCACCCGGCACTCGCGGCGGGACACCGGCAGGTCGCAGCAGGAGCTGGGCTGGCTCTGCCTTTCCCGGAGCACAGGGAAGGGGAGCAGGGAGATGGGAGCTGCCAAGAGCAGGCTGGGCTGCGCTGCTTCCCCAGCCGGGGGTGTGAATCCACCCCTGGGGCAGCGAGGGAGCGTGTCTGCCTCCCCTGGTCCTGCAGATCTGCCCCAGCCTGGGTGCTCTGTGTCCCGGGAAAGTGCACGTTCCTGGATAAAGCCAGACAACTGCAGCTCTATGCGCCAGCCTTGCCAAAAAACCATCCCTGGCATTTCCCCCGCTTCCTCTGTCCTGGAAAACACAGCAGGAGGCTCAGCAGTGGCCACTGCTGCTGCTGGCCAGAGCTGCGTCCCACCCAGGTAATTCTTCCAGGTACCTTCCCAGTAAAGGCTCAGACTCTCTGGACTCCAGGCCCTGTTGCCACAGCTTTTTAGCATGGCTTTCTATTTTTATTATTTTTACTTATAAATGGGCCCCAAAATGAAATCTCTGCTTATGGAGAGATTGATTAGTGAACCAACTCAATTATGTCTTTAGCCGAGAGCTATATTAAGTAATGCAGCAAAATTATTGCCGTGTGCAGATCCATTTTGTTAAGCAGCTGTTCGCTGGCCCGAGGAGGAGAAGATGGAGGTTAAAATGTTTTTTTGGTTCTGGAGACACACAGGGACCCCAAAGCCACGGGGTGGCCGATCCCAAGGGAGGCAAGGGGACAGTGTGAGCCTGGCTCCTCGGCTGAGCTGGGAGTGCTCCCCCAGGGACCCCGAGCTCCAGGAGAAAATCAAGTCCAGCCCTGAGGCCAGGCTGTCCCTCTGCACCCTCTCCAGCTGTGAGCCTCTGGTCATTCCCTGGTTTTTGGTGCCTGCCTGGCTGTGCCACAGCAAAGTGTCCGCAAACCACAGCTCAGGAAGGGATGGAGCAGCAGAAGGAGCATCCTTCACGTTTCATTCCTGGCTGCCGGGTGTTCCTTGGGGTGGATTCCCTCCCCTCGCCTTGTCCTGCTCCCCGTGCCCACCCTGCACACTCAGTGCTGGGGTTTAGGGCAGGCTGCCTTCAGCACACTGTAAATAAGGGTTGGGAGACATTTGCATCCTCTGTGTCCTGGATTACAAACAGCAAGGACAGGAATGCTCCTGGGTGAGCGGCAGAGCCCGGGGCAGGCTCCGGCAGCCCCGGCTTTCCTGTTAAAACATTAACCACTTCCAGGGAGCTCTGGCAGCTCCAGCAGGATCCTCTCCCTAGTTAGAAGGAAGCTGCACTCATCCTCTTATTCCGAGTGTCTTTTGGAGTACAATAAACTTCCACACCGCGTTTGTACTTCCCAGCCCTGATTTAGTCGTGCAAGGACAAGGGTGTTCCTGCCAGAACAGGAACCTACGAACGCAGGAGGATCCAGGTCAGGCCTGGGCACAATTAAAGATGTGTTCCCCGTGTTCAGGAGCACACTGCTCTGTCTGCAGCTGCAATCCCAAATGCCGTGGCAGGGAGAGGGGAAAGGAATGCCTGCTCCTGTGAGGAGCTTTCTGTGCCAGGCTGGAGAAGCCTCCTCAGGTGAGGCTGGAGCAGCCACACTCAGAGAGCCTGGAACACTAAACAGGAAAAGCTCGGTGCCTTTTCTAATGCCCTCCAAGAGTGTCCCAGAAAGCATCATGCTATTCCCAGGGGCCACCAGTGCCTCCCCTGGACCAGCAGAAGCCTCACTGTGAACTCACGAGCCCCATTTCCCAGAGTGGGGAAAAGCCTGTCAGCAACACGGAGCATTTCCCAGGATTTCCTCCCCTCCCTGAGCTCCTGGGTGATGAACCTCATCCTCTGCAGGAAGGCAGGAAAGAGGAGCAGCCTGCTGGGGGTGCTCAGAGGGAGGGATGCCAGGATCTGGCTGCCCCGCTAGTGATGAGTGTGAAAAGAGAGACCCAGACACCTGCTCTGTAGGATATCTCCCAAGTGACACCGGAATTTGGGGATTTCCTCCCCAAATCTCTCACAGTGCTGGTTTTCCTGCAGCGTGTGGATCCCCAGGGCTCTGCAGGGTGGTGGTGGTGTGGACGTTACAGCCCCTCATAAAAGTGCCCGACGGCTCGTTACGGCCCGCAGGCTCAGGTGGAATAACGAGTTTTCATTGCCGTGCCATAAACTTTATGGAAGTTATAAAGGAATGGAGCTCCGCGCCGCTGCGTGCCGGGGGGGGGGTTCGGGGTGGCTTCGGGCACCCCGTGGGTGATTAATTGGGACAATGTGTAATTGGTGCTGAGCAGGGCTCCCCTGGCTGGGGCAGGAGGGCTGGGGGGCTCTGTGGGGGCCGGGAGGGACACGGACATGGACATGGACATGGAGAATCCCTGAATTAAACCAGCCCAGCCCTGTTCCAGCTGCACACACGGGTCACACGTTTTACTGGCTGTGGCACCCTTCCATCTGTGCCAGGCTGACATTTCAGGTCCTTCCTCCTCCTCCTCAAAGCTTTGTTTTTATGACAGCTCAGCTCCCCAGAGGTGGCTTTTTTCTCCTGCTGCTTTTCCAAAC
Source organism: Onychostruthus taczanowskii (assembly GCF_017590055.1). Taxonomy (NCBI): domain Eukaryota; kingdom Metazoa; phylum Chordata; class Aves; order Passeriformes; family Passeridae; genus Onychostruthus; species Onychostruthus taczanowskii. The sequence continues at coordinate 738,258 of NW_024501792.1, read as the reverse complement.
CTCCTGAGGATTTCTTGCCCTGCTTGTGCTTACAGCTTATCCTGTTCCAAACCCCTGCCACGAGCAGGGACACCTTCCACTGTCCCAGTCTGCTCCAAGAGTCCAGCCTGGCCTTGGACACTTCCAGGGATCCAGGGGCAGCCACAGCTGCTCTGGGCACCCTGTGCCAGGGCCTGCCCACCCTCACAAGGAAGAATTCCTTCCCAATCTCCCATCTAACCCTGCCCTCTGGCAGTGGAAGCCATTCCCTGTGTCCTGTCCTACAGCTCCTGATGAATCCTTCCTGTGAAATTCACCCCAGCCTTGGGAGAAGCTGTCTCGGTGTTCCTGCGGGCCCAGGGGGTGGTGGCAGGCTGTGGCACTGACCTGGTGCCCTCGGCATGCCCCGTGGGCACAGGGACAGCCCGGGCTCAGCAGCACAGCCCGGAGAGCTGCAAAGTGCGCCATTAAATATTTAATTCAGTTTAACAAGTCAATAGACTCGGTGCTGTCGGAGGGTCGGGGCTCGCTCCCATCCTGCTCTGATTAACAAAGCACCTGGGCAGGCAGGATCTGCTGATCCAGTCAGCCAGGGCTGTTACCAGCGCTCGATGCCGCGGGAGAGGCAGCATTAACTGGGAAGCATCGATTTCGACATTAGCCGGCTTTTACATTCGAAAGCAGACGATGCAAGGACCTTCAATTATCTTCAAAGCAACTGAAGGGAAGGAAATTGGTCTTAGATGTGGTAAATAGACTCCACAAACTCTACTGAAGCATGCAAAGATGTACACAAGGGAATTACAGATCCTCGCCTAACTGGCTGGAGTTTACTCAAAAATGTGATTGGAATTCTCCGGATTTCACGGGAGGATGTTTTGGTGCTAATCCGATCTGGGGCCTTGTTAATCTGATTGGGATTATTGCTGCAGGAAGCAATTCCCACTTGGCGTTTCCTGAGGGTCAGCCCCTGTGCAGGAATGCTTGGAAAGAGAGATTTCCTCCCAAAATAACTCCATGAGTTATTGCCACTCAACTCACCTGTTTTTTTTTTCTGTTATTGTATTGGTTGCCTGCATACATGGAACCAGATTTTCCCAGGAGCTCCAGAGCAGCCAGGGAATGTTCCTTTGCTCCTGAATAACCCCCCTGTCCCTGCAGGTGCTGTGCACACAGAAAGCTCTGTCCCAGCTTCTCCAGAGCCTGGTGGCCCCTGTAGGGCAGGGCTCCCCATTCCCGAGGGAACCCCTGGAACTCCCCATCCCACACAGGGATCCTCTGGCACAGGGATCCCCCCGTTTGGCACAGGATCCAGTGCAGGATCCCAGCCGGGCTCCCGCCCGTGCTGCCTCACCCGCGCAGTCAGGGCCTTGTGCAAAGCACATAAAGCAGCATTTTTCCACTCACCAGCCTCTGCCTTTCCCTGTGGGATAGCGGCCAGCCCGGCTCCCTCCGTATCCCTGGTCCCCAGGCGTGCTCTGGAACAGGTGATTAACGCTCCCGAGGAGCAGGACTCTCCCTGAGAGCCAGCACCGCTCCCCCTCTGTGCCAGGAGGAAACAGCAGCGGGAGCACGCCGCTGTTATCGTGCCGAGGCTTGAATAAGGAAAGCCTGTGTAAAATGGTTCTTTTCTCCGAGCTCTGGTGGTTTCCTCAGCCCCAAAGGTTGCGTCGAGCAAACACACCAGATCTTTCCAAGGAGGATTATTGACTGGGAGTCACACAGCGTGTAAACAGGGCTGGGGGTTTGATCTGCAGCGTGGCCGTGTCAGTGCTCCCACTGATCCTGGGCACACCGGGCTGGCTGTGTGGCAGCAGGGATGGCACTGCCTGGGCAGGGGGCCTGTTCCATGGCCATGGGGACGCCTGGCACGGGCTCCGAGGGTGCAGGGAGGTGCAGGACACCGTGCCTGTGCTGAGGCACCGCTGCCCAGCCCAGCAGGGTTTGTCTGCATCAGGTCAGGCTGGGTTTGCTCTTCCCATTGCTTAGCAACACGGCAGGGCTGGTGAGGAAGAGGAGAACCACAGGGGGCTGAACTGGGCTTTGGCTGTGCTCGGTCACAGCTGTGTCAGAATGCTGTCCCTGTCCCCATCCCGGTCTCTGGTGTGGGCTGGTGACGGAACTGAGCTCTGCAGGAGTTTCAGGCCGTGTTATTCCTGTGTTTGTTTCAGTCTCTGTGGAATGGGTGGTTTATGCTGTGCTGCAGTGGGTGGGCACTGCTGGAAGCAGTTTGGGATTTCCTGAGCTGCCTGCTCGGTCAGGTGGAGCGCTGGCACCCGGGATGTCCCTCCCAGGCTGGGACAGTCCCCACTAACCATCCATAACCAGCACGAGCCACTCCAGGGGAACGCTGTCCCGTGGGAACCCACGGGCTGGGCTCTGTCCCTGCCCCAGCCCCGGGCAGCCAGAGCTGAGGGATGCCATTCCAGCTGAGCCTGTCAAGGAAACTTCCCTGGAAAGCCAGCATCTCATCAGCTATTTCCGAGGAGCAGGCCGGCCCTGGGCTGTGAGTCAGCAGCGGCACCGATGGCACGAGCAGAGCCGCTGTCACAAGGGAGCGGCAGCGCTGGCGCTCCCCGAGGGAAGGAGGGAAGGAGCTTCCGTGGCCAGAGCCAGGGGGGTTTTGAGGGGAGAGGGGAGGTGGATGGCGGCGGATCCGCGGTTCTGGTGCCGGAAAATCACTCCTGTGTTTGGATTGAATACAGAGCTCCGCAGCCATGAAAAAGCCAAAACACAACCTGCGGAGTCTCGGCCATAACACGGGGATCTGAAAGCCTCCTTGAGGATTTTATCTCCTCCGGGTACGGCTGCTGGGGTGCAATGGAGCGAGGGAGAGCTCGAGCCCTGAGCATTCCCCAGCCCAGCCTGGTGGGAGCAGCCCTGGGCATCATGCAGGGATCCCCAGAGTTCCCTGCAGAATATTTTATATTTCTACCCCCAAGTAATCCGCCCTCACTCTGTAATTACCCTTCTCTAGCCACATTTTCTGTTCTCTGGTAATTAAATCAAGCAGCACAAGGGCAGAAGTACCTCATGAGCTCCACTCTGGCTTTACATCAACACCTCGAAGCTGCCAATGCCTCAGTTTTCCTGCACACCACTCGTTGGGAACAGACTGTTTCATCTCGTTGCCCATCTCTCGGCGCCTCTGGGACCCTGTGCCCAGGCTGTGCGAGGTGCTGGCTCTGCCCAAGGGTTCCCAGAGCACTGTGAATTAGTGGGGGCCCAGGGGCAGGGCTGGGGGGCTCAGTGCCGTGCTCCCCTCACCTGCAGCCACAGCCCCGGGCGGGTCACGGCGCTCAGGCTGGCAGCTCCCAGCAGCCCGAGCCGCGGGCGCCTGGCCCGGGTTCCGCTCTGTTTGCCTGGGATGTGCTCCAAAGCGTGTCCAGTCAGAGGGAATTTTCAGCCTGAACGGAGATTTGGCTCTGTCCTGGAGGCAGCAGAAGGTTTCCCGTAGCTCGGGCAGGGACTGTGGTGCGTGTCCTTTGGGCTGCAGGGTGCTGGCAGGGCAGGCGGCCGTGCTGGTGAGAGGGCAGGTGCCAGAGCTGGGAGAAGGATGGGGACAGGCTGGGATAACCAATTCCCGGGTGTGGGACAGCTGCAGTGCCCATTCCCAGGGCAGGGATGCTGCGTGCCCAGAGCACCCACAGCCGAGGCAGCCCTGCCCGGGGAGACGGGCGCTCCTCCCACCCTCGGAGCTATTTATCTTGGGAGAAACAGAGGAATATTTTGTATCTTTGACAAAGCAGCACTTTACAAGCGGTTGACACTTTATTAACTAATCTCTGATACTTGAGTAATTTATTATGTTTAAGCTGGTGCCATCAAGTCTCTCAGCAGTGTCCGTGTGCGCCGGGAAATAAATTAAAGACTGTCCAGAGATACTTGGCTCATCGCTGTGATTGCTGGGCTGGCGAGATGGAGGGCTAAGGTTCTCTCCTCCTGCAAATTGGAAATTAGGAATTAATAAGATGACAGGCCAGAGAGCCCCGCTGGCTGGGTCTGGCAGAGAGCTGCCGGTGGGGGAGCGGGCACGGCGGCCCCGGGAGCGGGCACGGCGCTGGCACGGCGGCCCCGGGAGCGGGCACGGCGCTGGCACGGCGGCCCCGGGAGCGGGCACGGCGCTCGCTGCGTGTCCCCGTCCAGGGAGGCTCCAGGAAGCCTCGTGGCGTGGTGGCAGCATTTCCAAGGAGTCAATGGGATAATGTGGGTAATTACAGCCCTGTCAGGCGGGCATCAGTCCTGGACAACGTGATGGAAGAGCTGACGTGGGGCCTCATTAATAAAAATTTGAAGCCAGTGATGCAACAAATGCCAACCAGCACGGGGTGTGGAGCACGGCCCTTGCCAGGCTGAGCTGGGATCTTTTGGATTCGATTGCAAGCTTGCCTGATAAAGGCATCAGTGCTGATGAGGTTCTGGGAGACGGCCCAGTTGGGCTCCGAAGATTTGGGACGGAGGCTTGGGGTCCCGTCTGGGCTGGGGGGCACCGGCTGGGGCAGCTGACAGCTCTTCCCGCAGCGGTGGCACAAGGAGATGGTGAGCTGCCCCTCCGCCCGTTTCCATGGCAATGCACAATTCCTGGCTGCGGGAGGAGGGAGCAGCCCTGGCAGGAGCTGCTCTGCTGCCGTGAGCCTGGGCTGGGGCTGGGGCTGGGGCCGGCTCCTCCACCAGCCACGGCCCACACGAGCGCTTGGGCACAGTCAGCGGGTAATTAAAACGTGTGTCATTAACAAACAACAACTGAAACTTTAATTACTCAGGCTGCGCCTGGGTTTCCCCCTCCCCAAATTGCCCGACTCGGGGAAAGAAGCAGGAGTAGGGAAGGAGGCTGAAGGCAAAACCTGATTGCATTTATTAAGCCAATACAAAAAACTTGGCGCTGTAATAGTAATTAAATTAATTTTAAAAGCAATTTGCTCCCAAAAATGGGATTTGTCAGCTCATGGGGCGCTGCAGGGATCCGACAGGTGAAGTGAGCAGGAGGCAGCCCCCACCCTGACCCCCCCATGGTGCCCAGGCCTTTGCTCCAGGGACTCGTCACACACCTGGCAGGACGGATTTTGGGGACAGGCGCAGAGCTCTGTCCTGCCTTGCCCCTCAAAGGCAGGTGAGCTCTTCTTGCTCTGGAATGCTGGGGTTTTTTGGGTGAGACAGGCAGAGGAAAGAGAAGGGAAAGGCAGAGGAGAAGTTGCCAGAGGCATATCTCCACTCCCTTATCACATCCCATTGGATGCTGCGCTCTGTAACCTGCCTGGTGCCAGTCAGGGGACGGTTCGTGACTTTGTTGAAAGTGAAAAATCATCTGCTGAAAGATGAGAAAAGTGCTGGCTTAGAAGTGACACGTTTTTGGCCCAAGCTGCTGGGTCTGGAAAGCTGCTCAGAGGAAGCAGATTGCTTTCAACCAGAAAGGGTTTGATTGAAAACCTTGTTTTCTGTGGGAGGGAAAAAGTTTTGACAAAACGTTTTTATAGTAACCTGGGCCCTGTCTCGCCGCTGGCCCTGGAAGTCGCTTTCTCCTCTCATTCCAGCGCTTCCCCTCAGCAGCTGTTGTGCTGAGGATTTCATTTTGGGGATGCTTTTGCAGCCAGGCACAGGGTGAGGATGGGGCAGCACCGCTGGGGTGCTGGAGCAGGAGGGAGAAGCTGCCCCAGCCTGGTTTCCCCTGGTGTTGCAGAAGGTCTGTGATCAGCACCCACGGTGGTGTTCCCAAATTGCCTCTGGCTGCTGTGCAGAGCAATGGGCTCCCTGTTTTCACAGCCTGCTGGGTTGTATTTTGCCATTTTGCCTCCTTTAGTCAATGATGGAGGTGGCTTCTGCCATGCAAAGTAGGTCAGAACCAGAGCAAAGGGTTTTCCAGGTGCCCTGGATTGGGAAGTGAGAAGCACCGAGCTCTCCTATCTCCTGTCCTGCTCCTTCCTCCAAAGGCATGCTGGCATCTAACCACTTTAACCACTGGGTTTGAGCAGCAAATGATAAGTTAAATTATAAGTAATGCTCAGCTCTCACCAGGCTCTGCCTGTTCTGCCAGTGCAGGAGATGCTCCCCCAGCCCAGCTCTGCATCCAGGCCAGTGCAGCCATTATGTCTGCGGGGGGCCGGGCTGCAGCCTGGGCCTGAAAATGCATGAGCCTGCTCCTTCCCTGGGAGCGGGGCAGCTGAGCCTTCAGCCTCCTCCTCAGCCTCCTCATGGCCCCAGGAACGGCCAGCTCAGCCTTCAGCCTCCTCCTCAGCCTCCTCATGGCCCCAGGAATGGCCAGCTGAGCCTTCAGCCTCCTCCTCAGCCTCCTCATGGCCCCAGGAATGTGCAGCTCAGCCTTCAGCCTCCTCCTCAGCCTCCTCATGGCCCCAGGAACGGCCAGCTCAGCCTTCAGCCTCCTCCTCAGCCTCCTCATGGCCCCAGGAACGGCCAGCTGAGCCTTCAGCCTCCTCCTCAGCCTCCTCATGGCCCCAGGAATGTGCAGCTCAGCCTTCAGCCTCCTCCTCAGCCTCCTCATGGCCCCAGGAACGGCCAGCTCAGCCTTCAGCCTCCTCCTCAGCCTCCTCATGGCCCCAGGAACGGCCAGCTGAGCCTTCAGCCTCCTCCTCAGCCTCCTCATGGCCCCAGGAATGGGCAGCTCAGCCTTCAGCCTCCTCCTCAGCCTCCTCATGGCCCCAGGAATGGCCAGCTGAGCCTTCAGCCTCCTCCTCAGCCTCCTCATGGCCCCAGGAATGTGCAGCTCAGCCTTCAGCCTCCTCCTCAGCCTCCTCATGGCCCCAGGAACGGCCAGCTGAGCCTTCAGCCTCCTCCTCAGCCTCCTCATGGCCCCAGGAACGGCCAGCTCAGCCTTCAGCCTCCTCCTCAGCCTCCTCATGGCCCCAGGAACAGGCAGCTGAGCCTTCAGCCTCCTCCTCAATATCCTCTGTGGCCCGGGAGCAGCAGTGGAGCCGAGCTCTGCCCTCCCACTGCTGCTCTTGCTGCAGCTGGCACCAGTTCCTCACTGCAGCTTCCAGAAAAATCCTATTTTACCCCGAGAAATGATCCCGAGAAGCCCTGGCAGTGCCAGGGGTGTCCAGCCCAGCTGGAGTGCCAGCTTGCCCCGGGTGGCAGGGCAGAGGGACGCTGCCACACCCGGGGTGTGACACTGCTGTGGCACTGCCGTTGTGCAGCTGCTGGGGTGTTTGGGTTGAGCCCCCAATCCCTCAGCAGTTGTGGGGGTCTCCAGTGCTTGGCATGGAGCAGGAGGGTCCCTCTCTCTTGGCTGCTGGGGACGGGGCACAGGGAAGTGCCAGTCCAGCTGTAGCGACATGAAAGCCCAGGGCACACCGCAGAGAGGATTTGTTAACCCAGCAGGAGCTCCCGGGCAGGTCTCAGGGAAGATGAGAGAGCTCTGGAGTGCTGTTCCCGAAGTTCAGCAGAGGAAAGTGCTGGCTAAGCTGCTCCTCTGGCTCACCCCAGCTTCCCCTGCCGGCTTTCCGTGCAGGTGTAATGGATGGAGAGGAGTGGGATTGAAGGTCTTGGGGGCAGAGAAGACAGCGCGTGAGCCATCAGTCAGGTGCAAAAGCAAAGTAGTAACATTTCAGGGCAGTAATTTTTAATAATTTATGAGTTTCACTCGGTTCCCAGAGTGTTATTACCTCACTTAACATCATTTACAAATTACACATGATCCCATCAATTGTAGTAAAGTGAGGAAGTGTCTGGGAGACGCTCAAAAACCAAACGCTATAGAGCAAATGAGAATTTATGAAGCCGGGCGGGCTGCAGTGGCAGCAGGGGCAGCCATGCAGCGTGGGGTGTCACCCACCCCAGTGCTGCTGCTCACTCCCCATGCTCTGTGTCCCTGCCATGAAGCGTGGTGGCTGCAGAGGGTGACAGAAGGGACGAGGGATGAGCTGTGGGACCTGTCCACACCTGTTCTGTCCCTTCCCCGTGAGGGAGGAAGGCAGCAGGCCAGCCCTGGTCCCGCTCTCCTCCTCCTCCTCGCTGTGCATCCCAGGCGAGCCCAGGGAAGCTCCACTTCCTTTGTGCTGCCGGTGGCACAGAAACCTTCTCCATGGCAACACAGCCAGCGGCGGGCAGGACGTGGCCTGCTGGGATGCTCTTCCAGAGGGGACTGGGTACCCGACGGGCAGCACCAGCAGCGAGGCCTTCAGGGGGCTCCAGCAGAGCCCCTGCGGGTCTGGAGGAAGGGAAGGAACGCCCAGTGGCAGCAGCCCGAGGCATGAGCAGCTCGCGTGTCCCCTGTGGGATGCTGAGCGGGGCTGGGCACCCTGCGTGGGCTAAATCAAGGGTTGGGAGGAGCATCCATGGTCTGCTTGGCACGGGCAGAGCTCCCTGGGTGGGGAGCTGCGGTCCCCAAATTGCCAGGGATATTCGTGGGCTCCATGGCCAGGAACTGCCTCATCTACAAAGAGATTATTTTTAAGTGAAAAGAGAGTAGCAGCTGCTTAAATGCATTGACTTGTTGAAAACCACACAGATTTGGATACCGATGGCACCGAGTGCTATCGCTGAGGTGTCTCGGCCCATCTGCGTAAAGTAACTATTGATTTTGGTTGATATGCATCGATTCTAAGAAAACTGCCCTGCTTTGAAAATGAACTTCCAGTAGTTTCAAGGGAAGAAGCAGCGAGCAGCGTCTCTCTCTCTCGCAGGGCTCCCTCGTTTCGTTAAAGGTGGCTCTGCATCTGAAAAACAGGAGCGAAGGCAAACAAATAGCTCGGAGGGAATTAAAACGCATCGATCCTCGGGGCAGGGGATAATGGCCTCCGCTAAAAGCTTTTGGAGACGTTAATACATCGCTTTGAATAAAGATCTGCCTCGCTGGGGCGGGAGGTGCGGAGCTGGAGTGTTCCCCAGGAGAACGGGCTGGGCCACCTGTCCCTGCTGTCCCTGCTGTCCCTGCTGTCCCTGCTGTCCCTCTGTCCGTCCACCCGCAGTATTTCCTCCTCGCTGGCATTTTAATTGTCAGGGCAGGGCAGTGCCTGGGCAGCCTGACCTGGCAGAGCTGCAGCGTCCAGGCCAACAGGCAGAGAGTCCATCTGGGAGAGGCAGCCCGAGCGCCTCCAGCAAGTCCTCTCTGTTAATTAAAGGTATTAATTGGCACGCAGCCTGTTTATTCAAAGAGGCAGTGGCCTCTGCGTGCCTGGCAGCAATTAGAGCTGCCCAGAGAGCCGGGCCCACGGAGAGCAGAGTTCGTGAGGCACTTCTGTCCCCAGCCCGGGGAAGGACAGTGCTGGTGCTGCCCAAGGAATGCCCGGGGGGCTGGATCTGTCCCTGCTGTCCCTGATCTCCCCCAGCCCCTCTGTGAGCACCCAGAGCATGCTGTGAGTGAGACCTGGTGCAGGCAGGAGGGCTGGAATGGCAGGAAATGCATTTTTGCTGCAAGACGTGTCGGGCGAAAGATGTTCTTCCTTCCTTGCACTGATTAATTTGCACCAAAAGCCACGGGAGGGACGCCTTTGTTGCTGTGCTCATGGCCATTCCTGGACAATCCCAGGAAGGGGATGGGGTGCAGCACTGGCCCTGGCACCGTGCCCTGGCCAGGCAGCCAGCGGTGACAGCCCCGAGGGCTCCGATGCTCCGCCCTGGCTCCGTTAAATCCTTGCACTTCCATTTCTGAGCGCAGTCTGGGAGCGACACGAAAATTAGATCTAATAATGAATGATTACAACTTCCAAGGTAAGTCTAGTTGGTTGACTAATCAATTTGGTTAAGTGAAAATCCATAGCAAATGAGGCAGCCGCAGTACAACATTTCTCCATCCAATTTAAATTAAAACACCAACCATAATAATTTCACAATTACTCTGGGAGGATGCACCAGGGACTTGCCCCTTGAGAAGGGAAATGTCAAGGACTGCAGGAGAGGCCCCAGGAGCGAGCAGGAGCAGGGAGCAGCCTCTGGCATGGCTGGCTGCCCGTCAGGTGCCCACAGCTCCCAGGGTGAGCCCAGCCCAGGAGCTGGGGAGGGGAACCTGCTCCCTGCCATCCTCTGTTCTGCTGTGGCAGGAACGTGAGGGACAGGAACGTGAAATCCCCTGGAAAGTCGCTGCCGCAGCAGCCTTTAGTGGCCTGAATTATTTATGTGTGTACAGTTGTGCTGTGAGCCAAACTGTGCCCAAAATAAACACCAAAATAAACACACTGAGGACTGCTTGGGCACGGGGGCGCCAGGGGATGGGGGTTGGTGGAAGGGTGGGGGTCTGGAGGGGGCACCAGCCCTTCCTACTCCTGTTTCTGTCTGTCCCTTTGTCTGTGCCATGGATAATGAACGCTCCATTCCCTGTTTGGCTGGACGTGGCACAGTCACCGTGCTTCCCCGGGGGCTGGGGCCAAACTTTGTAGGACTGTGCTGATAAATAATGGAGCAGCTCCTTCCCCCCGTGGCTGTGGAAATTCTCCTGCCTGGCGCGGGAGAAGCCTTTGCATGTGTTTGGATATAAAAGGGTCAGGCGCCGGTGAGTGAGAGCCAAGAGACATTTATTTCATGCTGGAATGCAGAGGTCCCTGCGCGGGCACTGGCTGAGGAGCAGCACGGATTTCAGCCTGGTGTCTCCTGATTCACCTTTCCCAGCCTGGGGAATGGGGGTTTGTGCCTGAACACACAAAATGGTTGCTACCATTGCTGGAATTGTAGCATTTCCCCTTGGAAAGCTACTGGGAAAAGAGATGATCAGACGTGGCTCATGTAACAGATGGATTTATGGATTATTTGGAGCCTCTTGTGCTAATTTTGCAAATGCTGTATGTCTGCAGGCTCTTAATAGCTGCATTCCTGGCTAAATGGATAAAGAATATGTCCTGTGGGGACTGCAGGCTTTGGGGAATAACTTATGCAAATTCTCTGGGCTGAACGCAGGTGGTGATGAGTTCCCTCTCAGGACACTCAGAACTGCTTGGTGTCACCCAAAGCCCAGGAGGACAAACCTTGCAGCCAGCTGGGTCGTGGCTGGTGCAGCAGGGATGTGGGGATGCCACGGGGATGGGCCCAGTGCTGCCCTGGGATGAGGGATGCATGTTCTAATGCAGAGGGACCTGTGGTGGGACCAAGGATGGAGCTCCTGGGGGTTTATTTCAGCGCCAGGGCTGGTGTCCCAGGGCTATCCGTGCCATGTCCCTGCTCCAGCCGAGCATCCCGCCCTGGTTTAGGGATTTAGGATGTCCTCTGAATGTTAAGGCTGTGGGTTTATTACCACTTTAGCTCTAGCTAAGAGGGAGAGCTCGGGCAGAGCTGCAGCCCAGCTGGAGAACAGGAGTCGAGGTGGTGGAAGATGCATTCCAAATGCAAGGTGGAGGGGAGAGAAATTATTAAACTCTCAGATAGCAACAGAGCTTCCTTTGTGAGCACTGGAGATGGGAAATTATGCTGAAGCAATGCATTGCAAATCACTCTCTGAAAGGCAGAGAAGGGCCTTTTATCCTGCGGCCCTGAAGTTTTCCTGGTATCTTTGTATGCAGAGGCATTCCTTCAGGGGAGAAAGAGAAGCCAGCAATTTTGTGCCTGATTGGCAGGCTGTCCAGCGCTGGAAAGATATTTGTTTTTTCAGAGAAGGGCTCACAGGCTGAAATCTCGCTCTTGCATTTTCCATTACAGAGGAAAATGAAACTTGGAAGACGTTCTCGGTGAGCGCTGCTTGGCCTCGGAGCAATCGCGGTGCTCCGGCAAGGAGAGGAGGCTGCTCCTCCCGCGGGCTCCAGGGGGATTGGGGCAGCACCGGGGGCTGCTCAGCCCCCGGTGCCTCCACAGGCTCTGGGCAGGGTCTGGGTAGAGCCCAGCAGCCGTGGCTGCCCCGTGCCCCCCTCGCCAGGCTCCTCCATCCAAGGCAGAGAGCAGGAACTTCTGCTCCCACGAATGCCTGCCGAAGTTCTCCGTGCATCTGCTCTGAACCAGCCCTGCCTGGCTCGTGGAGCTCTGGAGATCATTCAAGAGCTTCAGAATCAGGACAGAAGAGGCTCCAAATCTCACTTTCTTTCCTCTCTTCAGGAAAGACGCTGCCAGGGAAGGGCAGAGAAGCTGAGGAAGGGTCTAGAGTCAGTGCCATACGGAGCAGCAGAGGGGGCTCAGCCTGGAGCAAAGGAGGCTCAGGGGGGCCCTTCTGGCTCTGCACAATTCCCTGACAGGAGGGGACAGCTGGGGGGGTCGGGCTCTGTTCACAGGGAACAGGGACAGGGCAAGAGGAAATGGCTTCAGGTTGTGCCAGGGGAGGCTCAAGCTGGACATCAGCAGGAATTTCTGCATGGAAAGGGCGGTCAGGCCTTGGCAGGGGCTGCCCAGGGAGGTGTCCAAAGGACTCTGAGTGTCCTCAGTGTCCTCAGTGCTCTGGGCTGGGTAACAAGGCGGGGGTCAGTCACAGGTTGGACTCAACGAACTTGGAGGTTTTTTTAACCTCAGTGGTCCTGTGATTCTCAAATCCTCAATAAGGCATCGAGTCAGAACTTCTGCCAGGCCTCTCCTCAGCGTGTGGGGAGAGTACCCAGGGATGGGATTCCATGATAACAAACACCTTTGCAGCACCTCATTAAATCACGGCGTTTCTGAGGCACAGCGGGACACTTGTGTGAATAAATAGCGCAATCTCCCCGGCTGAAGTATTTTCACATCTGAGTTATTTCCTCTGCATATGATCAGCTCCTTCCTCGGGTTTGTTCTCTCCCTCGGCTCTGCCACGAATGATTTTCACTGATGAGCACAATTAACAAATGAGAGACAAAGTTGAAAAAAACACATCAGCCCCCCCAGCCTGCCTTTAATGTTTTAAAGTTGAACAAATCGCCCAGGAAAATGGAGCGAGGAGAGATCACTGGGGCTGATCACAGCACAGCTTCTCCCTCCTTGCTGCTTGTCTTTGTAGGTGACAAAATGACAACAAAAGAGAAAGAGAGAAAAGAGGGTGGCCAAAAAACCCCAGTGGAAAGCCAGAAGGGGTGGTTTTGGGACCACTGTGTTTGTGGGTAGCAGGGGATCAGCAGGGCTGCGAGATGAGGGCTGTGAATTGGATTTAAAAGTAAATTTAATTTACTTTCACACAGTTTGCAGCCTGTAAAAGCCGTGTGGAGTTCTCCTACAAGCAGAGGGGTCCCCCAGCCTCAGCCTCAGCGTGTGAGCCACGCTCCTGTGTGCCCAGGGGGTGGTGGGGGAACGCAGCCCCCTGAGGGATCCCAGAGCATGGATCAAGGGGGCTCCTCTGTGGGGTCCCAGGGCAGGGTTTGGGGGGTTTCCCACTGTGGGATCTCTGGGTGCCTCTTGCCAACCCCTCCAGCACCGGCTGAGGGACCCCAGCACCCCCCAGAGCTCCCAGTCTCCCCCTGCACGGCACCTTGCACAGGAAGTGTTTTCCAGCACGGTCTAATTACAGGGTGAATAACGGGCCCTCCCGCGCAGTTAATGTGTAAGGGAGCTTTATTGCCAACAGGAGAGAGATGACACAGAAGGATATTACACACGGTGTTGCTGGTAATTATTTTTATGGCTCCGTGTGAGGTTTATGGTGGTGGCTCGGCGCGTTCGGAGGTGCCACCTCCCATTTTGGGGTAATTAATGTTCCCCGTGCCCGTGGGTGGGATGTGCCAGGGACAGGGGCTGGGGTGGGCACTGGGCTGGTGCCAGGAAAAGCCAGGTGGTGCCAGTTTTCTGCCTGCACTGCATCCCCAGTGCATCCAGCCTTGTTCCTTTCCCCTCCTCTGTCCAAACCCTCCCTGGGCAAAGCCAAGAGTTCCTCTTGGCAAAGAGCTCCAAAGAAAACGAAGGGATATAAACATCTTGAAAGGTGATGAATTCTCGCGGTCTTTCTCTAGTGAATTTTGCTTCTGTAAATCTCTCCCTCTCTCTTTGTGTCTGCTAATTGGTCTTAGCATTAATTAATCTGATTTCATTATAGTGTCTTTAATTTGTCAAGATATCATTTCTTTCTTGGGCGAAGAAACGCTTTAGAGGGTTGTCACAATTGGAATAATTCCCCCCCCCTTTTAAAATTACCAGAGAAATCATTATCAATTAAACTAATTTGCATACACATTAAAGTAATCATTTTAGCTTAGCCAAATTTGTGAAAATTTACATAGTATATTGACCTTCCACACTTCCACTTGAACACATAAAGTGCAAGAGGGACTCGCGCAGGCCTCGGCGGTGAAGCGGGGTTTACTCTGCAGGCCTCTGGTGCTCAGAGAGGCCTAATTAGACCAAGTCATTTTTTCTTTCAGCCGTAACTGCAAAACAAAACGGTTCTTCTGCAGTTTCTTCCCTTTCCCTTTGCTGAGGGGACGCTGCCAGAGGTTACCAGCGGGGCCTGCTCCTGTGGGCACATTTGTGTGTGCCATGGCTCCTCACCGGGCCCAGCAAGGAGGAGCCCCAGGAGGGAGCTGGGACCCCCAGGCCGAGCAGGGCCCCCCGTGACCCCCGAGCACAGCTGGTTGAATTCCCACCCCTGCTTTGCCCACGAGGTGCACAGCAGCAGAAAAAAAAATCCCCCTGTTGGCCTTGGAGCTGAGCAGCCCTCTTCCCCCACCAGCACATGTTTTGGCCTTGAGTGGTTTTAACGGCAGCCTTCATGGTTTGATGGAGGATTTTACACTAATGCAAGGCATTACCTAGTTAATTTGGCCAGAATAGAGTGTAATTTTGCACGGTCAAAGTCATTGCTGCTTGAGCTAAAACTTCCATTACGGCGCCCTGCCCACCCGCGGGGGGAGATGAGCGCTGCTTTGTTAATGGGGTGCTGGGGAGCCCAGCGAGGGGCTGGGGGCTGTGTGCCCAGGGGCAGCAGGGCACAGCAGCTGGGAATCAGTGCCTGTGCCACGTCCTGGGCCAGGGGAAGGGCTGTGGGATCGCCTCTGCCTGGGTCCCATCAGGAATGGCGTTGTCTGAGTGACGCCAAGTGCTGGGAAAACAGAGGACACAGAAATTGGCTGCTCTGCTGCTGAGAAACCAGCACTGGGCTGGCTGGGGCTGTGCCTTGGGGGTGTCAGCCCCAGACAGCTGCCTCGCCATCACACAAAACCCGGACAAATCCCGGAGTTCCCCGGTAAAAAATGCATCCCCCGGGGCATAAAAATAAATAAATAAACACTGAAACCAGCCCAGCTCTGCCCTGTGTCCACTGTGATGTTTTGTGTGAGGTGAGGGATGCTCTGTGCAGGCTGGGGGCATGCAGCTGCCTGTGACTGAGCCAGGGAAGGGCAGATGCGAGAAAACACCTATTTCTGCTTGGAAAAATCTGGCCACAGTCTGTGATTAGACTTCAAGACACATCTAGCACCAAACCAAGCCTGTTTGACACCTCCAAATGAGGTCTGGCAGCCCCCGCCCCACGGGGGTCACACCTCGCTGGGAGGAATCGATCCAGGGGAAGGCAGCGGCACCCAAATCTGTGCAGAGGGGATGGAGGGCTGGGTTTGGGCTGGGGGCGAGGGCAGTGGGCACTCGGGCAGGGGCACAGAGCATTCCCAGCCCCTCCGGTCACACAGCAGAGCCATCCTGCCGGGACCCGCAGCCCCGGGACCCGGCTAATTACAGCGGGAGAGAGGAGAGGCGTCTGCCGAGGTGTCTGTGGAGCTGTCAGGAGGATGAGCTCGCCCTGAGTCAGAGGCACAGACGTGGAAACTGCAGGAGGAAGGGAACAGTTTTGATCAGAGGGGCAGGGCTTCACCGGCTCTCGAGAGGACTCAGTTTCCCCCGGGGCTATGCAGAGCGGGGCTCATCAGCCTGCCGTGCCTCCGGGCACTGCCGGTCACCGACCCAGCCCGGCCCTGCCTTCTCCTCCCCAGCATCCTCCCCAGGGGGGAAATGTGCTCATTGCCCCGGCCCAGCCTTGCCCTGCTGCTCTTTGCATCTTCACCGCTTTATCGCCAATAATAATTACGGGATGGTTATTTTTGGCAGCAATGCAAGCCCTTCACCAATGCAAAGGGTGGGATTTTTTTTCCATCTGGAGGAATGCAGGAGCTGTCCACCCACCTGTGTAGTGTTTCTTGTGCCTGGTTAAAGATCATTAGAGCCTTTGTTAGCAGAGCTGACTGACAAGGGGAGTAGATTAATATTAGAACACCCTGTCAAAAGTGGTGAAAAAGCTGGATTGATTTTATGGGAGTTTAGTCAGAGCTGTGTGTAGAGCCCCTGGGTGGTTCCACAGCACTGAGCAATCTCCTGGATCAGCAGGTCCCCTGGGAGAGGCAGCTTTGCTGTTTATTGCAGGCACACAGCTGGCTCTGCCTCCCTGGGAGCCCAGCTCCCCAAATCTCGGGCGCAGGGCTGGGGGTGCCCACAGTGCCCTGCCCCAGCTTCTCCTCAGGCCCAGCTGCTCCCAAGCACAGAATCACAGAATAATGAGGCTGGAAGAGACCTTTAAGATCATCGAGTCCAACCCTAACACCTCAACTAGGCTACAGCACCAAGTGCCACGTCCAGCCTTTTTTAAACACATCCAGATTCCACTGCCTTTCTGGGAAGAGCATTCCAGTGCTTCATTATTCTTTTGGTGACATTTTTTTTCCTAATATCCAGCCTATACCTTCCCTGACATAGCTGAGACTGTGTCCTCTTGTTCTGTCAGTGTTCCTGGTGGAAGAGACCGACCCCACCTGTCTAGAACCCCCTTCAGGAATTGTAGAGAGCAGTGAGGTCACCTCTGAGCCTCCTCTTCTCCAGGCTTACAACCCCAGCTCCTCCAAACGTTCCTCACAGGGCTTGTGCCTGGCAGTGGGCAGAAGGGCAGTGCTCCGTGCCAAGGAGCCAGGGAAGGGCAGGGCTCACCAGTCCCCTTCCTCCTGTGTCCCCTGCCCCACTGCTGGCTCAGCCTGGCCTGCCTGGGACCCTCCCTGATCCGGATCATCTGCATCCTTCCCCTTGCACTGTCACTTGCTTCACTTCTTCTGTGCACAACAGAAACTCCTGCCCTGGCCCCCATCCTCCGCTTCCACTAATGCTCTTCACTTTCAAATGCTAATAATCCGCAGCACTAAAAGGCTCAGAAGTGGTTCTAGATTGTTTGATCTTTGCCCTGTGATCTGCTTTCATCTCCCAGCTTTCAAATGTTACTTTGGGATAACTTTGCCCCATTAAGGCTCTCCCTTACACAGGCAGGCACTTTGGCCGGGTTTTGGCAGCAAATCCACCCAAACTCCGATGGAGATGTGAAAGTTAAGCTTGGGGACATTGCCTTTTCCTGGCAGCTCTTCACCCACTGTGGCAGGCACAGGCAGGGCTGTAACTGAGGCTTCCAAATGTGCTGCCTGGCCACCCAGGAGCAGGGTCTGACCCTCTGGGGACCAGTGCCACCCCCCTCTGCCTCCCCTCAGCTGCAGGGCCCAAACTGTTTAATATTTAAACCCAAGCAGTTTAATATTTAAACCCAAGCAGCCCAGGCAAAGCTGCTTTTCTTCTTTTTATTTATTCTTTTAATTAAATGCCAATTAGAAAGGAAGAGAGAGAGGAAAAAAAAGGCATTAAACACTTAAATACACACTACACCCAGGTTGCTCGAAGTTGCTACGAGCTAATTAGCTACTTAAGTGATCATTTGAAATTCCATATCAAACAATTCATAATCTGCTCCAAAACCTGCAGCTAGCGAGGAAAATCACAGACCCACAGAAACACATGATGGTTTGGGTCGGGAAAGGCCTTAAAGACCATCTCATTCCAACCCTCCTGCCACGGGCAGGGTCACCTTCACCAGAGCAGGCTGTGCAGGTGCCTTGTGCCAGCCCTGGCTCCCTTCAGAGCCTGGCAAACAGCTCGGACCCTGCAGCCCGCATGGACTAAAGAGCCAGGAGGCCCAAATATCCCCATTTGCAGGCGGTTTTCAGCTCTGTCAGCTCCACCGGAGGATGGCTGCTCGATTTCCTGCTGCTTTCCTTCGCTGGAGAAGCGGCTCTGGGTGGGCTGGCAGCCCCTCACCCCGGCAGAGCTGCCACCAGGACGGGCAGGGCCGAAGCTCAGCCTGGGTCATGCCCCTGGCAGAGCGGAGCTGGGCTCTGCCCCTCGTTAGTAAATGTGCTGAGGGGTTTTGTAAAGTCACCTTGGCCTCGCCTGACCGCGGGAGGGGGCCTGGGCAGAGCACGGGGTGCCAGGGGCTGGGATGGACCGGGGGCACCGGGACAGGGGGCAGAGCTCGGGGCACGGGAGCCAGCGCAGCGCGGGGAGCTGTTTATTAGTATTTGCATGTGCACTAATAAGAAAACATCATCCCAGGCTTCAGCCCTCGTTTGCCTGCCAGCAAACAGCAAAGCAGCTCGAGCGGGAGCGGCGGAGGGGGAGCGTGCTGTAAATGCGCCGGGGAGATTTCAAAGGCACTTTAAAGCGGGAATGTGGTCTGGGGAAGAGGCTGTTTTCAATGCAGATTTGTTTTTGTTTGAATTAGTTGATGCTTATTTTAAGCTCCTGTGGCACACTGTCATCTCTGGATTGCTTGTTTTCCTGTGCCAAAGTCAACCTTAATTTCTCCCCTCCTTTCAAGAGGGAGCCGTGATTTTCCCTCTGCTGCACTGAGCATCAGATGGGCAGGACAGAGCCGGGCTCTCTAAGCGGTGCTGACAGGATTACCTACTGATTGCCGGAGTAAAACCCTGCATTCCAACTACGGCTGGGGCAGATGGCGCAGGAAAGCACTGCAAACTCGTCTCTAATTCCTAGTGAAGGACAAACCTCGCAGGGACCGGAGATTCACCGTGGATAAGCTGGAAAACTTCTGCTGCTTTTCTAAAGCTCATCTGGCAATCCTGTGCATCCGCAGCTGGGCGGCTTTGCCTGGCCTTGGAAAGCCTCGCATTTGTTCCCGGCCCCGGGTGGCCCAGGGGGAGCTGAGGGGGCGCTCCAGCCTGGTTTGCTTTGGGAAAAAGGGAATGTTCGGCTGGGCTTTGCAGGGAAGGGGACCCGAGCACCGGCACAGCCTGGCTGGGCTCCGGGGATGCGCCGCCGACAGGAGGATGAGGAGGGTGAGAGTTTTCTTGTCTGAGAGCATCCTCTGGCGCCCTGGCAGCCGTGGCATGGCCGGGGAGGAGGCTGCTGTGCCAAACCCGCGGCCCCCGAGGTCTGTGCTGGGTGCAGGGACACCTGCAGACGTGTCACCCTGACCGCCGTGGCCACACACCAGTGAGGGGCTCATCCTGGGGACACAGCAAGGGCAGTGTCCCCCCGAAGGTCCGTGGTGGGGATGGCACAGCCTTCAGCCAGACCCCAGGACACAAAGGATCAAATATGAACTAATTAGCTGATTAGTTTCCTCTTAGCAGCTAATGGGCAGTAACTTCAGGGGTCCTGTGGCCCTGGCAGGCAGGTTGGGTGGGTGCTGGGTGAAGGAGGGCACAGAGACGCTGCTCCCAGAGCTCCCACCCACTGCCCAGTTTGTGACACCTCCGTGGACGTGGTTCTGTCCTTCCTCTGAAGACGGGCACCTCATAAATTATTAAAGGCAAGAAGTAAAGCTCTTGACCTTTCCTTGAGCTTGCCCCCAGCTGCTCTCCTCGTGTGCCGTGCCTCAGGCCGCCGTGCCTGGCGGCTCAGCCGTTCCAGGAGCTGTGCCTAACCCTGCTCTGCGCTTTAACAGGATTTCTGCAGCCTACACGGCGAGGCCAGGGCTGCTCCTCACCTGCTGCTGTAATCTGTGCAGCTAAGCCTCCGGCTCTGGGCACAAAGCTGAACTTTGCTGTGCTTATTTGCCTTCTCTCTTCGCCTGCATCCCGCAGCCATATTTCAGGGAGGAAAAGTTAATCTGCTTCCCCTTTGGCTCCAGACAAAGGCATTTGGAAGGAGATACAAATTGCTGATGGATGGCTGTGTCTGAGCCTCAGCTGGGACAGGGCCACTTCAGGAGTCCCCAGCAGAGGGGAGAAGGTCACTTGCACAAGATGCTGAGGCCTCACACGCTGGGTTTCAGCATTTCCAGGTGCTGCTGTGGATTAACAGAAAATAACTGGAGAGTGGGATGTGGCTCAAGCAGTGACACTGACGGGGCTGGGGTGGCTCCTGAGCTCCTGAACCTCCATCCCACACCTGCAGCAAACACACCCCGAGCATCCCTGGAAGGGCTTGGCCATGGCTCGGTGTCCCAGGAGCAGGCTGGAGGCTCTGCAGGGCTCCATCGGCTCCTGGCTCGGGAGATAAATGTCCACCTTCAGCGGGAGAAATGCTCTGGTGCAAAATTAGAGCTGTTGGCTCTGGAGCTCCCTGCAAACGCTTCCTCACGGAACCCGAAATGACCGAGATTAGATGGAATTAATGTGTGCGTTTTCCCATAAAGATTTCCAGCACAAGCATTTCATAAAAATGCAAATCTCAGCTGAGATTTATAATTAGGAGGGATATGTGCGGAGCTAACAAATGATCAGCACAGCCCAGCTCTCCATGGATAATTGCTCGGGGCTGGCGCGGGGTCCCCCGGCAGCCTCGGAGCCTCGCGGGGAGCACGGGCTCTCCCGGGAAAGCAGCCAGAGCTCCGCAGGAAAGAGGGATGTGCAGGGATTAGTGAGGTGTCCAGGCCGTCCTCTGCCACTTCCCAAGGAGGAGGAGGAGGAGGAGAAGGCAGGATGGCATCTCACTTGTCCTCAGCAGAAGAGCGATCCCAGCGCCTCCGTACGCTGCTCCTCCTCTCTCCAGG
This sequence comes from Onychostruthus taczanowskii, assembly GCF_017590055.1. Taxonomy (NCBI): domain Eukaryota; kingdom Metazoa; phylum Chordata; class Aves; order Passeriformes; family Passeridae; genus Onychostruthus; species Onychostruthus taczanowskii. The sequence goes on along the minus strand of NW_024501792.1, from coordinate 717,701 downwards.
CTTACTGGGATGTGGGAGGTGGGATGTGGGAGGTGGGAGGTGGGATGTGGGACGTGTCTCCATTCCCGTGCAGTGGGAGCAGGACCCCGCTGTGCTGGGAGCTGCAGTCTGCCATGAGAAGCAGAGAGCTGTGGCAGTCCAAGATGTGGCAGTCCCGCTCCCTCTGGAGCAATCCCTTTGGAAGAGATGAGCTGGCACACATTGACTTTCACAACGTTTCAGTGTCGGGACCATCCCTAAATCCCAGCCCCTGGATGCTGGGTCAAAGCCCTGCCAAGCTTTTGGGGAGGCAGCGAGGCGGGAAGGGGCAGGAAGCTGCTGCACACCCCACTGCAAGGCTTCATTTCCCTTCCCTCTCTGCCATTCCTTCCAGAGGCCAGGAGGAGACCCTGCTGGGATATCAACTCCACGGTGGCCGAGTGATTATTTATTACAATCATTGCTTTCAGGTCCTTTGGCTCCTCTCTGTTAATTAGGCTGCAGGGTGTAATAAAGGTGATGGAAAGCGCAGGGAGCTGGAGCTGCTCAGGGAGGAGCTGCCACATCCAGCCTTGGCACTGGGCAGGAGGGCAGAGGGACCCTCTGGGCTGAACTGCCCATCCTGGACCCCGGAGCCAAAGCCACTGCTCTGTGCCCTGCTGGCCTGGCACCCCAGGGCACCCCCAGGGCACCCCCAGGGCACCCCCAGGGCTCACTGCCCGCAGGGATGGAGGATGCTGAGCACATCCCAGGATGGGTGAAAGCCAGGCCTGAGGCAGAGCTGTCCTGCCCCTGCCCTGCACAAATATCAGGAAAGGAAGTTGAAAGGAGCTTGTTTAAATGACATTTGGATGCCCCGCCCCAGGGACTCGTGCTGAAGCAGGGTGTGAATAGAGTGGCTGAGAGCCGAGAGCAGCTCTGCTCCAACAGTTATTGGAAAGTTAAACCCACAAATGAAACAGATTCTCTTTGATGATGATGGAATCCCTGGTCCAGGTCCCCCAGCACCTCTCACTGCGTGCAGGGGCTCCTTGGATGCTGATGGCAGCTGAAACGTTGCTGTTCACTGCAGCTCTCCCTTCCAGCCAGCTCCGATGGATTCTTTGGATCCCCAGCTGGGTGCTGAGCAAGGCACCACCCTCTGCTCCCTGGGGTTTTTCCAGCGTGTGGGAGAGGTGAGAGATGAGTCTTAAATATAGGAAAAAAATCAGCATCATTAACTGTCCCTCTGGGCAGCCAGAGTAGGCTCTGAACCCACTTTGGCCAGGAGGAATTCTCTATTGACACCTTTCCCTCCAGAACCAGGGGATTCATTAAATAAACAGGCTGATGAAATGTGTCTTTCTCCATCCAGAACTCCCAGATTTGCTGCAAAAAGCCAAACGCCACCGAGCGCTTCCTTAACCTCCACCGCTCCCCTTCCAGCTGCCCACGGACAATATTTTTGGGTTATCAGGGTCATCCTTGGCAAAAACATGTCAGTCCTTTGTTCTGTCCCTGCTGTTTTAATGAGTACTTGGGGCTATTTAAAGAAACTCGACAGTTTCTAGCCCTGAACCTGTGCTGTGAGGTCGCTGTGCAGCACAATTTCAGCAGCTCATCCTCCTCCTCCTCTTCCTCCTCCTCCTCCAGCTCGCTGACACTCACCTGCACGGCCAGAGGTGGCTGCACTGACTGATTCCAGCAGTAAAGGCAGGATGGGAGCAGGGCTGCAGCTCCTTGGCTCCTTCCCGGGGCAGTGAGCTGCCTGGGAGTTTGGGAAAAGAGATTAAAAAGGATTTGGGTCTCGGTCCAGGTCTCTGATGTAGCGCAGGGCAAAAGGGAGAGAGGCAGAAAGAACAGCAGAGAAAAGCTATTTTATTTCAGTGCAAAAGTATCCACTTTAAATACCCTTTTTATTACATTATCTGCATAGTAATACTAATAATAGATCTTGTTGGCAGTTCTAATGAGGCTGGAGAATATAAAGTTTCCAATAAAGTTAATTGTTGCCTTTAATACTCTCATACATTTATACGTGGTAAATCTTTAAAGAAAAAGCACTCGTTTCTTTTCCATTAACCACTCAGGAGTGGCCCGGCCTCTGGGGGCCCAGAGCTCATGAGCTGCTGGGTCAGGGGCTGCCAAAAGAGCCGAGTTATCACCCAGAAAAGCTCTGTCCAGCGGTGAAGCGGGAGCAGAGGGGATTTTCCTTCCCTGAGGCTGACTGCTGCCTGGGATTCCTGCTGAGGAGCGTTTGTTTGCCCTGGGAGAGTCCCCAGGGACTCACAGCAGCAGCTAATCCTTTCAGGGGAAGCTCCCGTTAGGCATTAGCTTGGAGAAACAACCGCCAAAAACCAAGCAGGACCTTTGCAGCAGGAAAAGAAGCACTGGGAATTGGCCTGCAGCGGAGCGTTTCCTGGACGCTGGGAACATCCCCGAGTGCCCCGGCTGCTGGGGTGGGAGCAGAGCCCCTCCGGACCCCTCCCGACCCCTCCCGATCCCTCCCTTCCCGCAGCATCCCGCCGGGAATTCACGGGGGAGGCTCCATCGCCTGCGCCGCCGCTCCTAACAGGTGGTTGGATAATTAAGTGTGCTTTATGCACTGTTTTGCTCGGTGTAATTGCAGACTCCGTATAAATAATTCACACGGAATTATTTCGCCGAGGACATCACCCGCCTCCTCACGATGTGCTTAGCAGGGGCGGGCTGTGCCGTCAGCAGCCGAGGTTTGCTCCAGGGCCCCGCAGGCTCCGTCCCTCGCGGGCTGGCTGGGGCAGCTTGCTGCAAATTGAGTTAAGGGGGCAGTCAGCAGAAAGGGGCACTGCTGGTGGTGGTAAATTATTAAATTATTAAATTATTAAATAATTAAATAACAGTGGTGGGTGGCAGGGAAGCGCCGTGGCCCTTGCAGGCTCTGCAGGCATCACTGGGCTGCTCTGTTCCCATCGCCCAGGCGCTGCCTCTCCACACCCCACAGCTCAGGGCAGCCCAGGAGGTGATTTTGGGCTGATGTTCTGCTGTTCAGGCTCAGCTGAGGGAGAACACGGGGACCAGACCCATCCTGGCACTGGCTGTGGCACCTCAGAGGGGTGCAGAGCCGGAGCTCACCCCTTCCGTGCCAGGAGCTGCAATCACTCCATGAACATTAATTAGGAAGAGGCTTCACCCCACCCTGGGCAGCAGCTCCTGTGATTATCCCACTGTACAATCCAGCAGCTCCAGCCTGGAGTGAATCTGACCTCTGCAAGGTCACCCAGCGTGATGGTGACAGAGACGGATTCAGAGCCCAGGAGGGGGCTTTAAAAAACATCTCCTTATCTTTATTTTTTATTGCATTTAAAAATAAACCACGGTTATTAAATATCATAATACCCATAATAGATTCTAAACTTGAACCGCTTCCAGAGATGCTAAATGATAAATACAGCTATTATCAGAGGGAGCACTCAGAGAAATTGATAGCCAGCATTTGTTTAATGAGTGTGTGTGTACACACGTGTGGGGAGGGGAGAGATCCCAGTGCAATCCCAGGGAGGGTGGTCCTGGTGTAACAGGGAACTGTCACCCCGGGCTGCTGAGAGCCTCCAGGAGATCCTGGGGACTCCAATCTGGTTTTTCAGGGTTGCTTGGCACCCCCACCAGAGCATCCCCCAGTGCTGTGGCTGCGGGGCTGGGCAGATGCTCCAAGAGCAGCCCCAGGAGCATCCCAGCTGCCTTGGGATGAGCTGCTCCGGGAAACTTCGGGGAACTGAGGCATTTAGGGTGTGCCACTGCCCCCGGGGGTGTGGGTCCCCTCCAGGTCCCCTGCTGTCGCCCGGAAGGTCACGGGAGTGCCAGGAAATGCCCGTTTAGGGAGATGGCTCCGGTGACTTTGCAGAGCAGTTTAATCGCCCGCGGGCTGCTCGGAGGGCAGCAGGGACAGGTTGGAAGGGTTGTCAGGGCTGGGCTGGCACTGCCCAGGTCTCACACGGCGTGTTCCCCGTGCCACTGCCACCAGCACCAGCCCTGCTGCCCGCCTGCCCCCCGGGTACCAGCCCCAGCTGATGCAGGTGCTGCCAGGGCAGCCGTGCCGAGGTTTCCAGGGGCACTGATGAATTTTGGGGCGGTTTTTGGTTTTCCTTGGCAGTGCAGGAGCCTCTGTGCATGCAGAATGCCAGAGGTGCAGGAGCCAGCACCTCATGGGCATCACCCCGGGGTGCAGGGGGGTCGGGCACAGGCTGGGCTCCTCTCCTTCAGCTTGAAGCCATCCCCTGGCCTGGCTCCCCAGGCCTCTCTCCCACTTTCCTGCAGCCTCCCTTCAGGTCCTGGAGGGCCAGAATTGCTGGGCCTCAGGACCTCTTTTTCATGCAGGAACAATCAGAAAATTCACTTTTCAGCCTCTCTTCTTTTGGCTGAGCTGAGCAACACGCCCAGCTCTGTGTGCTTCAGGGGTGTTTCTGCCCGGGGTGCCCCCTCCTCCAGCCACCCCTCTGATGTCCTGACACTGATGTTTCCTCTCTTAATCTCATCTCCTCCAAAACTGCTTTGCCTTTACTTTTCCATGCTCTAAATATCTATTTGCATCCCCGGGTAATGCCCTGTTTCAGCTGCTGAGCGCTTACCGTGCAGGAATTAATGTCTCTGAGCTGTGATAGCAGCAGGGATGGTGGGAGGTGGGAGCTGCTGCAGCTCTCCCGGGGCTCCCTGCCTTTGCCAGGGGCTCCTGCAGCCCTCCTCTGCTCAGAGCAGCCCTCTCTGGGGTCACTCGTGCTCCTGGCAGGTGGCAGCAGCCATGGGAAGGGGTTTCAGCACTGCACCTCCCACCAGCAGCGCTGCTCCAGCAGCAGCAGGCTCTGCAGGGCTCCCCTGTCCACCCTCAACCCTGCCCCTGCTTTATTTATTTATGTTTGAGCAGAAGCATAATACAAATAAAGCACAGCCGTAAAAACGTCAGGGAAAGTTCAAACCTATTCATTACCCATTTCACTCCGATTAAAATTTCCATCAAGGCTGCTTGGTTTTGACTTGAGTTGCTTTCCTTTTAATGAGCTTGATCTAGAAAGTAAAAGATGCTAATTCATCCTTACATCTCTATCATCTCCTGGCTTTTGCTATATAAAGCATCAAGGTCGCATTCTGGGGAAATGTCTTTTTACCAAAGGTGCCATAATAATAATGAAGCAGCAATTTGTTTCAGCAAACTGCCTACAGTAATGAAGCTTAATTATAACCGTGTTATTAATACTGCTGCTTAAGGTAATTCACTTCTGAGCGGGGCGCAGAACAGTAAACTATAATTTAAACAAGAATCGAGACCTAATTTAAATCATCAGATCTGCTGTGGAAAAGGCAAACAGAGCTGGAGCTCTCCCTCTGCTGCCTCCATCACCACACACTCCCCTGGCAGGGCTGCAGGAGCACAGAGAGCACTCAGGAGCAGCTGCTGGCTCTCCCTGACCTCCAGCGTGCCTGTGAAACACAAAGAATTCCACGTGCCCTGCCAGAAAGGGGGTGAGGGACGTGCTGGGATGGCTGTGCTCCTGTGGGCCTCCCAGATGTGTTCCCTGCCAGGCAGGAGCACCCCCTCCAATGCCCAGCCTCTCGGGAAACCCATGGAATGCCACTCTTGGAATGATATTCTCATGTCTTTCTTCCACTCTGTGACTGAGGGCACGTTCCTGGAGGCTGGGGGTCTTTATGAACTCCCAGTGCTGCTGTCCCCTCCTGCCTGTCCCCAGCTCTCTTTCCCAGGCTGAGCATCTCCAGCCAGGCCCGTCCCTCTCCTGTGCCTCCCTGCCAGAGCAGCCTTCCGTGAACTTCTCCCCTCCTGGGTGCTCCTTCCCTGCCTCCCAGGCCCTTCCTCCGTAACAAGCCGCCTTCCTGCGCACAGCTGTAAGCCCTGACATCCTCCTTCCCGAATCCCTCATTATTTCTGCCTCCTCCCTGCACTCTCACCTCGCAGCCTCCTCCCTGCAGCACCTCCCTGCTGCACCCCTCGCACGGCTGCCCCGGCTCAAGTGACACGAGGTGATGGCTCTGCTGTGCCACAAATCGCCTTCAGCCCTGCCCGGGCAATGGAGCGGAGCCCCGCTGCCCTCGGCACGCCTCTGCAGGGCTCCCTATCCTCTGCAGGGCTCTCCCCATCCCCTGCAGGGCTCTCCCCATCCCCTGCAGGGCTCTCCATCCTCTGCAGGGCTCCCCATCCTCTGCAGGGCTCTCCCCATCCCTCTGCAGGGCTCTCCCCCTTCTGCAGGGCTCTCCCCATCCTCTGCAGGGCTCTCCCCATCCTGTGCAGGGCTCTCCATCCTCTGCAGGGCTCTCCATCCTGTGCAGGGCTCTCCCCATCCCTCTGCAGGGCTCTCCATCCTCTGCAGGGCTCTCCCCATCCTCTGCAGGGCTCGCCGTGTTCCCCAGCCCAGGAAGATGTGGGGGACATTATCCCAGCTCCCTGGCTCTGCCAGCTGTGGCTGTGCTCAACAGGCTGCCCGGGAGGAGGAGGAGGAGGAGGAGAGGTGCGGGAGAAGTAAATAGGTGGAATGTTTCTTCTTGGGAAGGGGAAAAAAAAGAGCCTCCATCACTGTTCCACTTGACTGCAGCCTCCCGCAGGCTGTTTCATCTCATATTATCTAAGCTCCAAGGGGGTGTCCAATTTGAGGAACAATAACTATAAAGTCATTTTCGGTCCCCCGCTGTGGCGCAGCACATGATAGCCTGTGTAAAGCAGCAAACAGCCTCGCTGGCCGCGCCGGGCTGGGGCCGAGCGGGGGGAGCCGGTGCCCGGCAGCCGGAGGGACCCGCCGGGAGCCCGCGGCTCATTTGGCACCGAGAGCAGATCAAGGGCACGGCGTGACCCGCGGGCTCCTGCGGCGCTGCCGGGAAGGTCAGCGGGGCCGCCGGAGCCGGGTCGATGTGCAGCCGCTGCCCGCAGCCCTGCCCCGCGTTCTCCTCCCCATTTCCCCCTGCCGTGCCGCCGCCCGAGCGGCGCTGCCCAGCTCACACCGCTGCGGTGAGCCCGGCCGGGCTGGTCCTGCCTGCGGAGCTGGATCAAGGGCAGGAAATTGGGGGAAATACGGCAGTTTAGTGTCCTGGGCTCAGCGAGGGGCTGGGACGGCTCCCTGCTCTGCCTCGGGAGGGGTGGGGGGTCCCAGGGTGCAGGGCAGTGCGGGGGGAGACGGGAGCTGCCTGGCCACGGGTGCAGCTCTGCTGCAGCTGCTGCACTGGAGCAAGGACCCAGCCCCTGCTGCTGAAAACACGGGAAGAGCAGGTGGGTTTCCTCTGCAGCTGGAAGAGGGCCCCAGGCCAGGAGCCAGGGGGGCTTGGGAGCCTCGTGCTCCCTGGAATTGCTCCCACTGCAGGATGAGGCATCCACGAGCCCCCTCCCTCCAAAGGTGGATTGAGATGAGTATCAGGAGAGCAAATAATAGTGGATACACCTGGTACATGGGATTTGGAACAAATCCTTCTGCAGGCACACTCTTGCTAGGGCTGCTTAAAGAATAAATGGAGTCAAAATGAGGAACTCCATGACAATTGATATGGATGTTCTACACTATTCAATACTGGGGGAGAAGGATGAACCTATTACAGTAATTAACTTGTTGCACATCAAAGCAAATGTGCTAAAGCAGCTTTTTCTATGAGCGGTTCTATTCAGTGGGGGAAGAACCAGTAAAACCAGGGGAATAAAGTGTGCCCTTCCTGCTGTCACTATCCTCCAGTTTGAAGGATCTCTCCCGAGGGATTTTAAACCTGTGACTGGCTGCAAATCCCTCTTTAGGCCCACTGGGACTCCCACGAAAGCCCCCATGGCTGCAGGGAAGGTGGTGGACAGAGCATCCTCTGTTCAGAGCAGCCCAGTCAGGCTGGATCTAATTTAAGAGAGAGTTTCAGAAGAGGAGAAATAGTAGGTGCCAGGGACTTTGGGAAGAGCAGAAGTTTTAATTGGGTTTTATCTATTAGTTAATCAGGAAGTATTTCAGTGACAATTAGGTCACAGCCTCTGGCATATCTGTGAAGCAGCCATCCATCATTAGCCCTACCTGGGCTTGCAAAGTGGTATTTATGAGTTTCCAACTGGTGAAAAAGCCCTTCTAAGAAATTAAGGTGAAAAGCACACTGCTGACCATGGGGGGAGGGCTGTCAGCCGTGATTGATGGCTGGGAGCGGGGAAGAACAGCTGGTTATTGGGTCCGACAAGGTTGCAAACCCTCTGTCTGCCGGCAGCAGCTGGTGCTGAACGAGCTGGGCTGGGTTTGTCCTGCGGGGCTGTCCTGGAGAGAGGCTCCAGCGCGGGCGTGATGCTGCACCTTCCTCCCCGTGTGACATCCCATGGGCTGGGGCTGCCATCTGGCGTGGCACGGGGCTGCGACGAGGTGGCACAGCCTCTCCCCTGTGCCCAGGAGCTGAGCCCGGCTCTCTGAGCCCGCTGCTGCAGGCGGAGCTGCATTCCCCGAGCCGCTCTGCGCACCTTGGTCTGAATGAGAGGGTTTGCACGGCTCTGCCCAGACGTGCTGAAGTCCTTGAAACCCGGGCAGCTCTTGCTGTTGTCATTGAGGAGGAGGATGGAAAAGGAGCAGCAGGGGTGACCCTGCTGTCCCCTTGGAGCTGCAGCTCGGGCAGGGCTCGGATGGGCAGGAGAAGCCATCCCTGCTGGGATGTGCAGGACACAGGGACGGCAGGGAAGCAGTGGCCGTGTGAACGAGCCCCTTTCTTTTTCCTGACGTGATTCTGATCGAAGAGATGTTAATTGGGCATCTAATAAACAGTTTGTTCTCCCCGTCCCAGCTCTCCAAGGAGCAGCAGAGGGATGAGGCCAGGAGTGAGCGAGGAGCAGCACGAGCCCAATCCCACGGGATGGAGCCGGGGTCTCCGGGTCTCCTCGGAGCCAGGAAACAAGGGAAGGACAGCCTGAGCCAGAGCTGAATTACCGAGAAGAGGGGATAATCACACGGAAATTGCAGGTGAGATGAGGCCGGCTTGGCTCCGGCAGCCCTGGGATGAGCTCAGGCACACGAGGTTCTCCTCGCTAAAGCAAACACTCGCTGCCGAGGCCAGGCAGGCAGGAGCCCTTCTCTTTAATTATCTGCAGCGAGTGTATCGAGCTGCCGGGCACGCTGGGCACATCCCTCCTCCAGGTTAAGTGGTAATTACACCTAATTAGGAGCATATAAATATTTTATATGCTTTGGACTACTGCAAGTGACCAGCAGAAGCCTCTCAGTGGTGCAGAACTCCTCACCAGCTGCAAGTCCTTGCTGCAGCCGTCCCGCAGGGTCCCCTCAAAGGACACCACGGCTCTTGTCGCTAATGCCTGTAAATCCTGCTCACTCCCCTGGAATTCCTGCTGCAGCCTCGCTGTGTCCCGGGGATTCCCGAGCCTCCACTGCTGGCCCTTCACGGGGTCCTGGCAGGGAGGAGGGCGCAGCACCGCAGCTTTGCCTTGATTACGTTGTGTTCTGCAATAAACAGCAGCGAGCGTTCATTATTATTTAAACACCCCGTGCTTCCCGAGCCTTATTTGGGCGGCGTTTTTCCGCAGCATATGTTGGAATTTACAGTAAGTGCAGCCGCTCTACAGTCAACATTTGGTTTCTCTCACCCACAGACTGCGGTGCTAATTAGGGGAGGTTTCCCCTCGTTATCCCGGGGAGGTCAAGCGCAGCAATTTGCATTTTGGAGAGAGCCGGGAGCAGCGGTGGCGGAGCTCATCCAGCCAGAACAGCGATCCCGGCACGGGGCACAGCGGGCTCAGGAGCTCGGTACAGCCACAGTCCCCGGGAACTGGGCTGGCCAGGCCCTCCCAGAGGATGCCACATGGTGGGGAGGAAGAAGGGGAAGGAGTGGGACTCTTCGTCTTGGCTGGAGAGAGACATCACAGAGCCACAGAATCATTCTGGTTGTAAAAGATCCCACGGGGATCCAAGCTCTGCCTGAGCAGCTCCATCTCCACCAAACCGTGGAGATCCCGCTCCTGAGCTGCCTCAGCCCCCTGCACGTGCTCCTGCGAAGGGAAATGTCAGCCTTGGCCGCACAGCTTTGTGCCCACACCAGCCGAGGAAGGGCTGCCAGGCTGCCCTTGATCCTCTGCCCTCCGGCATTGTCCAGCTCTGAGCTCCCCAGGCACTCCCGGCTGGCCCGGGAGCAGGGTAAGCACGGGCACTGGAGCCTGTCCCACCGTGTTTGCACAGCCCACGGTGCACGGCATCCGGGCACAGGCCTGCAGGCTGCAGAATCCAGTGAAACCTCCTCTCCTGAGCCACCTCAGAGGGACACAGCGCTCCCCAGCCCGGGTGTCCCTGGCTGCTCCAGCAATTCCACCTCTCTGTGAGCACCCACAGGCAAAGGAGGGCTCCTCCTGAGCAGGGTCAGCCCTGGTCCTTGCTCCAGACGTGCTCTCGAGCTGCTCTCAAACTCTATTTAGGTATTTCCACATTAATTCCAAGGAGAAGGGCTCAAAAGTTCAGAATGGGAGAGAGGGATCTTTGATGTAGGAGGCTCTTGTCTCTGAAAAAAGCTTTATATTATTATGTAAAACATAAAGGGCATTCGTTAGGAAACTGTGCTGCTTAATTTAGGAACTCTGTCTTCTCAGGCTCTTCCCTCTCCTTTGTTTAATGAGCTAGGGGGAGGCAGCATTGCTTGAGAAATGAACTTTTCACTCCCAGCCTCAAAGAGGGGGACTTGTCATGGAAGCAGAAGTGACAGCCCAGCCTGCTCTGGCCCTGAGCAGCTGGGGACACCTCGAGCAGCAGTGAAGGTGCTGAGGGGGGACTGCAACCCCCGGGTGCCCATCTGCCCCAGCCCTGGGAGAGGGGGCGATGCCTGGAGAGCATCCTGCGTGCACCCCCCCTGCCAGGCCCCCCGAGACCCCCGAGCTGCATCCAGAGCTGCTTCCCTGCCGGGCCCCCCACCCCAGCACTGCTGGATCTGCTGCCAAAGGCATCATGAGCAAAGTACACCTTCCCCCCCAATCAATGGGAGAGCCGGGGGGTCACTAATTGGAGGCTGCTCACCGAGTGCCAGCACAGCCGGAGCCCAGGCAGCGCTTGAGCCTGGCTGGGAGATCATCAATCACTTCTGAGCCCGGCACAGCCTCCCCTGCTCCAGGGCTCCAGCGATCAATCGATCGCTGCCCCGGCGCCCGCTGCTCCAGCGAGCACAGAACGGGGGCACGGGAGCTGAGCCGAGCCTGGCTGAGCTGAGCCTAGCCGAGCCTAGCCAAGCTGAGCTGAGCTGGGCTGAGCTGAGCTGAGCCGAGCTGGGCTGAGCTGAGCTGGGCTGAGCTGAGCCTAGCCAAGCTGAGCCTAGCTGTGCTGGGCAGGTGCTGCTCCAGGCTCCCTGCAATTGCCTCCAGTTGTTTTCCTTAGCAAGGAAAGGGTTTGCTTTTCCAGGAGGGAGATCCACCAGGCTTTGCCCTTTGTTTGTTTGCTCTGGTGCTGGCTTTGGAAACACCCCAAGGATGCTGGCCAAACAAAGCTGATCAGCTGGGGGTGCTTGGCTGTGCCTGGCCACCCTGGGGAGTCACCCGCCTCATCCTGCCTGGTTTTGTGCCCTGCTGGGGCCCAGCAGCCCCGGTCAGCCTTGGCTCTGCATCCCCAGAACCCCAGCCCTCCTTTTTGGGCTTGGCCTGGTTTCCAGACGGGGCTCAAAATCCCCATTCAACAGGGAAGAGCTGTTCCAAATGAAGGAACATCCCAGTGCTGAAGGAAGGAGCCCTCCTGCTCCAGCGCTGCTGCCTGGCTGGGCCAGGCTCTCCTGCCCTCCCCAGCCAGGTCCTGCCTCATAAATCCAAGCCCAAGTGATTTAGGAATGGCTTTGTCACCCCTGCAAACGCATCACCTGCCTGAGGGGAGCACTCCCAGCTGTGGAGGGGGAAAGGGAGCAGGAGCTGATGCACATTTGCTGCTGTGTCCTCAAAAGAACACCCAGAACTTGCTGGAGAGCCCGTGTGCTCCCTCAGATGCACCCAGGGCTGCTCAGAGAGGAGCAGCAATAATCACCACAACCCAAAGACAAAAAAAAAGAAAAAAAAAGAAAATCAAAGGCTAATCCTAAAAACTCTCCTTTAATCTTTGTGCTTCCAGATGTCGTCTCCCTTTCATCTAGGACTTTGCTGTTCACTACAGTTACAGAAACCACGAGGCTGAAAGAGGGGAGGAAAAAAGAAGAGATTAAATTAATGAGCAGGTAAGCAGGTTTATCATTTTGTCTGATCCTTCCTTCCTTCCTGCTAATTTCTCTGAGCCAATTTGGGAGGCAGAGCCTGACGGTAACTTTGCCACAGACTGTTGTATCCCTTTTCTTCCTTACATCATTTATCCCAACGACGATAATGTCGGATTGGTGCAGCTGCTTCGAGGGCCAGTGCAGTGGGGGGCTGCTGGCACAGAAAAACATTTGCCTGCATAAAGATAATGAAATGGGTACTTTGGGCTTGTGGGGGCTCTGTCTGGGCTGTGCTGTAATTAGGCTGTAACGAGCAAGGGCACAAACACTGGGAATGAGGAAGGGGCTGGGAGAGGAGCGCCGGCATGTCCAGGTGCTGAGCCCATGCTGGATCTCCTGTCTTCCAAACACGGAGGTGCCCTGAGTGCTGCAGCCATCCCCAGCTGCCCAGCACAGTCCTGGGGAGCAGGGTGGCTGCCAAGGGTGAGAAAAACAAGGCCAGGAGACAAGCTCCTTTCAAAAGGCCTTTATTAAGAACAGCTCTTGGGTGGGGAACCCGAGGGGTCGCGCACACCACCACTGCTCCCACAGGACGACGCTGAGGAGGAGGAGTGCAGCTTTGTCTCTCGGCAGAGCTGGGGCTTCCATCCTCACGAGACTCCTCAGGAAGCCAATGTTGGCTCGTAGTCTAGGGGTGTCATCCCGACTGAGTATTCTTCAAGTCATGGTGACAGGACGGAATCTGGCTCTGTAAATGGTGGGTGATTCCGGGTAGTGCAGCCAGTTTAAAACTATCTACCAATCGCCACCCTGGAAAAAAGAACTCCCATCCCCAATGTTTCACTTCTTACACTGCCAGGCGTGCCGGTGCCTCGTGGCTTTCGGCCTCCCTGTGCCAGGGCAGCGGCTGAAATGAATTGTCCTGGGGCCTGGTGACCCTGTGGGTCAGCAGCCAGGCCTGGGCAGTGGCCATCCAGCCTGGCTGATGTCCCTGCTGGCCCTCCCTCCCCTGCCCTCGCTGCCTGGCCTTGCAGGGCTGCTGCCAGGGAGGAAGATGAACGCTCGCTCAGCAAAGCATTTACCAGGAGGGCACTTCGCCACCAGACAGGCGGGTTCATAAATCCTCCAGCCCCTTCCAGACCAGAGCAGATTACTGCCTGCCCTCGATGAGTTTTGCTCAGAGTTGATTTACGGGCTCTGCACAAGACCCTGTGGGGACAGGTCCTGCTCAGGGAGCCACCTGCATCCTCTCACGCCGTGGACGGGCTTCTCCCCTTCTCTGCACCATCCCCTGAGCCCTGCAGTCCCTGGCAGAGGCAGCAGGAGAGGCCCCAGCCTGCTGATCCTGGCTGTGGGCCCAGGGGGAATCTCTGAGAGCCAACCCGTGCTTGGATCCACGCTCAGGACCAGCTCCTCTTCCTCTGCTGAGCTTCTCTTCCTAATGATGTTTGCTCCAAAGCTGTTTTCCCCTTGCTTCTTTCCACCTGCTGCCTCCTTCCAGCCCAATTAGTGCTTTGTTGGTGGTTCCTGGAATGCCAGTGACGGTGTCCGTGTGCCCCTGGCTCTGAGGTCGGTCCCCAGCCCCCGTCAGGCTCTGTCTGACCCATCCCTCTGTTTCATCTTCTCTTGCTGCTGCTGCCCGGGCTGCTCTGAAGTCCTGGAGCTGACTCCAAAGTAGAAAGCTTTTCAATTAAGAAACTTTTATTTTTTTTAGGACTCATTAAAAGAGAGAGAGAAAGAGAGAGGGTTATTTTTTTCCTTCTTTGTGGAAATTATTATTAATGGCCTTTCTTTTTAGCAGAGGTTTGTTACCCCGGCGCAGGAGGGGAGTGCTGGCAGGCTCTGGCACAGGGGGGTGTAACTGGAAGTGACGGGGAACGCTGTCTCCTACATGATTTCATTAGCAGGAGAGCACATCTGAGGGAATGCACGATTCCCAGCTCCTGTGTCGTGCAGCACTGCAGGGCTGGGAGAGCAGGAAGCTGAGAGCCGGGCAGGGAAGAGCCCGGCCGTGCCTGCATCTCCCACATCTCCTCCTTACATCCTCCACTCCCAGAGAGCCTTCAGTCCCCAGGCAGCACCCAGCCAAGCTGCCAGGAGCTGAAGCTGCCCCACAGAACCGTGCCCAGCCCCTCCCTCCATCCTCTGCGGGGTCTTTCCCTGCGCAGCAAAGCGTGACCCACTTCTGCATCCAGAGCAGCGGCTGCTCTTGGAGAGCTGGGATGCCGCAGCGATCCCGGGTGATCAGAAGCTCCCACACCCCCCCAGGTGCAGCAAACACCAGCAGGGCAGCTCTGGGCACCTCTGGGCTCCTGGCACTGCGGGGCAGAAAGCAGAGAATGGGACGGGTCTCCGGGAGCCAGGGCTGCCCTGGCCTCGCTGGGAAATGCAGGCTGAGCAGCGTGACAGCCCGTGCCGAGTGTGCAGCCCTCTGCTCCTGGAAGGGAGGACTGGAGAGGTGTGGGGCCAGCGGTCACTCTTTGGGGAGAGGGGGCTCCAGGCTCCTGGGGAGGAAGGAGGAAGGGGGTGGCAGTGCTCTCACAGTGCTTCCTTGTGGAGACCCCGTGGCTTTGTTCTGCTTTGGATAAATCCCATTTTCTGAGCCAAATCCGCCAAATGAGACTGCACTTAAAGAAATTAAACCCCTCCTGTGCCCCGTGCTGCCAGGGCGTTCGAAGCAGTGACAGAGCCGTGGCTCTTTGGTGGCTACAGCTGCAGAGCCCAGGGACTGACCCCCACCCAGATGGGACATCCCCTGCCCACCCCAGGAGAGCTCTGGCTCTCCTCATCTGGGGAATCCTGGTCCAAGCTCTCTGCAAACCCAGGTGCCATCAGCTGCCTCAGGATGGCTTTGCCACCAGTGACAGCAGAGAACTGCTTTACTATTCTTCTTTTATGATCTTTTTAATGAAAGCTGAGGCTCTGGAGAAGGATGGCAAGGCCTTTCCCTGACCCCACCAAACTCCCTCATTGCCCTTCAGGGATGGGCAAACACCCAGTGATAAACACTTTGCTAACGGGCACGGCTCCACATCATAAACATCCCCTCCTGCTCGCACTAATTGTCCTCCTTGTCACTGCTCCTTGCACAGTGACAAACGGTTTGGGTTTAATGGAGATCAGCTTCCCCTGTCACTCCTCAGCCATCCCTCAGCCGGGGATGAGCCACGGGGAGAGGCCCAGGCTTGCAGGGGAGCAGCCCTTGGCAGAGACTTCCCCGCTCCCCGCCACCTGTGCCATCCAGAACAGCCAGGCCAGACCAATTTTTCCCCCAGGCATATTTTCCCAGCCGAAGCCACTTTGTTCCAGGAGTAGGAGCAATATTTATCCTTCCCCGTGCCGCGAGATCAAGCGAGCGCTTGATAGAATTAAAAGGCAACTCATTTAAAAGCAATGCAAGAGCAGCAGCTGGATTACCTGGGAAACTCGTGGCTGCAGGGTCATTTTCCAGTAATAATTTGCTGTGGACTTAAAATATGACCCTGTGTTAGTTCTGCTGGAGCAGAACCTGGCCAGACTCACGGGGCTCAGGAGATGGATGGGTGCCCAGACGGTCCCGGAGTCAGGAGTCTTGTTTGCAGGGCTCTTGAAAGGAAGTATAAAGAAAAAATCCCAAATCCCAAGTGCTCAGCTGAAGATAAGGAAAAAAAAAATCCCCAACCTGTTCCAAACTTCAGAGCTCTGGAAGAGGAGAAGCCGAGCAGAGTGTGGCAGTGAGAGCAGCAGAGAGGAAAGCGCTGACCCCTGGCCCTGGCAATAGCGAGGATTTCTTTAGATATAAAGAAGAAAGAAAGACTGTGATTGCTGGTAATGTGCTGTGAAAGAAACATTTCTTCCCAGCCTCCAACCTGCCAATTGAAGCGTGAGCTGAGGAGCAGGACAGGGCTCGGGAGGCTCCGAGCTGCTGCTGCTGCTGCCCCATCCCACCAGGAGCTCTCCAGCCTCCCAGGAACAGCAGCAGAGCAGGCAGCACCCACCAGGCAGAGCCCAAAACCTGTCATCTGCCTTCCCCACCCTGGGACAACTGTGCTGGCCTGGCAGGACGCAGTGATTGTCACATCAGAGACTCTGCTCTCCCCTGGAAAACAAAAAAAAAGCACCGAGATTTACCTGGAAGGTTTGTCAGGAAGGAAATCAAACCAACTCCTAACAAACCCCTCTTCAGAAATTATCTCACTGAGTTAATGATGTAAGAAGGCTGCAAGATCCAGCTGGGTGAAAAAAATCTTCCAGCTGAGATTCTCTAACAGCTTCCCGTGGTGAGGAAGTTATTAAAAATCCTGCCCTGGAGAAGGGCCCCCTCTCTGTTACCAACTCCCATCGCCCAGGTGATGATTCAGAGATTTGCTGAGGTGTTTTCAGTAAAGAAAACTGATTTATAAAATAATAGTAAAAAACCCCCTAACTTGGCTGATTTTCCCTGGTCTCCATTTTTCCAGCTGAAGCTGCAGTAAAACTAAAGAGTCATTTCCCATGTTTAACCAGTGGGTTTTGTGTTGGAGTGCCTTTGAGATACCTGCCATCCAAAACATATGGTAGTACAGAAGAAAAACAAGGAAAAAAAGGCAAGGAAAGGTGAGATTTGACCACTCCAAGGATTGCAGGGAGGAGCAGAAGAAACCAGCTGAGCTTGGTGGGGATAAAATCTGCAGGTGCTGCAGGATGGCTGCAGGAGCAGTGCAGAACTGGGCACCAAGGGAGGCCAAAGAGCCTCCAGGGCTGAAAACCCTTTTCTCCCAGCGCTGGGATAGGGGGTTATGCTCCCCAAGACCCCTCCAGCCCTCCTTGTCCTGCAGGCAGGCATGGCAACCTCCTTTCCCACAGCACACCTCCCCTGGGTGGGGATCCATCCTCTTGGAAAAGCCACCACGTCCTTGCACGGTGCCACCACAGGTCACCCACAGCCAGAGCAGCCAGAGGCCACGGCCTGAGGGGGCAGCTGGTGTGCACAGGAGGTGGCAGAGCCCACAGACAGTTTTTCCCTAAAAAGCCAAGTCTTTCCCTAAAGCTTGCAGCCTGCAGGGGTCCCTGGCTGGGGGCTGTAGCTGAGTCCTGTTAGAACATCTCAGCGAAGCTGTGGGGCTGTAAATCACTGCCTGCTGAGCCCCAGGACACACATCGGACCTAACTTCACTCCAGAGAGCCAATTAGTGCAAATCTGGCCGGGTAATTACCGTGTGATCAGGTGCTGCTGTCTCCGGGCAGATGAGGCTCGGGAACCATCTCCGAAGGCAATGGCAGGGGTTGTGGTGGCCTCACCTCCACCCCAAAACCTCTGCGAGGTGCAGCCTCGGGCAGGGAGCAGGGAAGAGCTGTGGCTGTCCCTGTGGAGCGTGGGTGCTGCTCACAGCTCCCCTCTGCTCCGGAGCTGCACATCTCCTCCCGGGCTGACAGAGCCCATCCCGCTCCTCCTGCTGCAGGCAAATCCCAGCAGGCAGGATTTATCCTGATTTATCCTGATTTATCCTGATTTATCCTGATTTGTCCTGCTCCAGCATCCCTGCAGGAGCACAGGGGAAGCTCAGAGCCCAGGAGGATGAAGGCACCCAAGCTGGGGAGGCTCTGAGCCTCTCGGTGCTGCCTTTGTCCTCCAGGAGGATGAAGGCACCCAAGCTGGGGAGGCTCTCGGTGCTGCCTTTGTCCCGGCCATGGGGAAGGTGTGAGTGCCCCAGCCGTGCCTGTGGTTTGTGCTTCCCTCGATGAGGAGGGAAGGGAGCAGAGCAGATTTGATCGTGGAGGAGAAAAGAGGATTTTGGCAGCGGATGGAGTGCTGGGTGGGACTGTCAGCCACGTCAAAGTGGATCCAGTTCCCTGAGCAGGAGGGAAAATGGGGTCAGGCAGTGGCACACGTGGTAGAGCCGCTCATGTCTGTGCAGCTGATGCCTCTGAGAGCAGCACATCACCCTCTGGTGAAGCTCAGAGGGGCTTGCACACTGTCCCAGGCTGCTCCCCGCTTCCAGCCCCAGCAATGAGGGCTGTGAGCAATGAGATCATCCTTGCCACGTTACGAAACCTGAAGCTGAGGCTCGCTGGGTGAGTCTGGACTCGTCCTGAGGAGGCCAGGGGATATTTGGAGATAAGTGGCTGGAGTCATCGTTATGGAACCAGGAGCCATATAACACCAGGAACAGAGCAGTAAAGGATCCTAAACCTCCCTGACGGTTCTGGTGGTTAATGTCTGCCTGTAGCTTAATTACACCATCAATTCCATTAAATAGCACAGTAACAACCTGGAATTTAATGAATACATAGAAAAGAATAAATTGGACTCACAGTGTAACTGACATTCCTTTATGGAATCAGAGGAAACTGAAACAGGGGTTCAGCCTCTTTTTAGTGAAAGTAGAGAAAGAAACCCATTAAAATTAAAGGTTTGAGCTGCTGCAGCAGCGGCTCCAAACCTGTGGTGCCTTGGGGTGACCCTGCCCAGAGGCTGTGACCCCCCATGCAGGGCATGGACAAAAGCAGAGGCTCCCAAAAAGGGGCACGACTGTGGCAAAGCCAGCCAGCCGTGTGTGCCACCCCTCGCCTCAGCTGCCCCAGCACGGAGCCGGCTGTGCCAGCACTGCCAGGGCGGTGCTGGTGCTCTGCATCCTCTCCCGGGTACAGGCACATCCCTTCCTTGCCCTGTCTGTCTTAACTCCACGTTTTGGCGGAAGAAGTGTTTGCTTTTTTTTTTGCTTAAATAACCACGCACTGTTTGCTCTCGAGGTGTTGAAGCACCCGGACAAATTTCCCCTGTGTTGACGAGGAGCAAACAGCCCAGCGGAACCAGCCGTGTTTGCTCAGGAGATCCAGAGGTGTTTCGGTGCGTCCGGAGCCGCGGCTCCATGGAGAGGGAACCGCGACACTGCTGGCTCTGTGTCACGGCTAGCCTGACTGCCACGAGCCCAGGACTGCCTCTTCCTCCTCCTCCTCCTCCTCCTCTCGCCACGAGCACCGCGCCCGGCGGCTGCTCCCATTTCCAGGCAGGGATGCGCTGGGCAGGGCAGAGGCAGAGCAGCGGCCCCCGCGCTCCCGGGCTGCAGCCCAGCCTCCCTGAGCATCAGCCGAGCTCCAAATTATCCCTGCAGGGCACACCGGGGGGAGCAGGGCAGAGGCACCGGCGGTGCCCCCTCCCCACCCGGCTCCCCTGCGGCCCGGCGCTCGCAGCCACCCCGGCCCTGCCCTCGCCACAAGCCGCTCCCGGGCTCCTCCTTGCCAGATGCCAGTGGATTTTTCTCTTCCAAGCCAGCTGGGTTGGCTGTCAGCTCGGCAGTGCCGCTCCCCATCCCCTGCGGGCCGGGGGCACCCCGGGGCTGCGGGCACCGGGCGCGGCTCCGCAGCTCCTGCCCTCGCTGCCAGCTCTTCCCTGCCCACCCTGGCATGAGCTGAGGCGGGGGGCGGCTGGGCAGCCCCCCCGTGCCTGCTGCGCGGTGTAATATCCCTCTTTCCGCGCCGGCGGCCGGGCGGGATGCGGTGACCGATGCGAGGGGCTGATTGCCTGGATGGCGATGCTGAAAGGGGTCGCGACTCCCTAAGTGCTCGTCAGGATGAAGGATGACAGCCTCAGACAGCGAGACACTTCCCTCCTCTCCCGCGGCTAATGAGTGCTCTGGCGGCCAGGGCTGCTGCTGCTTTTAGTTTACTTTCCCTTTGTTATTTCTCTCCCTGCTTATTTGTTTAATTAATTTATTTGGTTTAGGTTTCTCCCTCCTTTCTGCCCCCGACCCCCCCCTCCATCCTTTCCCTGCTTTCCCTCTGGCTTCCGCAGCTATTTGCGTTGGATCCCGAGCAGTTAGCACTCTGAAAATTTAATTAGGCATTTGGATGGATGCTGAGAGCTGAGCCTGCGCTGGAACTGCGTCCCCCTGGCCCCACCGCTCCCTCCTAAGGTCGCTTTGCGGTGGGCAGGGGGACACGGGAGCCCCCAGGGGACACGGGAGCGCCCAGGGGGACACGGGAGCCCTCCCCACAGCAAATATCCCTTGTGGATATTTGGAGGAAGCAGGATGAGATGGGAATGTGTTTGTCGCACAGGGCCTCTCCCCGGCTGCTTCTCCCCGGAGCCAGGGGCGGAATTAGCTGCAGGGAAGGGGATCCTGATTTCCCTGCTGACGGGCTGGCAGCATCCCTGGAGATTCCAGGCCCAGCATGGAGGGGGAGTGCCGGTGTGGGGCTCGGGTGCTGGGGTCAGAGAGCTGAGTGAGGCTGGGGGAGGAGGAGGGCATCTTTCCAAATCTGCCTTCTTGCTCTTCCCTGAAGTTCTGCCTCCCTGCCTTTCAGAAACCAGCTCTACCCGGCTTCCCAGGGCTGATTGTGGGGAGGCTGCCCTGGAGGAGCCCCCGACCTCGGCGTCCTTGGGGCCCAGAGCAGCGACTCTCGGTGCCCCGAGCGCTGCTGGGGACACACGCGGGCTCCTGGCAGTGTCACCTGCGCTCCCAGAGCCCCAGGGCTGGCCCAGGCACCTGCAGGCGCTGTTCAGCACCACCTCAGGGCATGACAGGTTTTCCTTCCCTGCTCTGCTTTGGGCATTTGTTTTCCTGCCTTTTTTTTTGATTGTGTCTTTTTCCTCCTCCTCATCCCGAACCCCAGGGCTGGTCCTGCCCTGTCCAGCACACCATCCCACGTCCTGAGACATCCACAGGGAGCTGAGGGAGGATGAGGAGGCTGGGAGAGGTGCCGTGGTACCCAGGCAGAGGCAGAACTCCCCAGGAACCCCCATCCACGCCCTGAGAAGAAGCTGCCCCAGAGCAGGGAGACCCCACGACCCCTTTTCATCTCCTGTTGCACAAGGGAGTGCTTGAGGAAGGGCTGCCTTCCCTGGATTTGCACATAAAGGCTTGGAAGTGTGAGCAGGCATTAATAAATTACTCCCTGGATTGGCAGTTTGAGGCTTTTTTTTTTTTTTCCCTACTGTAAAACAAGTAAAAAATATGCCAGGCTCATTCTTGCCTCTTTTTTTTTAAAAGGATCGGTTAGACACAGGGACTCCAGAGTGAATAAACTGGGATTTATGTCCCCGTCAGTCGGATCCTTAAACTTCCTAAGTGCTTAAAACATACACATTTTAACTTGAAAAATTACCAGGTTTGTCTAAAGGAAAATTTCAGCATAAAACAGGAAACTCATTTGAAGGGAGAAATTCTCCAATGAAGCGAACCCAGGCAGTCATAAAAAAGTTAAACCAGGCATAAAGGGAAATGTCAGATGTGTGGGAGAGCCAGATGTCTCTCTATTTTTTCTCTTTTTTTTATATTTTTATAACCTAGATCAGGTTATAGGAGAATATATGAATGTATCTCGCAGGGAGGGGCACGCGGCGAGAGGAGGAGGATTTCGTTCCCAGCCTGTAACTTGCTGTAACGTGGAGCACTCTACAAAGAAAAACATTTTTTTTATTTCTAAATAAAGCACTTTAGAGTGACACATTTATTGCTGGCAAAGAATTACTCAAATAAGAGACATTGTCAGCTATTTATTTTAAAAGCTTTTTTTTTTTTTTTTTTTTGAATTTGGGGAAAAAAGAGAGATCAAAACCCCTTTCCATTCTTCACAATATTCCCTTAAAAGCTTTAAAATAAAGTGGGTTTTTTTTGCTCCTGGGTTGCCTTTTTGGTGTCTCCAGGGCTCTGCAGCACGGGGGAGCCTGCAGGGAGCCGGAGCGTGGCGTTCCCACTGGGAAGGCCGGGCAGCACCAGGGACTTTGCTCTTGCCCCACCGTGGGCATTTCCCGGGAGACAGGAATGGGGATCCGGAGCTTTCCAGGTGGGAATGCAGCAATCTGTTCCTGAGGCAGGAGCTCCCAGGGCTCTGCCCCGGGCAAGGCTCCCGTGGGGGTTAACCAGAGCCTGCTCCCCCAGATCCGCGAGAGCAGCGGGAGATGCTCCTCTCCTGGGAGCGTGCCAGGGGTGCCAGGGGGTGGGACAGCCCCTTTGGCTCCGTGCCCACGGTTTGGGGCTCAGTGAGGGCTGTGGAGAGGCTTGGGGAGATGAGACCCCGCGTGTGGGCACGGCTGGGAGAGGCGCTCTGGGCGCCAGGGCTGCCAGCGCGGTGGGACAAACGCCCGGCCTGGAAGGTTTGGAAGCCGTGGTGCCTCCAGCAGGGCTGGGCAAGGTGAAACACCTCATTCCACAGCTCCAGCACCGAGCCCTGTCTGCAGCCAGGGCTTTTAGTGTCAGTCCCTGCAGCAGCAGCATCAACACGCCCGTCAAGGCTCCTCCCGCTTAACCTCTCCACCACCGGCGCAGTTCCAGCGCCTTCCTCAGCCTGTGACAAGTTTCTTCTCTTCCTCCTGGGGATGAAAAGAGAAGGAAAAATAGATATTTCCATGGCAGGCTGCAGAGAATGTCCCTGGCTGCACACGGCAGGTCTGGCTGAGCCCAAGAAGGGCATCCCTGGGTCCTGGGCACGGCCAGAGCTGCTCCAGAGGGGGGTCAGGGCAGCTCCTCTGTGTGATGGAGCCCAGGGGGCTCAGGGGGCCAGAGGGAAGGAGCCCGGACCAGGTGGAGATGCAGGAGGCCAAGGGATCCTTGCCTTGCCCTCCCCTCCCTGTCTGACTCCAAACCACGTTTAATTTGTCCACACTGCTTTGGATTTGTTGTTTCATTAGCTTTTCATCTCAGATACTTTCTTTCCCCCATAGATTATTCTATTCCTCTTGCTTTCCTCCTTTTCTGTTCCTTTTGCTCTATAATTGGATCATTTGCAGTTTATAGGAAGGATGAGAAACAAAAGGTATTGACAACGTGAGCATTCAAAATTATATGTCAAGCTCAAAAAAAGGAGATGAAAAGAAAATCTGGATCCTCTTTCTTTGCATTCTGATTTCTGAACCTGCAGAGCTCATTAGTTTCCTGTGATTGGGGTTTTTCTTTGTCTGTGGAAACCAGAAACCTACTTTTAAGAAGAGCTGTAGTCAGTTGACTCCAGTGATGAGAAACAGCGAAGTAAAATGCCATGGTAAGTGCTCAATATTAAACTCAACTCTTCTCTTCTCTTCTCTTCTCTTCTCTTCTCTTCTCTTCTCTGGCACAGTTTTACATCCAGTCCCAATGCATTTTCCCACTGGCTCCTGAAAAACACAACCAGATATTCTCTGGAAGAAAACAAATGAAGTTTTTATTGTGAATCCCTTCAACTCACCAGCAACTGCCCACCAGGGTGGCACAACACCACGCCCTTATTCCCAGAGGAAGGGGAGCTCCCTGTGAGCCCCAGCTGCAATTCCCAGCTCCCAGCCTCGCTCCCTGCTCCGTCCTGCCAGGCTGTGTCTCCAGAGCAGGGCTGGGAGGCAGGGCTGGAGCATTCGGGACGCCCTGCCAGAGCCTGACCAAGGCTCAGACCAATTACTGCTGGCGTGAGCCCAAGCCATCCATCTCAGCAAATTTCCCTCCAGGGGCCACCCCATTAGTAGCAAATAACTAATTATTGCTGTCAGCTTTAATAAAAAAACATTACTTGAAAGATATTCCCCCCCTTCCCAACTTTCCATTGCTGTATAAATTACAGGAGACAAAACTAACTTCTAAATTGAGTAATTCCAGACATTTGTCAGACTCCAAGAAATGCTTTAATTAGCATTGGTTAATAAAGTGTTTAGGTAATTAGGAGAACATTTGTCCTGCCTGTGCAGATTTTTTTCCTCTTGCTTACGACAACTCAAAAAAAATTAATTGGAGTCCAGGCTTCAGGAATTACAAGGCTTTTTTTGGTGCTTTCTTGGTGAGACCGTTAATGATTCTAGGGGGAGTTGCCTGTAGCGATCGAGTTCTGGAATTTTTCCCTCCTCTTTCTGGCTGTGTTGTCTGACGTGGGGAGCAGGAGCTCTCGGGGGACGGATCAAAGCCAGCCCCAGCAGCTGATTCCCCGCGGGGTGTCGGGTGGGAGCTTCTCTGTCTGCAGCACACGCGGTGTGCCAGCGACAGCGGCGTTCTGGCTCTGCTCCTGGGCTGAGACTGAGCTGAGCTGAGCTGAGCTGCCAGCCCACAGAGCTGTCACCCCGCCAGAAACCGGCACTGAAACCCCGGCCCCCACCCTGGTGCTGCTCTGACAGCTGCTGCTGTGGCAACGGCCCATGGCACAGCCTGTGTCCCACCCCTGGCACAGCCTGTGTCCCAACCCTGGCACAGCCTGTGTCCCATCCCTGGCACAGCCTGTGTCCCATCCATGGCACAGCCTGTGTCCCACCCCTGGCACAGCCTGTGTCCCACCCCTGGCACAGCCTGTGTCCCATCCATGGCACACCTTGTGTCCCACCCCTAACACACCCTGCACCCCATCCCTGGCACCCCCAGGTGCCTTCCAGGGCATTCAGGAGCCGAAGGCATGCGGGTAGCTGGAGGAGCCACGGTGTTTGCCATGAGCAGGACTGGAGGAGCTGTCATTTGCCATGAGCAGGACTGGAGGAGCTGTGGTGTTTGCCATGAGCAGGACTGGAGGAGCCACGGTGTTTGCCATGAGCAGGACTGGAGGAGCCGCGGGGTTTGCCATGAACAGGACTGGAGGAGCAGTGGTGTTTGCTGTGAGCAGGACTGGAGGAGCTGTGGTTTGCCATGAGCAGGACTGGAGGAGCTGTGATTTGCCATGAGCAGGACTGGAGGAGCTGTGATTTGCCATGAGCAGGACTGGAGGAGCTGTGATTTGCCATGAGCAGGACTGGAGGAGCTGTGATTTGCCATGAGCAGGACTGGAGGAGCTGTGATTTGCCATGAGCAGGACTGGAGGAGCTGTGGTTTGCTGTGAGCAGGCCTGGAGGAGCTGAGGTGTTTGCCGTGAGCAGGACTGGAGAAGCTGTGGGGTTTGCCATGAGCAGGACTGGAGGGGCTGTGGGGTTTGCCGTGAGCAGGACTGGAGGAGCTGAGGTGTTTGCCATGAGCAGGACTGGCAGCAGGCTGCAGAACCAGGCCCTGCCGTGGCTATAAACATCTGTGCTGGGAGCACTGGGGCTCTGAGTGCTGAGGGGAGCTCTGAGTGCTGCAGGGAGCCCAGGAGCACCGGGGAAGCGTTATTTTTAGCAGTATTAGATAACAGGGCTGCAGAGAGGTGGCTGCTGGCAGACCTGCAGCAATTCCTCTGGACGAGAGCACAGGGCAGCGAGGAAGCCCCGAGGTGAGCGTGGAGGTGAGGCTCTTCCTGCTCACCGAGTCCACACTCCTCTTGAGGTTTCCACCTTGCACTTGTGCTGCAGGAAGCTCTTCTCTGCTCTTGAAACAGCTTCTTCTGCCTCTCTGCTCAGCGGGCTCTGGCACAGCTGCTGGAGCAACGAGCTGAAACCAGCTCCGCTCGTCGGGCTGTGCTTGTGCAGAGCAAAGGCGCAGATGCTTGTGCTTCAGATGTTAAAAATTTAAGAACTAGTTAGTCTTGAGGATGTCCTCATGGAAAGGTCTTCATGTTGTGAGTTTAAAAAATCCCATGTAGGTGTAGCTCACATCCTGCCAAGCATTTCTGGTGGGAGCTGCATCCTGCTGTGGTCCGGGGTCGTGTCCTCAGCAACTGCCTGGCATCAGTTCCTGCAGCTCCTCCCATCAATGCATTAAGTCACTCCGTAATTAATTTGTTCGTCTGGCTTACAGGAGTGTGGGAACAATGGGAAACATGCAATTTTCTGGTCTGCTTCGGGCTCATCACTGAGGGGTCTGTTTGCACCATGCCCCGAGTCCCTCAGGCTTTGCTCCTTTGCACAAAACCTGGGCTCTCCTGTGTGTGCCTTTCTCCATGGAGGAGCTCCGTGCTCCTGGTGGCTCATTCCCTCTGGGGAGAGAAGGGCTTGGAGAGGCTGCTTGGCTCTGGGATACCTGGTGGGAATCCCAGCTCCAAGCTTTGGGTGGAGCACAACTTGGAGGAACAAAACTCTGCAGAGCCCTGGCAGGGAAGGGCAGGATTCAACTTCTGGCCCCTGAACCAGCTGGGCAACACAAAGGCTCCATGGGAACCAAAGCCAGCACTTTCCATCCTTTAACCCGTGGTGATGTGTCACTGATCAGCACATTGGCTCTAACAGCTCCCCAGGTAGATTTGGGAGAGCAACGAGTTGAACATAAAAAATCCCTTTATTATTGCCATTTTGCTTTTATATACCCATCAAGCTTTCATATTTAATCTCCTACATCACAATAGCCGATCATTTTTAACATTTGACATTGATAAAGTGCCCACTGCTATTATTCTGACATCCTATAAAACATTACACCCATTTGCGACAGAAAAGGCAAAGAATCAATACTCAGCCCCATTTTCCAGTGCAGCAGTAAATCATGGGGAGAACTAACAAATTGTTTTAAATATAAGCACCTTCAAGACCAATAAAGAACCCAACAGATCCCTGTCCATTGTCACAGCTGTCAAACATCTCTACTGCTAAAAGGACATTGGGGGTGGCCCAAACCTGGGGGTCAGGCTTGGGGGGCTCTTGCTGTGGGATGTGCTGTGAGTTCCTTCGGGCAGCTGGAGGGGTATCAGGGCTGCCCCAGAGCTCCCCTCTGGCAGGGCTGCAGGGTACCAGACCCAGGAGCTGAACGAGGTTGAGGAGGTGAAGCTCCTGGCCCAGCAGTGAAAGGAGGATTGCAGCTCCCAGTCCTCTCTCTGCGAGGTCAATCCTTCCTGGAGGCGGCACAGAAAACGCTCCCAGGTCGCTTATTTTGGAGAGCAGAGACCTTGCTGTGGGCTGGGGCAGCCGTGTTTCCCTGGCTGCTCCCCAGGGTGGTGCCACCACGGTGTGTCCGTGGGCTGGGGACACGGGGCACACCTGGGAGCTGGCAGCCTGAGCCCGGGGAAGGCTGAGCTGGGCATTGCCTGGCACATCTCCCGTCCCTGCTGGCACCTCTGGGAGGTTGGCAGGGCTGGGGCTCCTCACCCTGTGTCCCTGTGTGACCTCCCCCCATCCATCTCCTCCCCGTGCTGCTACTTAGTCATGGAAAGGTAAAACGAAAGGAAAAAGAGAATAATTTCCCGTCTGAGCTGATGTAAACCTTGTGTGCATAGTTTAAAAATGTCTCTGGCACATCTGCTGTCAAAGAGCTCCTAAATAACACGGTTTACCTGGGTTGACTGATTTATAGGAACGGGGCTCCCAGACCCCAAGGATGACATTTTAAACACATCTTCCTTTCATTTGTAAGGGATTAAATGAGCGTGTTTTGACAAGATTGATCAGATGGAGGTTCAGACGATTTCTCTTCACGGCTTCAATCTATAGCTGGTAGAACTGAGAGAATATTCCTGGGTCTCATTACAATAATGCACGGCTGGCACCTCTGGAAATGAATGTTCAGGGAGTTCCCAGAGCCAAGGCTGCCCTGGAGAGGCGCTGGCAGCGTGGGTGATGCAGACCCTGCCCAGGGAGGTTCACCCACTCCACCACTGCACATTTATTTCACACCAGCCCCTCAGGTCTGTGCTCCCAGAGCATTGCTGAGCCATTAACAGAGGCTGGGAGCTCAGGGAGGCTCCAATTCCTGTTTCTGCACAGGAAGGTGTTCCCTGCTCTTCCCTCCTGGGCTGGAATCCTCTCGTTGTTCTCACGGGGAGCTCCATCTCCAGGGGGCTTTGCCCCTGCAGGATGAGCTTTTTGGAGTTTATGCTCTTTGTTTCAAATTCACTGACTCTGTGACCACTGGTGTGGGCTGTCTGCCCTGCACAGCCTTAGGAATCAAAACCATCTTTGAATTCAGGCCAATGTCTCCAAGCCCTGAAGCCTTGGAAGATCCAAAGCAGCTTGCTCTTGCCCCAGAAACACTCAAGCCTCGCAGTGCCTGGCACAGAGGGGGCAGTGAATCACTGAGTGCTCCTCATGGAGATGGGGATTTGCTGATCTGGCAGAGGCAAAGGCTCAGTGAGGAATCACAGACCTTGGCAGGGCTGGGCTGCTCCCGGTTCTTCCCACACAAGTGGTGTTTCCCCCTTGCTGGCCAAGTGATGATGCCCTTAGGCCCTGGGCCAAATGGGAATGGCAAAGGACTTTCCCCCCACCCTATTCTTGGCTTGGGGACGTGATTTATGTCCTCCCTGCCTCCTTCCAGGCTTAGGAATCCCTTCTCCTTGGATGGCAGCAGCCTGGGCACCGTCTGGCAGTTTGCACTGCTGCATTATGCATGGGCAGCAAACACAGGAATGAAGCAGGAGGAACAGGAAATCACTGCGGTGTTTTTAATCTGAAAGGTGAGATCGAAGCGCTGTTTGCAGGCTGCCTTTAATGGCCCTCGATTGGCAATTAGTGTTATATTATCACATATCTTTAATAGAATATTGATGCTGTTGGCAGAGATATAATCCCAGTGTCAAGAGTAATTCCCCTCTTTGCAGCGTGTGCACTCATTAGGTGAGGGCCCAGCAGAGCAGGGGGGCTCGGCCCAGGCACCCTGATCAATCAGGATCAGCATTTCCACGTGGCTGAGGGCATGGCAGGGATGCATATTCATGATTATTAATGATTATTAATGATTATTAATGAGCTGCCTGGGGAGGGAGGTGCCGGCCTGCCCCGACTCCTGCCAGCTGTGGGGTTGGACCCAGGGAGAGCCTGAGGGATCCAAGGGGTACCCCAGATCCCAGGGACCTTCCAGGGAGGCACAGCACAGCCAGGCAGAGCTCCCAGCCCATCACTCATTTGCCTTGGGCTGCCTTTGGAAAGCAGGTGGAGCAATAACAAACACCAACAACAGAAGTCAATCTCTATCCAGAGCGCTGTAAGGAATGGGAAGTTAAACAAAAAAATCAATGCAGATCTGTTAATTCTGAGCACTCCTGGGTCTGCTCCAGGGCAGAGTGTGGCCCTGGTGGGATCTCCCCTTGGGCATGGGGTGTTATTCCCACAGAGCTGCACCTTCACAAGAGGATTTCCTCTGCCTCAGCCCTTTCTCCTCTGCAGGAAACCTCGAACTGCTCCTTCTCCTCAGAGCCACAGCCTCAGCAGGATCCCTGGGGGACCCCAGCCCTGCCCTGCCCTGCTGGGGGGCTCAGCAGCTCTGGTGGGTGTGGAGGTGCCTCATCCCAGCAGTGGGAGCGTTCCTGGCACGCCCTGATGCCAAATGCCATCGTGTACCAGCGGGGCTGATGGCAACGGGCACCACAGAAGGACGGGAGAGAGGAATTCCAGCATTAATCCTGACCCCAAGAGGGAGCTGGTGCCCCCTGCACAGGGCCCTGCTGCAGAGCTGAGCCCAGCACTGCTTCCTGGGGGAGCTGGGATCCTCTGCAACCCCAGCACTTCTGTTTTCCACCAGGATGGAAGAATTTGATTGCTGCAGAAACCGCCGTACCAAGCCAGCCATACACGACATCCCACACCGGAGACTGATCCACGGATCCCCAAACCCTGGGAGCTTCTGGACTGGTCAAATGGCTTCTGGGGAGGACTGGGAGGACTCCTCTGTCCATGGAACCCAAAGCCCCTTGCCCAGTTTCGGGCAGGCTGTCCCTTGTCCCCCCACTTCCCTCCACCAAGGGGAGCTGCAAACCCATCTCAGAGGGGAAGAAGGTTCCCTTTGGGCTCGGGCTGGAGCTCCTGGTGTGCCGGCAGCTCCATTCCCCGGGGCCACCCGTGGCTGTGCCCCAGGCTGACCCTGCCCTCGGACCCAGCACTGCCCACAAACCCTGCCGTGAAGAGAAGCCGGGGGTGCTCCGCCATCAGCTCCTCCAGGAGCCCCAAATCCACTGGAGCTTTGCCACTTCCATGTGTTCTCTCCCTGGTTTATCCCTCTTTCCCCTTCTAGTGCCTGCAGCCTCAGCTGAGGGCGTGCTGTGCTCCAGCCCTGGGATTTACACCCTCCTGCTCCTCTTGCTGCAGGAGCCCTCTCCCAGAGCTCCCTTGTCTCTGCTGCTTTCTGCAGGGCTCGGAGGTGGCCCCAGCTCCATGGGTGAGAAAGGGAAAGCTGCTAAAAACACAGCAGCTGAAAACACAGTCCCTGAAAAAACAGGGACTCAGCAGGCTGGAGGTGCTTGTGCAGCCCAGGGCCACGAGCCATGGCACAGCATCCCACCCTAGCCACCCCCGCAGCACTCAGAGCTCCTGGAAAACTGGATTTGTAGCCTTTAAACAAACCCTGGAGATGGGATGTGGTGGAAGGGAGCCACTACCAGGAGATTTCAGCTTCAAAGCCTGGATGTATTTAACTTTTAGCAAAACACCACGACCTGAAGTCTTTCCTTGGAAGGCACAAACGCAGCGAGGGCTCCCGGATGGTGACGGAGCAGCACATTAGCATAAATATTCTCGGGAACTGAACTGTCACAAGGCCAACCTTGAAAGCTATTTGGAGTATTTACAGCTTTTATGAAGCCCCCTGGGAGAGAATAATCTCAAAGTACTGCAGACACTGCTAGAAAGAACCGTGAAAAACATTCAATTTTGGAGCAGTTTTGCCTGCATCTCTGCTTTTTGTGAGCCCTCACTCCCACCACCAGTTCTGTCCCCACCTGGGTCTGCTCTGCCAGAGCAGTGAGTTACAGCAAGGTGATGATGGTGATGGCACAAGCAGAGGATTACGAGATTGGGCAGGGAAAAGGCAGCAGTGGGTGGAAGGCTTCGGGAAAGAAAGTGATGTCTTTGTGTGAATCTCTGTTTGGAAATAAGAAACACAGGGAGAAACATGGAAGAAGATGAAGCAGCTGAATTGTCTCAAGGCAGCCTGCTTTTCCTGCTTTTCCTGCTTTTCCAGGAGGCATCAGAGGGTTTCTGAGTCTACCCAAACCCATGTATCTCCTGTTACCCCATCCTCAGGATCCTGTAACCATGTCAACCAGAAAAGACATGGAAAGCCAGCAAAAAGGAAAACTCAGCTTGAAAGCCACTGTGTTTTGGATTATGCAAGCACAAGAGTACCTGATCTAGCTCCCGAAATTACAGGGTTGCAGAGTGTTCTGTTTACAGTGGGATGTCACAGGCTGTAATGAGCTGCTGTGTCATTATGGGAGCAG
Source organism: Onychostruthus taczanowskii (assembly GCF_017590055.1). Taxonomy (NCBI): domain Eukaryota; kingdom Metazoa; phylum Chordata; class Aves; order Passeriformes; family Passeridae; genus Onychostruthus; species Onychostruthus taczanowskii. The sequence continues at coordinate 686,702 of NW_024501792.1, read as the reverse complement.
ATGCCAAACAGATCTCGGCGTGTTTATGGAAAGGCTCTCTCTTGCTGGAGAGCTGCACAGGGCTTTCAGGCTCCTGGCAAGTTCAGAGGACAGAGATAATGCTTGTCCCGGGGGGTGTGGGTGTGCAAACACAGCCTGGAACACGGAGCTGCTCCCCTGGCACGCGGAGCCAGGCACGGCTGGAGTATCCATCCCATGGATCCCATCCCAGAGCTGCCTGCTCTGCCTGTCGCATTTCAGCTGCGCTGCCATCATCAGTGGCATTCCCCTGACACCCAGGACCACCTGGGAACAGCAGCAGTGCCGGCCCCGTGTGGCTCCACGCTGGGAGTGCCTCTCTTGGGAAGGCAGCACGGAGCAGGACCCACGGGTGCCTCAGCTCTGGGAAGCTCAGGAAAACAGCAGCGTCGCTCCCTGCATGGAGCCACCCGAGAGGAACAACAAGCAGGGCCCCTCTTTGCAGGTGTTTGCCAAAAAAATCAGCGTGTGCATGAATAGAGAGAGAAATAAAAGGTGTCTCGGAGCTCGTCTTCGGGGCGCAGCAGCGTGAGCACATGTTTTATTCAGCGAGGAGAAGCTGCACTACCTGGAGCAGAAATTCAGCTTGTTGAGGCCTAATCTAGGTAGATCACTGAAGCCTTGGAGAGTCTAAACAGCCAGAGAGCAGCAGATCTCATCTTTATTGCAGGCAAGGTGCCTCTGCAGAGGGGTCTCGCAGCGTGATGTGGTGCCTGGGCAGTGCCCGCTCTCCCAGGGGAATTCCCTCTGTGCTGGCAGTCCTTGGGGCAGCTCCTGGCTCTGCCCTCCAGCCTGGCACCCCGACTGCCTCAGTGGCACTGAGCTGCTTGTGCAATCCCCCTCCTCATCTGTTATCCCCCCGCGGGAGCAGGGCAGGACCCCCAGGATGTGCTGCTGCTTCAGCCCCCGGCCCAGCTGGGAGCCAGGGCAGGACTCACAGCTCCGTGGCTGCCACCCCACAGATCCCAGGCACAAACGGGAGCATTCCAGGGTGCAGCCTCTGCCTCGGCTGCTTGGGTCAGATGGATGAGGTCATGACATTCTTTCATTCTGCTCTCTTCTGTGCGCCGGGCTTTGGAAGATAAAGTTAGCAAAATTCCTCCTGTTCAGGGCAAAGGGCAAAACTTGCAAGGAGAAAAGCCTGTCTGTGTGGGGGCGGTGTGGAGGAAGGCCAGGCCCAGGCTGGGTGTCCCCTGGCACCCTCACACTGACTGGCTGAGGGCCCTGATGAGGATGAGGAGGGTGCCTGAATACCTGAATGTGGCAGGTTCCTCTCACCAAGGGCACATGGCACAGGTGCTACCCTTGGCATGGACACAGGAGGTTAAATACTCCCCATGGGAAGGGTTCAGGAATTGTTCTGGAGTCCCTTTCAGTAAGCAGGAGTAATCTGTGAGGATGAGGGAAGCAGAGGTCTGCGTGTGTGGAAAAGGAGAGAGGCGGGGGGGAAGGGGAGATTTTATTACTGAAATTTGCCAGAGAGGCTCTTTAATAACGTCATTCATCTTTCTGTCAAATACATCACATTAGTGTAGGGAAAAGGGACTTTGAGAAGATGAATTAAGACTTAAATACATTAAAATGACTTAAGGAATATTTAAATACAATACAATTTATTTTTGTGTAGGCTTGTTTCATGTCAAGCCGTGCTGTCTGAGGCTGCACGGAGCGTGTGCACGGCTGTGCATCAGCAATGCCACCTCCCATAGAAACGGGGCTCAAATCAGCCTTTTCTTTGGACCAGAGATAATGTGGATGCAATTAGCTGGCATGGAACCGCTGCTGGCATTGCACAGAGCAGCCAAATTCCCTGCAAATGCCCCTCAGCACCGCGGGGATGCTCCGGCCCGGCTGCTTTCACATTCCAGCCCACAGGTGACCTTCACCTGAGCGCCTCCACCTGCGGCTGCATCCCGAGGCAGAGCAGCCACGGGGGCGGATTCTCCTCGCTGTGTGAGACACCATCCTCCTCTGCCGTGCTCTGGGAAGAGAAACAGCTCGGCTCAGCTGCTCTGAGGCCGCGATCCCGCAGGGCACCAGGTACAGCCCCGGGGTTTGGCTGGAATGTCCCCAGCCAGGGCTGGGAATCCGAGACCCCCTCCTCCTGAAACAGCCCTGCTGCCCTGGCTCCCCGGGGAGAGATCTGAGGAGAGAGACAGGGAGGGGAAAAAATAGAAAGAAAACAGACAATTGCCTGGAGCTGCTTCTTGTTCTGCAATGTTGGGGCTAAAATTAGCTCGGCAGAGTCTTTCTGCCCGTGGGCTGTGCAGCAGCCGCCGCCTGCTCCCCTCTCACAGGAGTCACAGCAGGCCCGTGCCTGGCTTGTGGCAAGGGCTGTGGCTGACTTTTGGTCTGGTTTTGCTTCTCAGCCCTGAGTGCTTCATCAGAGAGAAGCCACAGGAAAGCACTGAGGGTAATTTGGCTCCTTGGGAATGAGGAGTGGGTGGGATGCTGAGGCGCAGGCCCCGGTGAGTGCAGGATGCACCGCAAAGATTGAACTTTCCCTGCCACAGAAGGTCCCTTGAGAGCTCTCTGTTATCTCCCTGTGCCCACAGAACACGCTGGAGCTGCTTCCCAAAGCGTTTTTAAAGGCTCCCGGTATGAAAGGCACATGGCTGCTCTGTGATGGAGGAAATGAAAACCCCTCAAAGCAACCTGCCTGGGGAGAGATGGATTGGGCTGCAAACATCCGTGCCTGCAGTTTCCTCCTGCTGTCCCCACAGCTGGAGCGTGGGACTGCTCCGGGCTGGAGAGCACAGGAGGAACATGTGTCCTCTCTCACAGGCCTGTGTGTGCAGCTCCTTCATCTCTTCCTGTAAGTCAGATCTGCCAAACCCTCTCGGATTTGTTTCCACTCGACTTTACTGCTCTTTTTTCTGCTTTTATTGAGGCACTTGGAAGGGCAGCGGTGCCAGAGGAGCGATAACCGGGTGTAGCCCTGCAGCGACACCGTGACCAGCCTCAGGCACACCTTGGTCTGAGCTCTGCTGCGTTTGGGCAGCCAGGGGGGGACAAACGGAGCTGGGGGATGATGCTCATGGCTCTGCCACACCGCTGGCAGCTGGGGGCTGTCCCGGGTTCCGCCAGGGTAGGGGCGGAGGGTGATAACCGAGGGAGGAGCAGAGGTGTGGGATGGGTGACAAGGAACCTCTCCCCACCCCAGGTGGCTGCAGGTGGCTGCAGGACTCCCTCGGGGCTTCGTGCAGGGATAACCTGCGGCCCCTCGAAGGGATGCAGGGGAAGTGGCACGGAGGGGATGCTCCTGCTCGCAGTGGGGCAGCTCTGCCTGCTTGGAACAGCCCCAGGTTTGCTCCCACAAAAACAGCCCCCGGGGTTTTGCTGCACAGGGGGAACGCCCTGCAGAGCCCGTGGGCCCCCAGCCCTGCCTCGGGGGCTGGCTGCTGTCCCCTGGCTGGGCAGGTGGCAGTGCTTTGTGTCCCTCAGCCGCCGTGGCCGGGCTCCTTCCCCGTCGCTGTGCTAATGAGCTCGCTGGCAGCCACAACTGCATGCGCAGCACTTTCGCATGCAGCGCCTGCTGGAAATGAATTTTTAGTTCCTCCAGAGCAGGGCTCTTGGCCCCAGCCCAGAGCTGGATGTGGCAGCAGCGAGAGGCGCGGCCGGGACCGAAATCCCTGCACGGGGTCAGAGATGAAAGGACTGGGATACGGGAGAAAATGATAGTTTTGTTCCCCGGTGTTTCCCAAGGGAGGGAAAATGCACATTTTTGTTTCCTGGATGCTGTTTGCCAGGCTCTGCTTTTGCCCCCCCTATCAGGGGAACCACCTGTGACCAGCACAGGAGGTCTCCATCCCCCCAAACCCAAGTCTCACTTCTAGCAGCTCTAATGAGGGGAAGCAAATCCAGGCTGGCAAACAAGCCTACGTCACACCTCTCTCTGCAAAGAGGTTTTTAGAGCTGGCTTAAATGGATTTTGGGAAAACGTCTTCAGGATTGGAGGTACAAATGGCTTTTTGATCAAAACAAAATCGTTCATTTTAAAAACTGAAACTGTTTCATTAAACATGTTTGGGCTTTGTTTGTTTATGTCAGAAGCGATGGGTTTGCCAGGGTCTGAAAATTGGAAAGTTTAAAGTATTCTTCTATCCTGGACTTTGAATGTAAAAGCACTTCAAAGGTGCTATGGAAGAATAAGAACAATTAAAAATTTATTTCCCCGGGGGAAAAGGAATGATTAGAACGATCGGAATAAAGATCACGTCTCTATTTTCAGGCAAACTTCTCTCGGCTTTAAAGGCTGGAGATGGTATCTGGGCTGAATAGAATCGTGCAGGGGCCTTTGTGTCACTTGAAGCGGGAGAGGGGAGCGGGCCGGGGCTGCGGAAAGGCTTTGCTGACACCTGACATTTGAGGCACTCTGACTTTTTCTGAAGGCAAACGCCTCAGAAGTGTTTTCATGAGCGGTGGCGATAACCAGGCTGCAGTCCCAGCTCCCCCCAAACCCACGGGCTCTCCTGCAGCTGCTGATGGGGCCGGGGGGTCCGTGCCCTCCAGGGCTGGGTGGGCACTGGGGAAGGAGGGAGGGCTTTGCCAGGCCCGGGTGAGGAAGGGTGGCTCAGGAGGGGAGTGTAGCCATGCCCAGAGCTGCTCGTCTCAGCCCTCCGTGCCCCTTTCTCCTCCTCAATGAGTCCTCTGCTTTCCATCCCGCTTCCAAGGGACAATAATCTGTGGAGCAGAAGGTTGCTCTCAGCTCCAGTTCAGTGGAGAGGGATGGAGAGGGGATGCATGGCAGCTCTGAGCTCCGCTGTTATCCCAGGCAGGCTGGAGCCCTGGCTGGCAGCGTGCAGAGCCCGCAGCTCCCAGCCCGTCCCTGGATCCAGCTGCGGGAGCGCAGAGCTCAGAGGAGCAGCGCTGGGATCAGGGGACCGGGCTCTGTGCCTCCGCCGGAGCCTGGATGGATCCTGGGAACAAAGAAAGCCGCCTTTGAAACCAGGCAGAACTGCCCAGCCCTTTGCAAAGCAGAAGCAGCTGGCTCGACTAATTAAATGTTAAAAATTCCAGCAAGACGAGTGCACCAGAAAACAAACAGGCACGGGAGCCAGGACGGAGCGAGTTGGAAGGGATCGGCGCGGTTCCCTGTCTCTCCCATATGTGTGTGCACAGACTCTGGCACCTGTGCAGCCATGTGTTCACCCGGCCCCGCTGCCCCGCCGCGGGCAGCAGGAGAGCGGGCTGGGCCATCCCAGCCACTCCCGCGTCCCCATCCATGGGGATGTGCCTTCGGAGACCCGGGGGCACGAGGTTCCTGTCCCTGTGCCAGGCTCTGCCCAACCCGCCGGGGCGGGAGGCGGCTCCATCGGCCTCCGTTCCATGGTTTGGGGAGGAGGGTAACTATTTGTGAGCGGTGGTTTTGCAAATCGCCACTTTGCGGAGAGGAAATAAGAGCCATCCATTTGTGCTGGTGCTATTAAAGATTTTCTATAAAGTGCCTACATTTCCAGTGCAGCTGAATGGATTTCTCTGCAGAAAACTGCCAGGACAGAGAGGCACAGTGGAGGAAAATATCATATACAATGATTCACAAACACATAAAAATACCCTTCCCAGCTTGGCTATTCTTCCACCGCACAACAAACACCTTGTGAGTCATTCTTGAATGTATGGACGCATTGGAAAATGAAAGTTGGATTTGAACATTATTCATTAAGACCTGGGATTAGTTCAGTTCTCCATTTAGCTCCTCAAAGCCAGCATGCCAAGTCAAGCTAAAATGCATTCTAAGGCTGTCTCAGTCACCAGGCAGCTCGAACAGCCACAGTGGTTTTCTACATCAATGTTTCTGTATTCAGCTTAAAAAAACCCCGCAACTTTATTCCTTGCTCCTTGCATTGAATTAATCAGATATCTGAAGGTAGGTGGAGGCAAAAAATCAGCATTTTTCTTGGCAGGCACATTTAAGTTGAAGGGCTGTAGCTCTTGCTGCAGACGACAAGATTGCAATGTTTAGGAGATAAAGAAAGGGGCTGGAGGGCATCCACGGAGTGACAGCCGCGTGCACGCCCCGCCGCCGGCGGTGGCAAACAGCCAGGGACGGGGACGGGCCCGTGGATGATTTACAGCCACACATCCCCTCTACAAACATGTTAACTCCCACCTCGGAGGAACTGTTAATGAAAACTTGCGTCAGCTCTTCCAGCTCCTGTCAGACACCAAGACGCTGCTGGATGCGCGGCCGGAGCGGAGCAGAGGTTGGGGACAGCGTCAGGGCCACGTGCTGCCTGCGTGTGGCCACGGCTGTGTCCCCATGGCTGCCCGTGGCTGACAGCAGCACCAGCCCGGCCCAGGAACCGGCCCAACGGACACGAGGCGCTCTGCAAACACGGCCCACAGCACCGCAAAACACTTCGCAGCTTCCCCGGCGGAATTTCGGGCCAGCTCGTAACTGGCACGGTGGCCACGCGTGAGGCAGCGGCGGCAGCGGCATCTCCTTCCCCTGCCAACGGGGAAAAACATCACAGCTGTGCTTACTGCTGCTGCTAGGGATATTTAGCCTCATTTAATGACAGTGTGGGGCAGTTTGGTACAAACATGGATGATGTGGCCGCGTTTCGACAATTACTCAGCTGCTGGGGTGTTGTAGCTCCCCTCTGGATGCCTAATCCTGGACTGGGGACTGGGACCCGCTGTCCTCGGTGTGTGGGGACACTTCCTGCTAACCACACCCGCCCTCTGAGGTCAGATTCCTCCCAGGCCACCAGCAGGACAAATGCCACACGAGCGAGGCGCCTGCTGGAGGAGGACATGTCCCGGGCCAGCAGTGCCGTGCTCAGGGTGTCCTGCTCGCTGCCAGCCAGCTGAGCCAGCCCCGGGCCAAGGCGGCAGCTCCCCTGCATAATTTCATAGCACCAATACCTTGGTGAGCAGCACAAGCTGCTTGTGGGCAAAGAATCAAAATTCATAGAATAAATTACACGCGCTAAATTATTTGCCCAGCTTTGTTGATTATCTGCAGTTAAAAAGTTGGAGGGAGCTGAGCTGCTCTGCGCATAAACACCAGACAGATCCTTGCAGGCAGGAGGTGCTCGGCTTTGGCACAGGGAAGGGGAGAGCTGCCAGCCTGGAGAGGACAGGCTGCCTGCAGATCTGCTTCCCCCCAGCATCCCATGGGGTTGGGATGGGTGGCAGCCTCACCACACCAGTGAAAACCTGCTACAAACCCCTTGGTGAGTTTACTACAGAGTTACTCAGCGAGCTGCAGTTTGGTGGTGCTCCTACGCATGAGGGATTTACTCTTTGCTGGCTGAATGAAATGACGTTTGTGATGTTACAGAACATTTAAGGGCATAAAGACAGTTCCGTGTAAGGGTCAGAGCAAGCACAGGGGTTTGCAGCCCGAGCTGTGGATGACCCATGCATGGAGGAAAAGAAGGGTCCTGCTTCTCCTGTGCCTGGCCAAGAGGAGGAAGCTCGCAGTGGGTCAGCGTGTTGAAGGTCTGTGATTGAGCACGATGATGAATCGCAGCTTGATGACTTCCTCTACATCAATGGAGCTGAACTGGCTTGGGGAAACTGTTTGATTTAAGAAGAATAGGCCTAATTTTGGAAGTGCTTCACACCCATCAATCTAAGTGAAATTCATTTATCTGAGGCACAGCTGATACGTCTCCCATTTACATAGCACTAAGTGCCTCACAATCCTTGATATATTGAAGCTCACAGCAGGGGAAGAGGATAACGCTGCTATCCCCTTTAGCAGGCAGAGAAGGGATTTTGCAGCGTAATCCAATGAGTCACAGGAGCCAAATGGGCGCCAGGACCCGGACTGGGAGCAGTGTCCACTCCCCGGCCACGCTGGGGGCTGGACAGGGCGGCTGCGCACGTCGGGTCTGGCGTCTGCAGGGAGGGGCAGAAGGAGCTTCAAAGCATTTCCCATCTCCGATCTAACACGGTTTTATGAAGTGTTTGCAATAGTGTCTCAAAGGCAGGGTTGGGAGGCAGAGTGGGAATCACAGCAGTATCTGATGGAAGAGATATTTAGAGGGAAGAGACATATGGCATCTTAAATAAAAACAACCTACTCAGTGGTTAATCTCCACTTGAAAAACCTCCAGGACGGACTCGTCCGTCTCCCGCTGCAGCCCCGCCACGCTGCTGGCTGGGCAGAGATGCAGCAGCCGCAGTTAACGCTGCAGGGCTGGGGGCTTGGGGAACCAAAGCACCTTCCCCACCTCTCAGTGGGTCCTGCATGGCTGCCTCTGGAAATTCCAGCCTGATGTGGAGAGGCCAGGGGGTCGGTGGGGCGATGGGACCAGGACCCCTGACTGCAGCCCCCATCCAGCAACCTCCTCTACAGCTCTGTCTTTGGTGGGCTGAAAACAGATCAGGCAGGAAAAACAAGTGCCTTCTTCCTGCAACTCTCCATGGGCACTTAGGACAATGATGGAATACTTGGGCAATCACACAATGTTTGTTTAATGCCAAAACTATCCTGGCCACTTTACAACAAGCATGAGTAATGGCAGAGCGGAGGGGGGCAGAAGTTTCTTTCTCTTCCTCTGAGATCTTCTGAGTGTGCACTTCTGCCGTGATTTATCCTTGCTGCAACCTTATCGGCTCACTGGGGATGTAAATCAAGCAACCCGACATTTTACCCGGAATTCCAGTTATTTATACATAGATTGAAAGGGTATAATTACGGCTGCTAAAAACGGCCCGGCAGAGAGGAGGGACACAGGTGTCTGTCTCCGTGGAGGTTGGGGATGGAAAAGTCCGTGCTGGCTCCCTGCCTGTCCCTGTGCTTGAGAGGCCTCTTGCACCTCTGTGGCTCTGCTGAGGAGGAGGATGGGGAGCAGGGATGGAGCCACTCAGTCCCCTGGGCATTTGGGAAGGGTCTGACCGGGGTCTGTCTCCTTTCTCCATCCCATATGTCCAGCCTGGGGCTGGGAAAGGCATGCCAAGGGGATCCCAGCAGGGCTCCAACATTGCTGCTCCTCCATCTTTCTGATCTGAACCACCCCTGGTGATGCAGTTAGGCCTAGGCTTAGGCTCAGGCAGTGTTTAAGGTACTGGTTAGGTGAGGTTCATTGGTAGGGTAGTGTACCCATCCCAACCAGCCAGCACAAGGCGTGCTTGCAGGGTCTGCTGGTCCCCATCCCACCCACATTCCAGCCAGGCTAATTCCATCACATCTCTTGCACAAGTCCACGGCCAAATTTGCCTTCAGCTCCAGGCAGCCGCTGCCTGTTTCATCTGTAAGTTGCCGTGTACTTTAACAGCATCTCCCTGATCCCTTGTAATCTCGTTTTTTTCCACTGCTCCCAGACATCTCTCCCTCCCCTTCCCCTTCCCTCCCTCTGGCAGCTGCGCAGCCCCACACGCCTGTTAAAGGCTGGAGAGCATCCTGGCAGTGCCGTGGTCCCTGAGCGAGCCCTGGCCAGGCCAGCAGCTGACCACATCCCTGCAGGACCAGGGCATGCAGCGCCAGGGCCGCCTCTCCAGCATGCCCTTCAGAGGCCCAGCATGAAAGGCATCTAAAATTCATAAATGTCAAGGAGGGAAGGAAGCGAGGACAACTAAATATAGAAATCCAAACACTTCCTTTTAGGCTACAGAAGCAGCGTGGTGTGCACAGCCCAGAGCCTCCTTAGACCTGAGCCTGGCTCAGCACTGAAGGGCAGAGCAGTGACTGTGGAAGGGAGGTGTGTTCATCTTCCTGGAGTCAAGGCAACAAAGGCTGACTCCAGGAACATGTGCACGCCTTCTCCCCTTCTGCTCTGCTCAGGTGAGACCCCACCTGAGCACTGCCTCCAGCTCTGGAGTCCCCAGAAGGCAGATGTGGACCTTCTACATCCAGACCAGAGAAGAACTGCAAAGATGGTCAGAGGGCTCAGCATCTCCGCAACCCATCCTCACCCTCCTCTGCACACACTGTGACGCTCCTGATCCCAGATCTTTCTGTCTCAGATGCTGCAGGGAGAGCTCTGCAATGTCTTGTTTGTCCTGCCCAAGTTCAGGAGCTTCCTCAGTCTCACATGCTCCCACCAGAAGGCAGGAGTCCATCCACGTCACAGTTCATCCACTTGGGAGATGGAAGTGAAACCCCTGTTGTTTCTGAGTTTAGAATGTTTTTTTATTTTGTTCCACAGGAAATCTCACTGTTCACTTCTCCATTCTGCTGCAAGGGGAACAGAAATGGGTCCTGAAGTGTCTGGGTTTGCTGTGGAAGGAAGATTCAGATTTTCCTACAGGGAATTGTGCAGCAGAAACAGCTGAAACCAGAGAAGAAATCCAGGGTTGTCAGAATCTTCAGTTTCTGTTTTAATTATTAGTCTGGTGGGATTTTCTCAGAAACTGCATTTCCACAGTGGTAACTGTTATCACTTTATTTTAGAGTCTTGGCTATTCACCAGCCGGGAAGGAGCAGGATCCGTGTGGGGAGGAGCTCCCAGGACACGTTCACAAGCAGAAGTGTTGGCTTCCCTCTGCCCGTCCTGGAGCACCCACTGGGGCTGGCAGCACCCAGCCCGTGTTCTGTGGGGTCCTGTGCAGCGGAATTGGGATGCCAGGCACAGCTCGCTCCGAGCGCAGCCCGCGTCTCTCCAGCCCTATCGTTGTTGTTGGGAAGTTCAGTCTTTTTAATTTGTTGCATACCATGCATTGTCTGATTAATTACAGCTTCTCTGCAGGGAGGACTGGAGTTTGCAGAGCAGTCCAGCAGCAGGGCTGGCCTGCCCCCCCGCAGGCTCGGCCGCTGCTCCGTCGATAATAATGACTCAGCATTTGGCTGCTCCGTGGGCATCTCAGGAGCGCTTTATTAAAAACTACACAGCCCATGCATCGACCGTCAATCCAGGCAGGAGCTGCCGAGCGTGCCGAGCCGCTCGCGCAGCGCTCGGGCCCAGCTGCCTCCGCCAGCGCCGCGGTTTAATTGCCGCCGTGGCCTGGGACGCCTTGAGCTGCTCGGCGTGTCCTTCAGCCGTGCGCAGGCAGGGACAGGCACAACAAAATTCCCTTTGCAGCCACGTCTCTCCGTCAGCAGAGATGGAGAAGCCTTCCCGTTCAGCAGCCGAGCTGGAGGAGGCCATGTGAGCGCTGGGGAAGGTGCTGCGGCAGGACGAGCAGTAATGAAATGCAGTTGAACATTTCCAGCGCTGAGTAAACCATATGTCTTCATAATTTGATTGTGCCCCGGTCCCCCAGGTACCTCCCAGCTCTATTGAACACCGATGGAGTTATTTGGAATCATAAATAATATTATCAAAGAGGGTCTGCTGGGTAAACAGAGCTGGTGTATAAATTGTCGGCGGCGCTATTGATTGTTCTGAGCTGACTAATGAATTATTCTGTTTAAGGGGCTGTGCAAGTAGCACTCAGCGTTTTCAAGGAAGGCCCTTTGGATGCTTCCCCTGGCACTGCTGGGCTTTGCTGCCCTGGCCTGGGCACAGCCCCCAGGCAGCAGCCCTGTGAGCCCAGGGCAAGTGCCCAGGGGCGTGTTAACCACAGGGGCATGTCACAGATGATCAGAAAAACATCACCCTGCCCTTCAGTTCCACCACTTCATCTCCCCCTCCTCCTTTCTCATCTCCCCTTCTCTCTCCCTCTTTACTGACACAGCAGGACCCGATGTGGGATGTGGGGCTGCTCTCAGAGGGGCACCAGAGGCTTGCCACAGGCCACCCAAGGCTTCCCACCCATCCCAGGTGAGCTCTGCTCCCTTCCTGCAGGACCCCAGGCACTTCTCCCTTCTCTTTCCATGTCCTGCCTTTTGGGCCTTGAATCCCTTTAAACTGGGGCTTTTTCCCCAGCTGCCTTATGCCCTGCCCCAGAAAGAGGAGAAAAAAGCCATCCTTTTTAACAGGACTTGCCTATTTTTCCCTCACCTGCATAATAGGTTCTGTTAAATTTCCAGCTTTCCATCCCTTTGATGTGCGGGACTCCAAATGCTTCCCGCTAATCTCATGCAGCCGCTGAAGGCGCTGGCGGGGAGATGGCAGGGAACCAACCAACAATTACTGGCGTTTGGGGGCTGAGGCAGCGTGGAGAGACAGCTCATTTTGAAATAAATTATGCCATTAAAACAGTTCTGTTCTTTTCCCTGCTTTTTTGGGCTACAGGATCAGCAGGGAAGAGGCAGAGCAGGAGCATCCCGGGGAGCCGTCTGTGGCAGGAGGAAGAGGAGGAGGAGGAGGGTGGCTGTGCCTGGGAACAAGCCCTGGCACTGGGTCCTGCCCACCAAGGGTGTTCTTCCCATTCTCCAGGGAATGTGGCTGTGCCTGCTGTTGTGAGGGCAGAACATTTAAAGGAAGCCAAAGCAGAGCAGGATCATTTTCCTCTGCCCCTTTGTCAGGCCATTAGGCATTACTGAATTCATCATTTTCCCTCTTGTCTCTACTCACTTTCCCTTTCTTCCCGAAGCCTGGGAAGACCCTTGCTCGCAGCTGTGGGTTTAGCATCCAAGAAATTCCAGCACTTTTATCAACTTCTGTGAGAATTTAAATGTTGCCACGTCCTTACCGACGGGCAGCGTTAGGCAGGGCCCCAGCTCCGCATCTCCAGGGCAGCGAAGCGAGCTGGCTCTCCAGATGGGATTTGTTCAGTGAGTGGAGGCTCTGGGAGCTCCTTGAGGATGCTCTCCCCTCAGCTGGGATCAGGGGATGCTCCCAGGGAGCATCTGGGGCAGGATGGAGTGGGATGCCTGGGAGCACACCTGACCACGGGAGCACCAGGGACGTGCCCACCTGCTGCAGGTGCGCAGGGCTGGGAAGGGGTTAAGCCAAGCACCAGGAGCTGAGTGTCCAGCACGATTCAGGCCGTTTAATTAGTGTCCCATGCTCGAGTTCGATAGTGTTTCCCCCCGGGAGGAGCGCACCCGCTCACATATATTGCCTGTTATCTTTCAAGTACTCCGAGCAGAATGCTTTTTCAGTAACCTCATCAAAGGATAAGCCAGGATTCAGATAAGCTTTTCAAGGAGGAAGTCAGGGTTATAATTTTCAGAGACTTCTGAATGTCACCTCCAATTTTCGGCTCCGCCGTCGGAGCGGCCGTTTCTGGAAGCCACCCAGGCTCAGATATTGAAATGGGTGACCTGTGGACTCGGGCCTCCTCAGTTCCTGGTCATCGTCAGCCTGGCAGATCTTGGAGTTAAAAGTGCCTGAGATTTCTGACTTTATAATAATGTGGTTTCTCAGAAGTGCAAATTACAGAGGAATTGGTGCTAAACTCCCCATTAACTATAGAGCCTGAGAAGTCCTCGGTGTCCCAAATTACCTGTCACTTTCTCTGTAACGTGGCATAACTTTGTCGCTTAAAAAGAATAAAAAAAATAAAGGGCTGTAATTTGAAATTTCAGTGAAACTCCTAATTGACTGTGTGGCTCCCTTTGTAGCGGGCTGTGCCCCCTCGGTGGTTTGGCATCCCCTGGGCATCACGCTGCTCCTCAAGGCCCTGTGTGTGACCCCCCCAGCAATGCTCCCCCCATTCCAGGGTCCCCTGGGGGTTCTGGGGGCCCTCCTGCAGCCCTGAACCTCCAGAGGGGACTGAAGGACCCCCGAGAGCAGCGGGACAGGCTGCAGGGAGAAGGTGGCAGGAAAACTCCAGCTCAGCTTGGCTCAGGGTTAGAACAGCTCCTGTGCCCGTGGAATACCTGTGTCTCTGGAAAAATCACCTTATTGGGTTTGGATGTGGGAAGGTGGATCGCTTTGCAGGCAGGAGATGGAAAACAGATACAGTCAGAGGCATCGACAGGCACGCAAGCAGAGTCTGAGCTGATGGGGGTTTTGTGAATCGCATTTTGTCGTGAATTACAATCAGCTTCTGCCTGCTTTTCCAAGTCCACGTTTTTAGCTTTCATTCATGACCACAAGATTTACCCCCAAAATTACCTGCACTGATTAAAAAGGACTTTTAGGAAAATGCAGAGAGGGAAAAGCCAGGGGAAAACAATGAGCAAGGTGTTTTCTTTTTTCACTCCTGCCTGCTGGAGGGACCCCCAGCACAGCACCAGAGCTCCCTTCCCAGAGGAGGGAGGGTGGGATGCTGCACGGATAAAAAAGGAGTCAGCACCGGCTCAGTGCCTTCTCTTCCCCTCTGGTTTTTTTTCTTCTCTTTCCCTCCTGGCTGAATCAATAATTAAGCATATTCTAAGTAGTACAGTTTTGCTTGAAATTTTCCATTTGGCTTGGGCATCGGTTGGAAATGAAATATTTAGAGGACAGAATATAGTAATAAAGCCAAGACACATTTTCTGCTAGTATATTTTATTTATTTTGTTTAATAATGAGGTTCTGTGTCTGTCTCTACCCCCCTCCGTATCAGTGGCTTTCTCCTCTTCCCCTTTCCTTTGGAGGCAGGAGATAATATCCCCCTTTTAAAAAAATAATAAAGTCTGGCTTGTCTAACAAATCAGGCCCTGTGCTCTGATGTTGTAAGTGTTCAAAGGAGCTTCCCAGAAGGCTGAGGGAGGGAGGAACCCAGCGCCGAGGCTCCTGCTCCACTCATCTGTCTGCAAGGACAAAGCGAGAGGGATTTCTCTGCTTGAAATTATTTGTTCCCCGGTGCAAAACCTTTAATAACTGCCTGGGAAGGGAAGGGATGCAGGAGCACAGCCCGCCCTGCCCCACCTCTGCATTTCCCCCTGTGAAATCTGTTCTGCTCCTCGGGGCCCGCTCTGGCAGCGGGGTCCAGGTGTTTGCAGGGAGCTGCTCCCCGGGGAATGCCGGGGATGCTTCACAGATGCTGCAGGGAGAGCAGGGAGAAGGGCTGGAATGCTGATGGGTGGCCAGGGGAGGCTGCGGGAGCTGATCCTTCCCATGCCAGCTGGGAAATGCCTGTGCTGCCCCTCCAAAATCCTTGTGACTTCAACCCTGTTCCCCCCTCCATTCTGCTTTTGGGATGTAAAAGCAAATGTAAATCCCTCAAATGGAAATTACTCCCAGGAAATTCCTATCATGTACAGCGGAGCACTTCATCCCAACAGCTTCAAAATGTTTCCCTCTGATTTTGATCTTTTCTTCAAAACCTGTTTACAGTTTAAAAAAAAATAAATAACTGTGTCTGCATTTGAGATTGTGAGTATTTGAAATGGAGTTTCTTGGTGCGCAGAAGCTCTTGTCTGAAAAGCAAATGAAGTTTCCCAGCAAAGGAGAGAAACCTGGAGCTTCCCTGGCTCCGAGGAGGCAACTGCTCCCGTGGGATATCAGGGCCTGATTTTTGAGCCCTGAATGTCACCAGGGCAGGGCTTTGAGGGGTGGCCAAGCTCGGTCATGGCTCCAGGGTGGGGCTGTCCCTGCCACCCTCTGCAGAAGGGTCCCAGCTCCCACTCAGGTTTGCTCCTGCCTTCAGATCAATATCTTGTGTACATTTGAACTGGAAAAGAGGACGGAAGCTGAGCTCTGTTGGGTGGGATCATGCTGTGTTTGAGAAGTCAAATCTGTTCTTCTCAGCGAATTATGGGTGCCCAAAATTGGGTTTTCTGATATTTGCTCAGGCCTGCGTCTCATGCCACGCACTCCGAGGAGGAAAAACCTGTGCAGGAATTCAGTCACAGCATCTTGAGTGAAACAGAGAGGAGTTAGAGGTTCCCAGGGCCTGATTCTTGTGTTGCTCTGTTGGGACGTGGCTCCTGCCTGTCCCTTTGCAGCCCCTGTGCTTTTGCAGCAGCCTTACCACGACTTCCTTTACTGGCCCAAATCTTCACCCTGTTTGAGGCAGCTCGGGGTCAGTTTGGGTTCCCTTGCCCTCTCGTGTGAGCAGAACCAGTGTTTTGCCCTCTCCAGGGCAGTTTGGGGCTGGGCTGAGCACGGGGGAGGCCGGGAGAGCAGGGCCAGCCCTTCCTGCAGGTTTGCTCTAGTTAATTCTCGATAATAGCTTTCCCATCGTTAATATTGTTGTTGAACTGCTGCATTCTCACTCAGCCAGAGCTAATTATAATAATTAACAGACAACTCATGAACTTGTCAAACTGGTAATTATAAACCACGGAGACTTTTATCATTAGGAGGTGGCTCAGGAGGGGGAGAGGGGCGCGAAGCCTCTCGGGACCAGCTCGGTGCCGCGGTCCAGCCCCGGGCAGGGAGCTGCAGCTGCACAAAGCCAGCTTCCCCACGCCCTGCCGGGCAGGGAGCTGCCTCTGCGGCGTCCAAAATAAATAAGTGACAAAGGCAAACAGTTGCCTGCAGATCCCCAGGCAGCCCAGGACAGCTGGGCAGGGCTGTGCCAGCACACAGGCCTGGCTGGGCTCCGGGGAGGGAGGATGCTCAGCTTGAGCTTCCTCAGCTTTCCGTCCCTCCTTTGGCATCTTCTTCCGTGGAGAGGGACCCTGAGGTCCCTGCGCTGCCCCCCAGGGCTCTGGGCTTTGCTCTCCAGGGAATCCCTGAGTGCTGGCACGGCTCCCTCCTCTGCACATCTCCCCGAGTTCGGCTCAGACATCCTCCAAGTTTCCTCCCGTGCCTTTTGTGAGCTTTCTCTCCCGGACAGCAAACAACAAATGGTCCTTTTCACCCGGGAGATAAGATTGTTCATCTTCCAAAGTCACCGGCACTTGCGGAGCCGGGTCTGGAGCAGTTTGAATAATGAGCCTTCGGGAGAACTCGTGTTTCTCTTTGTGTCCTTTCCTTAACAAAGACCTTAGGCTCCCAAGGCAGCGCGGCTCCGCCAGGCTCCGAACGCGACAGGGGCTGCTTCTGAAGGGCACAACTTACAGAGAAGATTTTCTTTTCTTCCTTATTTTTTTTTTCTCCCCCACTTTTCCAATTGTATTTTTGTCATGCGCCCTCGCCGAACAATCGGTCCTTTATGGAAAAATTCCCACCAGGAGCGATAGGAGTGCAGCTGCCAGATCCCCTCCTCCCTTACAACCACTATCTCGCACTGCCTCGCATACACATTTCAATCTGAAAAGCCAAGCAGAAGTTCCCTGTGTCCTTAAATCCTTGCTTTTGTGGCACCCACCCTCCCCTGGCCTCTGTCCTCCTCTGCATTCCCCTGGTCCCTGCTCCGGTGGCATTCCTGCAGCATCCCTGGGGAAAGACACAGCTCTCCCTGCCTGCTGGAGGGATGCTGGCAAGGGCAGGAGAGGGAAAGTCTTCCAGCAGAGATTGGAACCTTTCCTGGGCTCACCCCTTCGTGTCCTGCTGCTGGCTTTGCTCTCCTCTGAGTACCAGGAGTGTGACGAGGCAAACAGAGCTGTTCTCGCAGTGCTGCAGCCTCCCCGAGCAGGTCAGCACCACAAACTGCTCTTCACACCCTGCCTGAACACCCCGGGCACTAAAGGGGGCTGCAAATCTTCCTACCGGAGGCACACAGCTTTTTGTGGCAGCTGCCTCGGGGTTGGGACCTGTTGCTGTCCCAGAAATGGAGAGAAATGAAAATGTGGAAAGTCCAGGAGGGCTTTGCCCAGCAGTGAGACCCATCCTCCCCTCCTGCGCAGCCACAGCAGAGGCAGGAACAATTCACTTCCCGGGCACCAAACTGGCAGAGGTGGGTGTGAAAACCCCAGCTGGGTTTTCCTTCCCTTGGTGCCTTCCAGGAGCTGCCAGTCCCCCCTTCCCCAGGGAGCCCTGCAGCCAGGCTGGGGGGCTCAGCAGCAGGACCAGCCCTGTGCCAGGGTGAGAGGACAAGAGCAAGCATCTGCTGAGACCCCCGGTGACCCTGAGGTCATGCCCAGGCCACGGAGTGTGCTGCAGGAGCACGCCAGGGCTCCGGGCTCCTGCCAGGAGCAGAGCAAGGGGCCAGCGCTGCCCTTGCCAGGCTGCTGCACCGAGTGGCACTGGAGCATTTAAAATACATTAAAGGAGCCCTCCCTTTGAAGTGGGAAACTATCTCTATTTAATCAGAGAGAAACAACTTTTCAAAAGATTTCCCCCCCCCCCCACCCCCCTTTACCTTCAGCTGTCTGGCTTCTCCTGTGGATAGTACCATGAATAAAACATGCATATCCCAATTAAATCTTGATTTAATTTCTCTTCTTTGCAAAGCTGATGAACTCGAGTGCTTTCATAAAGACACGAGCATTAGCATTCTTTTGTGCTGTACCAGCCAGTCAGAGGAACAAGGGACTGAAATAATCACCCGCCTCTCTCCTGGCCTTGCCAAGCTCTGCTCTGGCTGGAGAATAAACCCTGGGCTGGGCTCATCCTCTGGAGCAGCACCCGGGCTGGGAAAAAGAAACTGGTGCGACAAAGTTTGGTTTCTGAACCAAAAATCACACAGAAAATCACTCCTGGAAAAGGTCTGCTCTTTCAGGAAGAAATGAAGCCCTAAAAAACCAACACACCTCAAACTTTCTTTGCTGGAGACCTTTTCCTTTAAAAAAAAAAAAAAAAAAAAAAGTCTATAAGCTCTCTCAGAACAAATTTCCCCCAGAAAATTGTTTTTGCCCTTCCATTTTTAATAGGGATTTTTGAAATTCATTTCCTGCGTGGCTCTATATGGAGCTGCTGAAATGTCACCATGGTGATTGTCCTCGTGACATTTCCATTCAGGTTTTACAGCAGGAAAACAAACACATTGCTGGGCTGGGATGGGGCAGGAGGGGCTGGACCCCCTGGCCATGGGGACAGGAGGACTGGAGCCCTCAGCCTCGCCTTCCTCATCCTCCCTGGGTGCAGGGCACGGCTGGATCAGCATTCCATGCACTTTGTAAAAGCAGCTATTTATTCACACCCCAAGGAAGTTCTGCTCCGAGCTGGTTCTGATTTACGGCCGCGCTGCTCTGTGTGTGTGCAGCCTTGGAAATATTGGATTTATTGGCTGTGCCAGACCCCGTGGGCTGGCCTTGGCAGTGCCATCCCTTCCCAGAGCTCCCGGGCTGTGCTGTCACCTCCCTGGGGGTGGGGGACATTCCTGTGCACCCTGATCTCTGTGCCCTGTGCTGTCCCTGCTTCCCCTGGGCAGCAGAGAGGGGCAGGAGGATTCCTCGGGCACCTGCTGAGGAAAGGTGGGGTGTGCAGGGGCAGAAAGCAGGGAATGAGACCCTGTCACCTGCTCGGATGGATAATGAAATCTGCCAACCCGCCTTTCACCATGGCATCATTCATTACAAACCCAGAAAGAATTAGCAATGGAGCATTATCAGATGGAGAAGAACATTAATAGCAGCAGTGGGAGAGAGACAGGAGGAATTTGGGGTGAGTTAATTAAACCACACATCCTCATTGCCTGCCAGGGAGCTGGACAGGCTTCCTCGGGCTCCACTGACCCTGAGAGCACGAGATTCCATCTCAGAGGGAGGAATTTGTCAGCTCGAGCAACTTCTTCTGAGGAGCAGCACTTGGGGTGTGTTCCCAGCCTGGGAGCTCCAGGAGCAGCACTGGGGGGCTGTTCCCAGTCTGGGAGCTCCAGAAGCAGCACTGGGGGCTGTTCCCAGTCTGGGAGCTCCAGGAGCAGCACTGGGGGTGTGTTCCCAGTCTGGGAGCTCCAGGAGCGCATTGGGGGCTGTTCCCAGCTGTGGATCTCCAGGAGCAGCACTGGGGGGCTGTTCCCAGCTGTGGAACTCCAGGAGCAGCACTTGGGGTGTGTTCCCAGTCTGGGAGCTCCAGGAGCAGCACTGGGGGGCTGTTCCCAGTCTGGGAGCTCCAGGAGCAGCACTGGGGGGCTGTTCCCAGTCTGGGAGCTCCAGGAGCAGCACCTGGGGGCTGTTCCCAGCTGTGGAGCAGGCTGGAGCTCCAGGAGCAGCACTGGTTTCCATCCTGGACAAATCCTGTCGTGCAGCTCCCAAGCCAACCTCTGGCTGTGCGTGTGAGTGGCTGTGGAGCACTCTGCAGCCTCCACGGGGTTAATGAAGAGAGGCACCCTCGTGCTAAGTTACAGGGCAAGGCTCAATTAAGTTGGGAACTGAAATGGATAATTCCATTAAAATGGATTTATTCACTGTGCCGCTGCCGATACCCGTCACGCTGAGGGAGAGCTTCGGTGGCAGTTTGTATTTTACCAACTTTGCTCAGCGTCCTTGCCCTCCCCAGACGCCTGTGGGAAGTGCAGGAGCCATCAGGACACGTGGCAGAGCTGGAGCTGTGTCCTCCTTGCCCCGGGCAGGGCCCTGGGCTTTGCCCAGCCTCAGCTGTGCCCCTGCAGACAGAGCAGAGCCAGGAGCTGGTGCCAGGCTGCTCTGTCCGGGTCCCCAGCAACGAGGGGACACTGCAGGGCTGGTCTCTGTGCTGGAAGAGGTGAAGCTCAGCACATGAGGACCAGGAGCTGGCTGTGGTGCAGCTCCCACGCCGCCTTCCTTGATCCAGCCTCATTTTGAGTTCTTCATTTGTTGTTGGGGCAAGGTAGGGGACAAAAGAAGGGCTCAGAATGGGGAGAGCATGGCTGTCCCTGTGCCAGCCCCCCTGCCCAGGCACAGCTTCAGGAAAGCTCCAGAAATCCTCCTGGAAGCCCTGAAGCAGAAGGCATCACCCAGCCCCAGCCCTGCTGCTCTGGCCACCACTTCCACTCATCCCAGGAGCGTCAGGCTGCACAGGGGGAAATAAAAAACAAACCTTGAACGCTTAAGGAAGGGAATTGTTTCATTCTCTCCAGAGGTCAGTTGCTTTAAACTCAGTTCAAGCCACCGGGGCACCTTTCAGTTTCATTCCTTCTGTTTAATTCTCAACAGTTCGTTAAAGTCTGACCCTGCTGCTCCCAGCCGTGGCTCACGATGGCCAGGCAGACACAAGCCCTTCTGCTTCCCAGGCCGTTAAACTGCCAGGGAGATTTTAGGGTCTCTTCTTAATATTTCTGGGAGTGACTCAGGCGCTATCGGAAGCCCTGGCGAGCGGCAGAGAGGAGGAAAAGCAGAAGATAATGGGAAAGAATAGAAGAACGAAGCCACCCAATGCCATTTCTTGTGAGCTGAGGAAAGGTCAGGGGAGATTGTGGGCAGTTATCTCCCGACTGCCACTGATAAAGCTCAGGAGAGCTCACGGCCACCAGTGGCTGCTTCAAACAAAGAGATATTTAATTAAAGCCCACAAAAAGAAAAGGAAGGATGAGTGCTTTAGAGATAAATTCCTATCACCCAGCCAGGCTTGAAGGTCCACGAAAGCTGAGATTTAATCCTCCCGCAGGTGCCTGGGCACCAGCGCTGTGCCCGGAGGCACCCCAGCAGCGAGGTTTGGGGAGCAGGGGGTGGCTCTGGCCTTGCAGGGACGTGGCCACACCGTGGATGTCCCCATGGATATTTACACCTGGGCTCTCCATCCCTGCACCCCTGGGCCAAAGGCTGCCCGAGCATCCCGGCCCTTCCCAAAGCCGGGGGGGTTCCAGCCGAGCCAGGCGCGCCTGGGCAGGCTCTGCCCGCCCAGGGTATTTAGACATCACGCTTTATTTGTTTGCTAATTAAAGCAGGGGTGGGTGCGCCGCCCGTCCAGGGCCGCTCGGGGGAAGGTGTTGATTGCTCGATGCGGGGTTTGGGCAGAGCCAGGTCCCCCAAGAGCGGCAGTTTAATAAAAACACCAGCATGATTTATCATCTCTCAGGCTTGGGAGCAGCCTCTGTCTCCAGGTAAAAACATCCTCGGAATCCACTCTCTTAATTTGCATAGGTAATGGTCATATCATTAACAGCTCATTAGGAGGAGAGCGGGGGTGACGAAACAAAAAGTCAGAGACGCTGAGCTAGAGAGGAGCCAGGTCCCTGCCTGGGCAGGAGGCACGAGGCTTCTCCAAAGCGAGGGTTAAAAAAGCCGGAGCCGTGTCTGGGAAAGCCGGCAAGATCCACGGGTCATTTAGACCTTATGAAATGTAACATATGAGGAGCGATGCGCTGAATGAAGGTTAAAATTGTCCTGTTGTGCCCATGGCAGCCCTGAACGGCTTGTGCTGGGGAGCGCCCGTGCTGCCTCCAAGGTGAAACGAATGGGAGGGAGAGAATTTGTAGTGCAGAGAAGGGGCTGGGATGGAGCTGGGACACGGGTGGGGCTGGGACACGGGTGGGGCTGCCACAGGGTTGGGACAGGGACAGGGATGGGACTGGCACAGGATGAGGCTGGGATAGGGATGGAGCTGGGACAGGGATGGGGCTGGCACAGGGATGAGGCTGGCACAGGGATGGGGCTGGGACAGGGATGGGGCTGGGACAGGGATGGGACTGGGACAGGGATGAGGCTGGGATAGGGATGGGGCTGGCACAAGGATGGAACTGGCACACCGACGGAGCTCCTGCCCTCGGGGTCACTGTGGGGTCCCCGCAGCCACAGGGCAGCTGAGGAGCAGCTGAAATGTCACCTCCCTGCCCGCCCTGTGCTTCTCCAGGTGCCTGAGGATACCCGGGCACTGAAAGAACGGGAGAAAGCAATCAGGGGAAGGAGAGGCAGCCCTGGGGAGGAGGGTTTGTGTCCCGAGCTGATGAATGCCCCTGCAGGTAACTTTATAGCCATGTTAACTAGAAAGATAACCCGAAGAGAAAAGCAGGACTGGTTCTGGCAACTTTCAGGAGAAGCTGGGAATAGAAGCAGGAGCTGGCTCCTCTGTCCTAAGAGGGTAATTCCGGTTCCTCGGCTGGGGGATTGGTCTCTCCTCTTTCCATTTTAAGCCACCACTTTCTGGGAAGTGCTGTCAGCCAGGAGGACGCCTGGCTGGATGGCTCCCACTGACACTCTGCTTTGCTCCTGTTCAGTGTCACTGCTGCTCTGCTCGCCTTTAATTGTGGTTATTTCAGGACAGGATGCGGCTGGGGGATGTCATTCACTGCTCTGTTGCCCATCAGCTGCTGGCTGCAGAGCCAGCTCTTCAGTGAGGAGATGTAACACAAAGCTCTCAAATCAAACTGCTCCCAGCCCTTGCCCCATCAAATCAGACCCTCTCCTTCTCTCTCTGCTGTCCTGGGGATGGGTGAGGAGCATCCCTCGCCTCTGCAGTGCCCTGGAGAGCCCTGGGCAGTGAAACTCCTGCAGCAGGTCCGGGGCTGTGCGGATGGGGGCCGGCACTCCTCCTCTCTCCCCTCTCTTCTCCTGCTGGCACCGTTTTGCTCGCTCACAGTGGAGAGCAGCATCATCCCCTTGGCGCTGCAAATCCCCTCCAGCAGCCAGGAAGCCCCGACAGCTGCCACGGCTTCTGGGAAACCTCTGGGAGGGCTGGCAGCGGGGCCGGGGCGCCCGGCCAAGCTCCTGTTCCTGCTCCTGTTCCTGCTCCTGTTCCTGCTCCTGCTCCTGCTCCTGTTCCTGTTCCTGCTCCTGCTCTCTGCTCCTGCTCCTGTTCCTGCTCTCTGCTCCTGCTCCTGTTCCTGCTCCTGCTCTCCTGCATCCCTGCTCCTTCCCAGGGCAGGAAGTTCTGAACACCTCCGAGGGTGGAGGGATATCTCCAGGTGGGGAAGTCCTGCTCCACTGCCTGGCTGGAGAAAACCAGGACTCTTAATGCTAAGCTCCAGCCCGTGTAACACAGAAAATGGTATTAAAGGATTTGCTTTTCATGACCATAATTCAGAGTTAGCGTACATTTGATGTTTAATGTATGAACCACAGGTGATTTCAGACTGGCATGGCCTTTTCTAAATAGTGTTTTAATCTTAGGGGGTTTTTTCAGTTTTTTAAGGTTTGGCTACTCAGCCTGTCAGACAAGAGGAGAACAAAACCACAGCAAAGCTGGGTATGAGAATCCAATGTGGGCAGAGGCTTTTGTTCCGTCTTTTATTGAGGTTTTACCTCTAATCTCTGCCTTTTGATGCAATTTAAGATTAAGGAAATGAAAGGCAAGGCTGCCTGTGAACAGTTATCCAAACAGGACAGCCAAGGGGCGCTTCCAGGCACTGCTGTAAGAGGCTTTGGGCAGCTTTCCCAAAGGGAGCAGCCAGAGACTCCACAGCAGCTCCCGAGGTCTGGGGCAGTGGGAACAGGGCCCCTCCTGCCCTCCCAATCCCACCCTCATCCCCTGAGGGGAGGGGATTCCTGGCAGAGCAGGTGCTGGGTGCTGGGTTCAGGGACCTGCTGTGAGGTGCCAGCTCAGACTGAGGTGTTTGGGAATAAATCCTGTGCTGGATGCACTTTCCCAGATGCCCCAAGCCCAGGCAAAACCCCATCACACCGTGGGCAGGAATCGTGTTTGTATTCCCAGCTGGTGCACACCTCGAGTGGCTCAGAAAATGGGGGAAAACCAAATTCCTGCCAGGAAAAACAACTCAAATAATCAAGCCCCTTCGTGTGGCACTGGTGATAAATTCGTGCTACTTACCCTGACGAGCTGAAAGGTCACGAGCAGACCTTCCAAAATAATTATTAAATAACTTTGCCATTTGTTCAGGATCAGTTGTGACCTTATTACTGGGAGCAGGAGATGATATCTCCACATCCTGGGCACGGATCCAAGGAGGTCATTAGTAACAATGCTCCATCCCAAATTTTGCAAGGGGAGGGAGGATTTCTCTTCAACCAACACAGGGAGCTCTCCAGGCTTTTGTCTCGCTGGCAAACGACCTGCGAGGAATGGGAAGATCCATCTTCCCTCTTCACATCATATATATGTTTCAGCAGCCTTGAAGGGGGCGAAGGGCAGAGTCAGGAAGAAATGTTCTGTCACTGCAAATCTTTTAGCTCAGCAAAGAATCAAGAACCATAAATAAAATCCTCTTTAGTGCTCGGACATTTGCCTCGCTGTGTGCCCGTGGTGGCACCAGTCACACACGGGACGTGTCTCTAAACCCAGGACGATCTCATGATCAGAGATGGGAACCAGTGCAGCAAGGGCTGCTCCTTTCAAGTCAGACAAAGATTCCTAAGGCCCTGTGCAAGCTCATTTCCAGTCAAATGAAGCACTATTTGGGCAAAAAAGAAAGGAAAAAGCAGCAATTCTGTGCAGCCTTGCCCCCGCGGCTCCTCCATCCCGGTGAGGACACAAAGGTGGGCTCAGGTACAGGAGGGGCCAGGGCTGCAGGGATGGGCATCAGTCACTGGTGCTGCTGCTCCTGCCTGGCCCCCAGCCTTCCTGCTGCCCTCCCTGCAGCTCCTCAGCCTCTGGGGTGTCCCCGGTGTCCCCCTCGGGCCCTGCCTGGTAATGGGATCAGCCTCGAGAGCCATTAGTGGGGCCGTTTGCCCTCCTCTTTCATTGTGCTGAAAATTTAATTGGCTGATGATTCAGAGGAGAAATCCTTTCTCTTTACTTTCATCTGGCAGCCGCCTTTGTCCTCCCGGCATTCCAGCCTCAGCCACTGATTCCTCGAGGACAATCGAAATGGTCTTAGAAGAATTTCCAATACTTTCCAGTGGCTCACTCTCTAATCAAGGCGGGATGCGCTCCCAGCCCGGGATGCAGCTCCTGGCGGAGCAGAGCGCAGCTCAGTTGCTCACCCTTGTCGTTATCCCAGGGGATTGAAGCTGGCTGCGTGTCCCTGTGGCAGGTCCAGCCCGGGGACAGTGCGGGGAGGAGCGGCCACCGAGCCCTCGGCTCCCCGGGGGTGACACAGCTGCAGCAGCCCGGAGCACGATTGTCAAAGCCCTGCACTAAACACAGGGGTGCCCCGGGCCCGCTGCTGCTCTGGAATTGTTGGCAATTCTTGGCCGTAACAGAGAAGGCAAGGCGGGCTCAGCAGCAAGGTTTAACCCGTTCCCTGCTGGTTCCCGGCTCTCCCAGCGCTGCCTGCTGCGCTCCGGTGGATATTGCGAAACAGGGGCTTGGGCAAGCAGCCCGGGGGGTCACAGGGTCTGTCCAGGCTCCAGGGCTCCATCGCAGCCCCCAGCCAGCCCCGCCTGGCCCTGCTGGTCTCGGGGGGCAGAGGCAGCGGAGCCGGCGGCGCTCCCGGAGCTCGGAGCCTCCCCCCGGCATCACAGTCTGATGTGGAACATGAGTGCTCCTTGCTGCAGTTTATGTTTATCTTGTCATCCTCATAGCAAACATGAAAACCTGTTTATTCTCTCCCTTTTCAGAGCTTTCCTTTAAATGTTTGAAGGCTGTTTGCATGTCTCGCCTCGTCTTTCTTTTCCAGAATAAGTAAGGCAAAATTCCCCCTGCTTCCATCCTGTGTCGGTGTTTTATCTCCCTGCTTGCCCTGGCTGCTCTCCCCCAAACCCTCCCCAATGAATTCCTGTCCTCAGGAGTGGTGTTCTCTGTGTGCAGCAGGATGGGCAGGGACCCGGGTGGCTCTGGGAAGCTTTGGCATATTCCCCAGTGAAAAACACACATTATTCCTGCTGATTCTGCCTTTTTTTCTTTTGCCTAATTGACAAATTAGGAGTGTCCCCTCCCTCCCGGCTGTGTCACCAGCACATGGAATGGTTGTTGGTGCTTTCCCGTGGTTCTTCAGGGGAGCAGAGCTGAGCAAAGCTCTCGGCTTGCTGCCTGCACAGAGAGAAGCTGCTCTTGGGGTTTCTGGAGATTCCCCCCCAGAGCAGCTCAGCCTGTGGGGAAGATTCAGTGGGGAGAGTGCAGGAAGAGAGGGAAGCTTGGAGAACACACTGCTGGGGCTTGCATTTAACTAAAGAGCAAAGTAACATTGTGCTCCATTGATTACACATTTTTTCTGCCTGTTGTGACATTTGCAGGAAGGCTAATTTATTCAAGCATGGAAATCTTTAAAAACTTAATTAAGTTATTTCTGCTATTTCCATGCCTTATTGTTTCGACTTCACATTTAACTTTTTATATCTGGTTAATGTCTTTGAGAAAAATAAAAAAATATTTTAAAAAAACCCAACCAGAATGAGAAAGGAAATGGAAAGGAGAGGGGAAGATGTGGCAGGAATCCTGGCTGGTGCCTCTGTGGGAGCTGCTGGTGGGGTCTGGGTGTGCCTGGCACAGGGGCAGGGGGTGAGGGTGGTCTCACTCAGAGCTGGGCTCTGCTTTGCTGCCAGTGGGGATGGAGCTGGTGCCGAGGGGCTGTCAGGCTCCTCTTGGCTGTGCATTCCCTGCAGAGCCCTGTGTCCCACTGTCCCTGCAAGCAGGCAGCGAGGGCAGGGCAGCAGCATGGGCTGGGGGCTCCTGGGCCCCCAGAAGGGGAAATAAAGGCAGGAAAAGCCCCAGAGGCCCTGGGAGCCGGCGTTTCTCTGCACAGGAGGCTCTGAAGGGTGCAAGACGCTGCCAGCAGAGCTAAATGCTGCATTAATAAAGTTTCTGTCAGTAAATTCACTAATTAAGGCTCACAGATGGAGCTGGGAGGAATGCTTGTGGTGAAACCCAAGGAGTGTGAACGCTGCCTGCTTTGGAGGCAGGCTGCACGCCCGGGGGAAAAACGGGGAAGGAAGGAAAGGAAAGGAGCCAGGAGTTTCAAAAAGCTTTACCTGCATCTCCAGAGGTGAGGTGAGCCCGAGGGCTGGGTTCGGGGGCTGTGAGCAGGGCTGGCCTGGGTGCACAGCCCAGCTTTCACTGTGGGTTTATGGCAGAGCTGCCCAGGAGCCGGGTTTGAAGCCAGTCCAGGTTTGTCAGGCCCCGGGTCGGTGCCCTAAGCACCAATCTCCTTGTCCGTGACAAAGATGGATGCAGGGAGGAACCACTCCGGCTATGAAAGCCCCCAGAGCCATAAAGAGCTGCAGCCATAAATGACAAAGTGCTGTAAACTCTCTCGGCGGCAGCAGCGGGCCCGGGGGAAGAGTAATCCCCTCGCTCTCCAACATTTGCCGAGCATTAGGCTAATTTCCCTTGGGCTTCCACCAGGCATTCCGAGTTCTTCCTGGGTTTCTGTGTATTATTCTTAAGTCGTTACCCTGCACCTCGTGCTCCTGCTGGAACTCTTACAGGATGGATT
This sequence comes from Onychostruthus taczanowskii, assembly GCF_017590055.1. Lineage (NCBI taxonomy): Eukaryota > Metazoa > Chordata > Aves > Passeriformes > Passeridae > Onychostruthus > Onychostruthus taczanowskii. The sequence goes on along the minus strand of NW_024501792.1, from coordinate 659,078 downwards.
TATGGCACTCATTCCCGGGCCCGTGCTGATGGATGGGGCTCCTGGATGGCTTTTCCCTCCTGGACAGGGCTGGTCGGAGGGGAAGGCTCGTCCCTTCCGAGGGGGCTGAGGGTCAGGGCTCCTCAGTGTGTCCCAGCCTTCCCAAGCAGGGGATGTGCAGGTGAGGGGTGGCAAGGGGAGCTCTGGGAGCTGCAGGTGCTGCTCTGTGCCGGGCAGGGAGTGCAGCCCTTCCTCCTCTCTGCCTCCGCTCCCCCCGTGGCTCCGGTGGCATTTGTATTTGTCAGCCTATGGCAATCCTCTGCATATGGAATACATTTGCTCTGGGTGTTTGCCATTAACATTTTCATTTCTGTTTAGCGTCAGGAGTTTTCAATTACCGGCCCCGCAGAGCAGCGCGAGCCGCTGCCTTCGTGCTCCCTTTGTTTTCATTTCCACATCCCGGTGAATTACAGCACGGGAGGGAGCCCTGCCCCGGGGCTGCAGGGGAGAAATCCAGCGCTGGGTTTGGTGCTGGCCTCACCCAGTTTTGGCTGGGGGGGCTGACTTCACCTGGGAGCACGCTGAGGTGAGCGGCGGGGCTGGGCACAGCGCTGTCCCCTCTGTCGCCGCTCTGGGTGCCCTGCCCTCTGTGCCCTGCTCCTGTGCCCCGCGCTCTGTGCCCTGCCCTCCGTGCCCTGCTCCTGTGCCCCGCGCTCTGTGCCCTGCCCTCCGTGCCCTGCTCCTGTGCCCCGCGCTCTGTGCCCTGCCCTCCGTGCCCTGCTCCTGTGCCCCGCGCTCTGTGCCCTGCCCTCCGTGCCCTGCTCCTGTGCCCCGCGCTCTGTGCCCTGCCCTCCGTGCCCTGCTCCTGTGCCCCGCGCTCTGTGCCCTGCCCTCCGTGCCCTGCTCCTGTGCCCCGCGCTCTGTGCCCTGCCCTCCGTGCCCTGCTCCTGTGCCCCGCGCTCTGTGCCCTGCCCTCCGTGCCCTGCTCCTGTGCCCCGCGCTCTGTGCCCTGCCCTCCGTGCCCTGCTCCTGTGCCCCGCGCTCTGTGCCCTGCCCTCCGTGCCCTGCTCCTGTGCCCCGCGCTCTGTGCCCTGCCCTCCGTGCCCTGCTCCTGTGCCCCGCGCTCTGTGCCCTGCCCTCCGTGCCCTGCTCCTGTGCCCCGCGCTCTGTGCCCTGCCCTCCGTGCCCTGCTCCTGTGCCCCGCGCTCTGTGCCCTGCCCTCCGTGCCCTGCTCCTGTGCCCCGCGCTCTGTGCCCTGCCCTCCGTGCCCTGCTCCTGTGCCCCGCGCTCTGTGCCCTGCCCTCCGTGCCCTGCTCCTGTGCCCCGCGCTCTGTGCCCTGCCCTCCGTGCCCTGCTCCTGTGCCCCGCGCTCTGTGCCCTGCCCTCCGTGCCCTGCTCCTGTGCCCCGCGCTCTGTGCCCTGCCCTCCGTGCCCTGCTCCTGTGCCCCGCGCTCTGTGCCCTGCCCTCCGTGCCCTGCTCCTGTGCCCCGCGCTCTGTGCCCTGCCCTCCGTGCCCTGCTCCTGTGCCCCGCGCTCTGTGCCCTGCCCTCCGTGCCCTGCTCCTGTGCCCCGCGCTCTGTGCCCTGCCCTCCGTGCCCTGCTCCTGTGCCCCGCGCTCTGTGCCCTGCCCTCCGTGCCCTGCTCCTGTGCCCCGCGCTCTGTGCCCTGCCCTCCGTGCCCTGCTCCTGTGCCCCGCGCTCTGTGCCCTGCCCTCCGTGCCCTGCTCCTGTGCCCCGCGCTCTGTGCCCTGCCCTCCGTGCCCTGCTCCTGTGCCCCGCGCTCTGTGCCCTGCCCTCCGTGCCCTGCTCCTGTGCCCCGCGCTCTGTGCCCTGCCCTCCGTGCCCTGCTCCTGTGCCCCGCGCTCTGTGCCCTGCCCTCCGTGCCCTGCTCCTGTGCCCCGCGCTCTGTGCCCTGCCCTCCGTGCCCTGCTCCTGTGCCCCGCGCTCTGTGCCCTGCCCTCCGTGCCCTGCTCCTGTGCCCCGCGCTCTGTGCCCTGCCCTCCGTGCCCTGCTCCTGTGCCCCGCGCTCTGTGCCCTGCCCTCCGTGCCCTGCTCCTGTGCCCCGCGCTCTGTGCCCTGCCCTCCGTGCCCTGCTCCTGTGCCCCGCGCTCTGTGCCCTGCCCTCCGTGCCCTGCTCCTGTGCCCCGCGCTCTGTGCCCTGCCCTCCGTGCCCTGCTCCTGTGCCCCGCGCTCTGTGCCCTGCCCTCCGTGCCCTGCTCCTGTGCCCCGCGCTCTGTGCCCTGCCCTCCGTGCCCTGCTCCTGTGCCCCGCGCTCTGTGCCCTGCCCTCCGTGCCCTGCTCCTGTGCCCCGCGCTCTGTGCCCTGCCCTCCGTGCCCTGCTCCTGTGCCCCGCGCTCTGTGCCCTGCCCTCCGTGCCCTGCTCCTGTGCCCCGCGCTCTGTGCCCTGCCCTCCGTGCCCTGCTCCTGTGCCCGGCCCTCTGTGCCCTGCCCCTCTGTGGCCGGTGCAGGAAGGGCTGACTGTGCCCTGCCCTCTGTGCCCTGCTCCTGTGCTCTGTGGCCGGTGCCCTGAGAGCTCCGAGCAGCCCGGTGCCCTTGAGCCCAGCCTGGCAGGGCTGCGGGGGCTCTGCGGCACCAAATCTGCCTCCTCTGCCTTGGCCTTAGCCCAGCCCTGCCTCACTCTGCTGTGACTTCACACCTCCGCTTGATAACTTAACTCCACGGAGAGGATAAAAGTGCTTTAGCCAGTAAAGAAGTGAGGGACAAGTAATGCACATCCTGGCTGAGACAGCAAACTCCGCATTTCCGAAGTGCCGCCTTCCTAAACTCTAAGTGAGCCATAATGTTTAGAAGGGGCCGTTGAAAGAGCAATAAAAGGCCGGGCAAACAGCGGTGTTAGCAGAGCCTGAGCACCCGAGCTGCTGCTCCCGGTGATTGCAGCACCGCTGGGGAGCCCCGGGGACAGGGGGAGGTGGTGGCGGTCCCCACGGGGACACGGGCTGAATTTCGGCTGCAGACCCGCTCTGGACAAACAGAGAGATCCTCCCGGTCATCCTGCAAGTAAAAAATTCCTCCGTGATCCAGAATAACTCTCTTTTCCTGGCGTCTTAGAGCAGGGAACAAAAAGTGCCGTGCGTCTGGCAGCAGCCGGGATGCACCTGCAGCATCCCTGTCCCTGCCTGTCCCCGCAGCCACCCTCCGAGGTGGCTGACAGGGTTCCAAGGGGACGCTGCGAGCTGCTGAGGAGTTTAGCAAGTGTCCCGAGTGCTGTTAACCTCGGGTTTAAAATCCGGGTTTCCTTTGATTTAAAGTGATTTTAAAGATTCCAGCACTCCCGCAGTGTAATTATGCCGCAGATTTCTGGGAGCCTTCTTTTCTGCCCTTTGTTCCTAAGGCGGCTCTACAGGAATGCCACGAGGTTACAGCCATTATGGAGTGTAATGCAAACAGGGCCATTTATTGCCTTTTTATGAGGGTAATGCTGCACCACCCAATAAATTCTGCAGGAAGGATTTGATGGGGAAAAGGCTGAGATTCAGCCACAGCAGGGTCAGCCAACGGGAGTTCTAATTTCGCAGGAAAGCAGTTAAGGGGGCAAAAGTCGTATTTTTCTCTCTTTGGAAGGAGTAGGGAAGGATGGGAGCTGAGGAGCAGAGGAGAGAGCAGGTACAAAGGCACTGACACCGAGGAGAAGGTCCCCAGCTTAGGAGATGCTGAAAGCTTGGCCTTTCTCCTTGTGTGTGTCCTCCCGAGGGCTGAGAGGGCTGGCTCCTGCTCGGAATGTGCTGCCAGGAAGGAGCAGAGTTCGGTGGGAGACAGGGGCAGAAGGCCCCTGATACTGGTGTAGGCTGTGACCTAAACCTGGGGCTGCCACCCACGCGTGGCCAGGGAGCTGAGCTGGCCAGAGCCAGGGCCCGAGGGGCATCAGCTGTGCTCGCCTTGATCAGTTCATCAGGGCGAGCAGGGAATCGATGGCAACGGGGGATCGATCACAAATTCATAACTGAAAACGCGCTGCTGCTCCTGGCTCATTTCTCCCAGGGCAGAGATGGATCTCTCCCTCCCCTGCCGTGTGGAATCCCCATCCGGAGCGCTGTGAGACCGCTCCCGGCGCTGGGATTCATCCTGTGCCCGGCCCAGGGCTGGAGGAACCCTCTGGGCCGGTTCTTGCTTGGCCAAAAGCCACCTGGAGCCCTCTCGGGGAGCCCAGCTCGCTCGGTCCGTCCCGGCTGCTGGGAGCCAGCTGTGCGGAGCCGCAGGAGCAGCGTCCAGCCAGATGTGCGCAGCCTCTGGAAGCGCTCCGGGATGCTGCCTGCCCGCGGCCGCAGGTGGCCGCAGCTGCCGTCTGACAGCCGAGCTGCTCCTTCATGCTTCTCTTGTTCTGCTCGCTGGCAATTGATAGATCAAAATTCCCCGCAAACGACCGGTTTCATGGGCCGTTTCCTCTGCTGTCAATACAGGGAGCTGGGAACTGTCAGTGCCGTCCGTCCCCGTCAAAGAAAAAATTCAATTATTTATCGCTGCCTCTTAGAAAACTAATTGTATTGCTAATTGTTCTTTTCCTGTGAGGAATGTTGCATTTTTTTCAGGTGAATGGCTTTAGGCAGTTTAAGGGTTTTTGTAAAGAGTGTTTCATCAAACGTGTGATTCAGAATGAACTCACTGAGATGACATTTCCCTTCCAATTTTCTGTTTATGGTTTTGAAGCGGGAGGATTGCTGGGAGCCCAGGGCTGTAGCTGCTAACCTGATTCATTCCCTGCACAGGCACGGGACTCGGCGCAGATGAATTTTACGAAATTGGCCGTGTTTATGTGTAATGGTGACAATAATGTACTTTATCTATCTCCTGTTGAACTACAACGGAGTTTTCCCAGGAAGTTTGACAGAAAGAGGATCAAGTTGCTGCTTAAATTTCTCCTTGGAGGACCTCAGGGTAATTTTCTTCCAGCACTTCAGATGCTGAGAAGGGTTGGGAGCAGCCTCATGCGTCCCTGACCCAAAGGAAGATGCCATGGGGAAAGGGAAGGGATGAGGGAGACACTATTCTGATAATCCAAGGCACAGGAATATCAAATCCATCTTGCCTGAACACTTCAGGGTTTAAATGTCTCCTTTTCCAGCAGGCAGGAGCTCTCCTGTCACATCTTTTGCCTTTTCAGGACCATGATAAATCTTCTCTCTAACACACCCTGGAGAATAACAGCATCAATCATTTATTGCTGGCACAAGTCCCCAGGATTCCTGACCCCTTCCGTGCTTGGAGATGAGACACGGAGCCTTGGCACTGCTTGTCCAGGCTCCATCTCCAGCACATCCTGCTGCTGCCCCATCCCTCCCCACGTGGAGCTGGAGCTTCCTGGCAGCTCTTGGAAGGGCTGAGCTCCCGGGGCCAGCGGAGCCCTTTTCCAGGCTGGAAGGAGCAGGAGGGATGTGGTTCCATTCTCATTTTCCACAGTGAACCGGGGAGCTGCGCCAGGACAAATCCCTTCCCTGGTTGTGCAGGATGAAATGCTGCAGCGAGGGAGACATAACCCTTCACTGCAGCAGCGATTTACAGGCTGCTCCTCCTTTAATGGGGCCCGTGCACCCGAACGTGGCAACGGGCTGTAAAAACAAACAAACACAGCTTATCCCCCAGTCCCTGTGCTCCAGGGCATCCCAGAGCCTGAGGACAGTGACACGGGACAAGGCCCCTGTGTCTGCTCTGGAGATTCAGCTCTGGAGATTCAGCCTAAGGCACAATCAAACCGGAATCCCTTCCCCTCTCCCCCTTCCAGTGCTCTGGGTGCTCCGGTCCTGGTGCCTGACTGGGCTCTGCCAGCCCAAGAGGAGCTTCTCCGAGTGGGAGCACAGCCAGAGATTCACTGCAGCAGCCTGATCCCGCATCTTACAGTAAATCAATGAAACTTCCGTGCCTTGACAAGCCCTTGCCACTTAAATAGACAAGAAACAGGTAGGGATGGATGCTGCAGGTTCCTCCAGATCATGAGGCATAAATCTCAAGAGAACAGCAGCGGAAAGATAAAACACTGCTGGAAGCACAGAACAGGATTTAGGATTTGTTTAGAGGTTGTCATTTTGACAGTAAGGAAAATACATTTTTCCTGCCCAGGGTTAGCAATTAGTGTGGCTGCAGGGAAAGGTAACGCGGTGATGAGCACGGCAAAGCCCTCGCCGCAGGCGCCTTGATGGCAGACTGCCCTGCTAAAGATGATAATTTCTAAAATCTTTGAATCGTTTAGGTCTGAAAAGACCTTTAAGACCATTGAATCCAACCATTAGCCTAATGCTGTGGAAAAGCTGATTAGGATCTGGTGATGGTACAGCAATGGTTAGAGGGCATCGGCTGCCGAGGTGGTGAGCTTGGTGTAATCAGCCTTGATGGACAGGGAAGGAGACAGTGAAGCGTAAATGGGAATTAATAAATTCAACAGGCAGATTAGCTGCCGTTATTGCGCAGCTCCCGCTGCCCCGGCTCTCCAGCTGGGAGCGGCCTGTCCCGGCGAGCTCCCCACAAAGCCGCAGGGCAGAGGCAGCCGGCCCTGCTGCTGCCTGCCGGAGAACAAACCCTGCTTGTCTGGAAGAACAAATGCCGGAGCCACCGCGTCCCTCTCCTCGCCCTCACCGGGGGAGCCGGGCTGCGCGGCTGGGAGTGGAAATGCCATCTCTGCAGTGTCATTTGGCTGGAGCACGCTGCAGGACGGCAGCAGCTGCGGAGGCAAATCCAAATAACGCTCGGCGCTGTAATTGCATATGTAAAAACGGGAAAGAGGAGAGCGAGAGGAAGCGGCCTCCTCTGCTCTGCTGGGTATTACAGATGTAGCTGTCATCCTCCTTCCCTGCCGCAGCGGTTGTAGGTGTTCAGTCCTGGTACTCCGCTGGGTGTTGTAGAGATTGGAATATCATTTCCAAGGTCCAGAGGTCAAGCCAGGAGGCTGTTCGGGCGCCTGGTGCCTCCGAAAGGGACTTACCCAGCTTAGAGCTGATCCAGTCCCTCTGCGAGGAGGCTGCCCTGGAGGGGGGAGTGGGAGCAGAGCTGCTGCTGGCCACGGGGAGCTCAGGACCCCCACCTGCCCAGCAGCTGCTTCCTGAGCTTGTCAGCATCTTGGGATCACCCTGCTCGTGGTCCTGCACGGCCTGCCCTGGGGTGCTGGGCTCAGGTGCCTGGGGGATGCTGGAGTCAGGCCTCCTGCCCCCTGCTCTTCCCCTGTGGGATGGAGGGATGGAGGGACGGAGGGATAATGGATGGTTGGATGGATGGATGGATGGATGGATGGATGGATGATGGATGGATGATGGATGGATGATGGAGGGATGGATGGATGGATGGATGGATGATGGATGGATGGATGATGGAGGGATGGAGGGATGGATGGATGGATGGATGGATGGATGGATGATGGATGGATGGATGGATGATGGATGGATGGGATGGAAGGATGGATGGATGGGATGGATGATGGATGGATGGATGGATGGATGGATGGATGGATGGATGGATGTGCAGATCCATCCTCATACCCACTGACCTTCCAAAATAACCCATGTCTGCTAAAGTTCCCTGTGAAATCCCTCAAGGTGCAGAAGAAATACAATATTGTTTGTGTCCTAAATGAGATGCTTGCTTCATGCAGACATTGATCAATACGTGAAGGAGACACCATTAGGGAGGACAGAATTCTTTGCTTTCAGGTGAACTCTTTGCCCTCTTACATTCCAGACTGTGAAAACTGAAATCAGTTTATCAATCTAATTTTCTGTTCACAATTAATGCTTTTATTTTTCAGTTTGCTCTAATCATGAAGAAGAGCTAAACAGAGCAGTTCCCTCTGTGAGCTATCTGTGTCCTCTTCCCAGTTTTCCTGGTTCCCATGCCCTGCTGTTCAGGTGGGGATGAGCTCTGCCAGGTGGGACACAGCACTGCTGTTCCCTCGTGCTATGGGATTGTTAGAGATTGTGTATTATCCTCTTTGTGAGGCTGAGTTACCCCGCTCCGTAATTTCATCCAGCTTCCCTAAATTATTCATCTTTTTCAATGGGCCACAGGAGCCTTCTGCTCCCTCTCCTAAATTATTGTGCAGCAAACAGAGCTGCTGCAGAGGCGGCGGTGGCTCTGCAGAGGGGGAAGATCTCCACAGATCTCCTTTACCACGGGGAGTGCTGTGGGTTCAGATAAGTCCCACACGCACCCAGAGCCTCCCAAGGACCAGGCTGTGTTGGGAAGGGTAAAGTTTTCCTCTGAGGAACGGAACATTTCCTTCCCAAGGCATTCTCCAGAGAATCCCCGACGGCTCCACGCGGCTCCAGAGCTCGCTTGCTTCAGGTTGTAAATGTTTTCTCTTTCTTACAAGCTGTGAGTCTGATGAAAATGTAGCGAAGGCAGGGCCCAGCAGCAGAGGAAGCAAAGTGTGCAGCACGCGGCGTTGTGCTCCTATAGGGTGTCCTCAAGTGTGGCGGGTAATGATCCGGCAGCTGTGAATCCATACCAAGCAGCGCTGCTCCGAAGGGCTGTAATTATTAATCTGCTAACGCAGACACAATGCACTCAGCCTGCTCTCAGCCTCTCCCAGGAACGGGAAATAATGCTGCAGTGGCAATTACCTTAATGCAATTATCTCAGATGTGAAATTCCACAACCACACTTCGCGTCCTGGGCTGCGGAGGACGGAGGGAAGGGGGGCTCTCCCCTGGGCCCCCACTCCTGCTGCCAGCAGGGTCTTGTGCCCCTTGTCACCTGTGCTGTTTGACACAGCACCTGGGCACTGGCACATCCTGCAGTTCGGGTCCTCAAGGGATGGGCAATGCCAGGGACAGGAGCGGAGCGTGTCCTAGATCAGGAACCCTGAACCAGATGGCACCACACGGGCAGCTGAGGCAGCCCTGGCCCCAAAATCCGACTGGAAGGAGCTTGGATCAATCCCTCGTGTTTAGACCCAGCTCTCTGGAGCTTTTCCCGAGGATAAAGGAAATGCAGGAAGCCATGCTCGTGGTGACCCCTCCAGGATTAACGGCAAACACCAGGGCAATCCCTCCCACGTGCAGGGCCCATAGTGACCCCGCACTCAGGACAGGCAGCAGCAGGGCCTGAGCTGCTCAAAGTTCCTTGGAATCCTCGTGCACACCCACAAATAAGGAGAGAAAATGTTCCACAGTTTGTTCAGGATGGACCTGGAGACTGTTCCAGTGCTCTCGTCTCTCAGGGAGGAATGAACTAATTGCAGAGGATTTTTAAAAGGAAGATTGTAACTGGCCCAAAGCAGTAAATGGATTTTACTTCCTCTGCTCTGATAAATATTTAATTACTGAGTGTAATGCAAGGATTTGGTTTGGTTCTTGCTTGTTTTGATGGGCTTTTGTTTGTTTTTACACATATATTTATTTATATTCTGTACTTCCATTGCAACCGCCATCCTCATGTGCCTTCCCCACAGTGGTATCTCTTAAAATTAAATGGAATTGTCTTTCCACTCCTCTAATCCACACTGCCTTCACGTCTAGAGCCTGTCTCTGGCAGCAGCAGTCCAAAAACGAGCCACCACTGCAGAGCCTGATGTGTCCCTCACCTGCTGCCCTGACAGTCTCTGGTTGGGGTTTGGTTTGCTTTTCCCTCTTGCTTTCCAGTGCCATCCTGCACAATCCTTACCATTTTATTTTTTAAAAAAATCTCATCCCAATAATGTAATCGCTTGAAAACGTTTATTTACTTAAGGGACTCTTTAGTGAAAACTCCAGGCTCTTGACTACTAATATCATGCATTTACGTAATTGTGTAATTACAGCTCAAATGACAAATGTTTCTTTAGGCTCCATGTCTCACCCGGGCCCATTCCAAGGGCAGCACGGGGGTGTCCTGCTGCTCCCTGTGCCACGGCCCTGCTCCCAGCACGGCCTGGCAAGTGCCCACACTTCAGCTCTCCCTGGCCTCTACTCCAGGCTGATGAATTATTGCTCATGCAAAAATCTCATTAAAACCATGGAGAATGTGCCCAGATGCAGCACCCCAGGGCCTGGCGGGACGGTCCTGCTCTGCTGGGCTGGAGCTGTGTCCCCAGCCCCGTGCTGGTCCCGCTGCCCTGGCTGACCCTGCTCCATCCCATCCATGCCACAGCCTTCCCGGATCTCATTCGTGCGGCAGGGCTTTTCCCAGCAGGACTGGCAGTGCTACAGCCTCATAAATAATGCTCCCAATGGGATGCTGTGCTGCTGTCAGGCTATTAACGCTTGTGTATTCCTCTTCATAACGTTCAAGTGCCTTATTTATGCCAAAAGGGCTGGGCTGCCTTTGTGAGGAACGGTCAGACGGTGGCTGCTGCCAGGTTAGGTGGGGTTTGGTAGCTCTGGGTCAGGTTTGGTAGCTCTGGGCCAGGTTAGGTGGGGTTTGGTAGCTCTGGGCCAGGTTTGAGGGGTTTGGTAGCCCTGGGTCAGGTTTGGTAGGGTTTGGTAGCTCTGGGCCAGGTTTGGGGGGTTTGGTAGCCCTGGGCCAGGTTAGATGGGGTTTGGTAGCTCTGAGCCATGGGCCAGGTTAGGTGGGGTTTGGTAACTCTGGGCCAGGTTAGGTGGGGTTTGGTAACTCTGGGTCAGATTTGGTAGCTCTGGGCCAGGTTTGGTGGGGTTTGGTAGCTCTGGGTCAGGTTTGGAGGGTTTGGTAGCCCTGGGTTTACATTGCAGTGGTTGTCACTGCCAAGGGACCCTTTGTGTTCCCAGCTGGGAACATTTCTGCTTCACTCTCAGCCACAGGTGAAGGTTGTTCCTGCAGAGGTGGCTCTGTCCCTATGTGTCTGCAGCACCCACGGCGTTCCCCCCTTTGGCACTCAGAGTATTCCCAAAGCCAGCTGCAATAAACCTCCAGCCTCAGCTCCAGCTTCTCCAGGCATAAAGGTATCTGTTTGATGGCCTGGCTGTAAAAGGAGCCATAAAAAGGTAAGGGCAGCTCCACCTGGAGGGGGTGTCCCCAGCCTGTCCCTGACATGGTGGAGCACTGCTGTGTGTCACCAGCCACCCCTGGCTGGGCAGGAACCAGAACCAGCTGTACAGGAGGGGATTTAAAGGGCTTCTCCTCTGTGCTCTTCACTGGAAGCCGCTTTGCTGGGAAGCAGCATCCCCTGCAGCACTCAGGTGGCTGAGCTGGGGTTTCCACAATGGAAAGGCTTTGGAGACACTGCTCAGCACTGCCCACGCCCCATCCCACGCCGAGAGCAGGAGGAGAGGCAGGTCCTGGGTTCCAAACAGGCCGGGTCCCAGGGAGCCACAGGGAGAGCCTGAAATTTGGAGGGTACGTTCGATGTCAGCTTCCACTGCTTCACAGATCCCACTGGAGCCACATCCACCAGTGAGAGACTTCAAAGTGCAGGGGAACAAAACTCCTCACGGATAACAGCCCCAAAAATGCTTTTTGGCAGCTTTATTGCCTGGCACACAGGGAAAAGAGCAGGTGCACTTTCAGAACCAGAAAGAACCCGGATAATTCCCTTAATGGCCACCCCAAGGCAAGGTGAGGGGAGCTTTGCTTTCCCCACGGAAGGGAGAGCAACCTGAGCTGCTGGGCCTTTCCAGAAGAGAGCAGGCTTGGGTCTCAGGCTGGCTTTGGTCCCATGCTGGTGCTGATGGGAGCCCAGCGAGTACAGAGAGCTTTGTACCAGCTGGGGAAACTGTCCCCACACGTCCCATGCCAGAAATCTCCAGGGTGTGCAGGCTGCTGGATGCAGACCCCACTGACCCTGGGGGCTGCCAGACCCCAGCTCCAGCAGTGCCCACGTCCCCCTGTCCGGCACTGAGGCCATTCCAGCAGATGGGCTCCAGCATCCAGATGTTGTCACTGGGAAGTCCTGCCAGGGGTTACTGGCCGGGGTCTCGTTCTCGCCTGTCAGACTTGACATCTTCAGCGTATAATTAAATGCCAGGACGCGAGCAGCAGAGCAGGTGCATGCTAATGAGGAGATCAATTTTAATTATGATTTTAATTAAACACCCAATCCGGTAGGAAATATGACAAGCAGGCTAGAAATGCAAAATTTATACTGGGGGAAAACAACAGCAAGAGACAGAGAAGATGGAACTGAGGTGTGTGTGCCTGGCAGCACAGGCTGGGTGGGAGGGAGGATGGATGGGTGGCTGTGAGCCAGGGTGGGCATGGAGGGCATCCTCTTATTCCTCTTCTTGCCATAATTTGATGAGGAAAGTTCAAAAAACCACATTCACCGGTCTAGTTATTTTTCCAAACTCTCATTTTTTGCTCTCTGCCAGTGCTCCAGTGCTCTTGCAGACCACGGGGTGTGCAGCCACATGGTAGAAATCAGCTGTAATAGGAATTACCACTGAACAGAGATATTTCGCAAGAGGCTTTACAGCAGCCCATGTCACAGGGGGCTCGTGGTTTTGGATCATGGATCAGAGGGAACCTTTGGGATCCTTCTGTGCACAGCCCGGTACATTTGGCTGCTCCAGATTGACTCCTGCATGAACTCCAGCAGCCTTCAAAAGGACAAATCCCTCCCCGAATTTCCAGAACAGGAAACCCTCCATCACTCCTGCCACGGATCACTCCCACCTCCTGACTCATCCAAACCTGTCTGGCTCCAGCTCTGGAGCCTTCCCACAGCTGCAGGATGCCTTTGACAGGGACACTGCTGAGCCACTTGCATCAGGTTCCTCTCTCCCAGCACAGGCGGACCCCAGCAGGCTCTGCCACCTCTGCCCTGTCCCTGTGTGAGCTCTGCCCCTCGGGATGTGGCGGGGGCAGCCTGGGCACCACGTTCCCTGCTGGAGGAGGTGCCTGCAGCACAGCCCCGCAGGGGAAGAGCAGCCTGGGATGCTCTGCTGCTCCCGGCCGGGGGAGGACCGGGAGCAGCAGCACAGGCTGCCTCACCCGAGTGGAATGCTGCCGAGCAGGGATGGAGCACCAGGCCAGATGCCGGGAACGGGGTTTTTAAGCTCATTGGTTACCTGAACTCACCCCTGGGCCCCGTCCCTCCCTCCAGCCTCCCCTGACCCTGTAGGATTATTGATTTTGCTGGGTTTTCACTTTTCCATATCATAAATTGACTTCGGCAACACTTTTCCCTAACTAACGAGGCCATTAGCGATGGGGGCGGGTGGACAGCTCGCACAGATCAATCGGACACGGGGATGTGTCTGTGCTGACACGCAGGAGGAGGTGTGGACCCCAAAGACACGGGGTGCACCCACCTCCATCCCCGGGCTGGGCTCACAGCCCAGAGCCAAGAGGGGCAGAACCCAGCAGAGCCAAGGGGGCAGAACCCAGCAGAGCTAAGGGGGGAGAGCCCAGCAGATCCAAGAGGGGAGAGCCCAGCAGAGCCAAGAGGGCAGAACCCAGCAGAGCCAAGTGGGGAGAGCCCAGCAGAGCTGGGCCTGGAGTGTGGGAATACCCATCTTGCCCCTGCAGCTCTGCCACCAACAGCACTTTTTTCCTGTGGTTTTGCTCCCGGCCTCGACGCTTTGAGTTCGGGGGGATAATTGGGGCTGTGGATGGAGCCGCTCGGTGACGCCAAGCCCCGCTCCCACTTTTCCCCAAAAAGGAGGTTCAAAGGACAAAAGGGGCGTCCTTCCCGCAGCCCCCGCTCCCTGCCAGGCTGGGCTTTGATTTGCTGGCTGGAAGTTTCTCTGCGGCTTTGCCCCTCCCGTTTAATTAGCTGCTCCGAGAGCTCCGGCAGCAGCCGCAAACCCCGGGCTGGGTTTTCATAGAGCGCGTTTTTACCTTTCACCCTCTGAAATGTCAGAGCAGCGGGGAAGCCGCGCCGCTTTGTTGCCTCCGCTGTTTTAATAACTTTATGGCTTGCAGGGCTCCGGGGGCCCTGCTGCCCACCTGCCTTCGGGAGGAGAGGCCGGGGAGATAAGAGCCCACGGGAGCGATGGAGCAGCGCCCAGGCCGCGGTGGCTGTCGTTAACCCGGGCACCAGGGTCACTCCTGCCGCCCGAGCCGCGGCCCAGTAAATCATCCTGGCCGGATAAAAGTGAAAGCCAGGGCTGGTTACTTATCCGGGGCTCGGTTTAAAAGCCAGGAGCTGGGGAGAGGGGAGAGGCTGGGGGCAGCTCGGCTCACCTCCGGAGCGGGCGGTTGTTACAGCGGAGGCACCTCGGGCTGCAGGAAGCAATTTGTCTCCCGGAGGCTGACAGGAGCTCCTTTCTTCTCCACTTACTCCTTGCTCAGAAATAAAAGGGGCATCCGCTCACATGAAAAGCGGGGAAGGCTCCAGGTTTCCCTTGTGAGGTCTCTCCCAAGCTGGCACGGACGGGCAATTTGTACAAATGACACTTCCCCGGGAGGGAAGAAAGAAGGAGAAGAAGAAAGAGCCACCCCGGCTTCCAATTTGTGCCGCAGCAGCCTGCTCCAGCTCCTCCTCTCCCCTGCTTCCAACCTCCCGTACGCTGCTCTGGCTCTGCTCCCTGGCTCCGAGAGTGGCCAGTCCCGAGGGCCAGTGGCCACACGAGCCGGGCCAAGGGAGCAGCCAGGGGTCAGTGGCCGTGCTCCTGCGCTCTCCCGGCCCGCAGCAGCCCTTGGAGCCAGCTCCTCTCAGCCCAGCCTCGCCGAGTGCCTGCCCAACGCGTCCCAAGTCACCTCTCGAAGGGGAGCACTTAAACTTCCGCAGACTCCTCGGTGGGCGTTTTTGTTCGGTATTAGAGTGGTTCTAATTCGATTTATCTTAATTCACTTGCAATTTGCTTATAATTAAACTACAGTGAACCAAGGGAGCTGATTTACCCGGCGCACTGAAATCTGATGAGGATTGTGAATCAGCCACCTCAGTTCACTGCACAGTGTATTAATATAAATTGAAGTCAATGGTGGTTTATATTAATGCTTTCTTGAATGTCCCTATATGTGCAGGTCTGGGGGAGAGCACAGAAAACGTTTGGTTTTGGGGGAAAACACCATCTCTTGTGCTTTGTGCTTGTCCCGGGCACTTCGGGCCGGGACAAGAACCGGGACTGTCACCCTGCCCATCCAATCAGAGGATAACAGAATCATTTCTGAAGTATTGGAGGAAGAGGTAAGGGAGGATTTATTCCCCCAAAACCCCCCTAATGGCCCTGGCACCTGGCAAAAGGGGGTCGTTATCCCCAGATAATGGACCTTGCCAACATTAAGCTTTCCGCACAGTCAATTATCTCCTAATCTGGGCCGTTTTGTCAGAGGTTATTGCCCTAAGGACTCAATTAGGTTATATCCACGTCATTAATATTTTATGGAAAAATCATTCACATGGAAGTGTTAAACACCTTCGCAAACTTCCTTCCCCCACCCCAGGGAAAAGGGATTTGAGGCTGCCGGGACCGGGCCTGGCAGTGCAGCTGCTGAGGGTGCAGGGGAAGCTCCTGCACTGCCTGCACACCCAGAAAGGACCTGCTGGAGCTCCAGACCATCCCCCTGTCAGCTCCCCCTGCATGCTCTGGGGTTATTTTCAAGCTCTCAGTTATATTTAACTCGAGGTATAACAGTTGCCACTCCGAAATCTCTGTTTTATTAAGCCAGGCGTTTGGGAACTCACAAGTAGACCTGCGTGGAAAATGGAGAAAATTGCAGAGAAAGCCATTTCTTCTGATTACCATTTATTTCCAGGAGAAAAAAAAAGGTTCCTTGTCCTTCATCCAGGACATCTGATGGTCAGGGCAGGAGGTGATGTGGGCAGAGGCTGCAGCTCATGGGCATCACCTGGGGAATGGGGCTGTGGAGTGGCAAAGGCTTCAACGTGGCCCTTGGGGAGCTGGTAAAATAACTGTAATGATGGTCCAGGGTGCCAAATGTCCTCGGCATCCCAGAGTTCAGCTCTTGAGCAACAGTCATTGAAGTTAATGAATAAAAGCCTTTGGAAGGCTTTTTCCAAAGGTTTCTTTGGTGGGCTCACACTGTTGCTGTTCTCTCGGGTGGATTTTCATGCTGGCAAAGACACAATGAAAAGAATAAACTCAGCAGAGCAAAAACATAAAAACATGTACCAAAAGCCAGTAATGGCACAAAATGTTGTGCTATTCCTGCACCTCTGAGATTTCCCAGTGTAAGTAAAGAATCTGGCTTCCCTCCCTGCAGCAGATTTGTTGGGAGCACTCCTGGATGGAATCGAGCTCCTCCCGGGGTCTGGGGGTGTCAGAGGGCCCTGGATGGCAGCAGGCAGAGCCTTTCCTGGGCTGGGAGGAGCAGAGATTCCTGCAGTGATCCGTGTCTCCGGCACGCCAGGCAAGTGTTTCCCATTAATGGGGATTGACACAGAGTAAGGCTGTTTTTTTTTTTTTTTCTTTTTTAAAAAAAAAGTTCTCCTCCTTCCCTAGGCAGTTTTGATGTGAATATTAATATTAACATAATTTCATGATGATTAGAGAACACAATTAGGGGCTATTAATAATGACACAAATAATGACATTTAAGGCCTCGTTTTCCTGTGAGTAACACTCTGTCTGGTGGTATTTAAACAGCTCTGTCTGGCACAATCACTGCCGTGCCAGGGTGATGCCACGTCAGCGTCACTGCGGTGTCAATCACTGCCCTGCCTGCAGAGGGGAGAGGGAGGGGAGAGGGAGAGGAGAGGGAGAGGGAGAGGGAAAGGTGAGAGAGAGGAGAGGGAGGAGAGAGAGAAAGGGAAAGGGAAAGGGAAAGGGAAAGGGAGAGAGAAGGAGAGGGAAAGAGGGAAAGAGAGGGAAAGAGAGGGAGAAGGAGAGGGAGAGGGAGAGGTGAGGGAGAGGGAAAGAGAGGGAGAGGCCTGCCACGAGCAGGGGTGCTGCTGAAGGTGCTGGAGCCATGGGCACACTCGGGAGCAGGCTGAGGGCTGTTCTCAGGAGCTGACCCCACTGCAGGGCACGCTGCAGCCACGACCTCATCTCCTCAGGCCTGGGGTTCCCCAGACAGGAGGAGAAACCCGTGCAGTGCCAGCAGAGCCCATCCCCGTGCCAGGCTGGCCCTCTCCAGAGGCCAGCTCCGTGCCCCACTGTAAAAGCAGCTTACTGGGGCTGTTGCAGCCCAATTCCACCCAAGTCAGGCCTTGCAAAGACTCCATTCCTTTTCCAACACATTCACTGCCAAGCTCAGCCCTTGGAAGAGGCCGTGCTGTGCTAATGTCACTTAATGGAAACCTCGGAATCAATTTTTTGCTCCCTGAAGAAAATCCCCCTGGTTTATGCAGCAAAAGCTGTAATACTGGAAATGGCTTCGGATTATTTTTTGTGAAAAAAAAAAGGGAGGGGAAGAGAAGAAAGGTTCACTGTAGCTGCACAAAAAGGAGGTCAAGTGAAAGGCTGCCAGTGTGGTGCCTGGTCCAGCCGTGCTGCCCTGGGGGAGGTGTGGGGCTGTGCCAGGCTGTCCCCAGGGCTCCGGGGGCTCTGTGGTAGCACTCACGCTCCCAATCATAATTCCCAATTCCCATTTCTCTGGAACAGCCCGAAATGTGTTCCCTCATGCCGTGGAGAGGGGGTGGCAAGCTTGGAGGGTGGTGTTATCCCACACTGGGATGGGGACAGGGACGGTGCCAGCCGGCAAAGAACACCCGAGGGCATCTCGGGGTGCACAGAGCACCCTCAATTCCCGGGATTCAGGCACTCGGGGCAGGAGGGACACTGCAGAGCCTGAGCCCAGAGCCACAAGAGGGTGGCTCGTGGAGCCAGGAGCAGCTCTGGTGGCGCCGTGAAGGAGCAGAGGCTGAGCTGCCCCGGAGCCTTCCCTGCCGGGTGGGCGAGCAGAGCCCCGGCAGGGATGCCCGAGGGAGCGGCGTTGTTCTTCGGCATCCCCGCGCCTCACACTGCGATAAACAAAGCCTTTCATTACATTCTGGAGACAAACAGCTCCGGGCCATTCCTCATTCCAATGCACGCAGACACCTCGGCAAAACCCTGCTGGTTCAGCTGAGCCGGAGCTTCCCCGAGAGTGTTTCAGTGCGCTGGAGCTCGGGCTGTGCTCCCAGCCCGGCTCCCGAGGAGCCAGCTCAGCACCGGGAGGGACGGGGCTTTGCTGCCAGGGCTTTCAGGTCACAGAAACCTGGAATGTGCCGTGTTGGAAACCTGGAACCTCCTGTGCTGGAAACCTGGAATGTCCCATGATGGAAACCTGGAACCTCCCGCGTTGGAAATCTGGAATCTCCCGTGTTGGAAACCTGGAATGTCCCATGTTGGAAACCTGGAACCTCCTGTGCTGGAAACCTGGAACCTCCTGTGCTGGAAACCTGGAATGTCCCATGATGGAAACCTGGAACCTCCCGTGTTGGAGACCTGGAACCTCCCGTGTTGAAGACTTGGAATCTCCTCTGTTGGAAACCTGGAACCTCCTGTGTTGGAGACCTGGAATGTCCCATGATGGCAACCTGGAATCTCCTGTGTTGGAAATCTGAAATCTCCCGTGTTGGAGACCTGGAACCTCCCGTGTCTGAAACCTGGAATCCCCTGTGTTGGAAATCTGGAATCTCCCGTGTTGGAGACCTGGAACCTCCCGTGTTGGAAGGGACCCACCAGGATCATCCAGTCCGTCTCCTGTCCCTGCCCAGACACCCCAACTAGCCCACCCTGGGCATCCCTGCAGCACTGTCCAAGCTCTCCTGGAGCTCTGGCAGCCTCAGGCCGTGCCCATTCCCTGGGGAGCCTGGGAGTGCCAGCAGCCTCTGGGGAAGAACCTTCCCTGAGCCCCAATCGGCAAACCAACCCCGCCACCCATGGCCCCCCAAAGCCACCAGAGCTGCCGGTGGCATGGACAAGACTCCAGGAAGAGCCACCAAATCAGTTATTAAATTTTAATCAAACAGTGCAGAGGGCTACAAAGATCACACTAAAATTTAATGAGCCGGGCTTGTTGGCTTCCCCGAAGAAGCACATTACAGTAAAAGTGTGGCTCCTGACTTCCAGGTATTATCCACAAACCCTCCCCACTCCTGCTCACCGCGAGAAACCAGGCGTGAAGTGGTTCCTTATGGCTGGTTAAATGAGGGTTTGTTTTTCCCCTTCCTCCAGACACCAATTTCTTTTCTTTCGCCATCTCATCTCGCCACAATTTATTTATTCTGGAATTTTGACTCTTCAGAGCACACAGGCAGAAAGGCCTCACAGGAAAGCTGCTCTTCTTCAAATAACAGGGACGTTGTGTTGTTGAGCACCCTTCCCCAGCCTGCAGTGATCTGTGCTCTGGGGTCACTCTGCTCCCCTCTTTGGGACCAGCAGAAAGGAAACCCCAACCCCAGACTGTTTTTTTACCTCAGAGGCTCCAGTTCCCAGCTTAGGATGCAGGCAGCATCGCATCTAGAACTGCACAGCTGCATGCAGCAATTCAAAAATTGTCTCGTTGGACAACAATGTGCCAATTTTTCACACTTACGGCCATTTTCAGTATTACAGCCTGTGGCACTGAAGCCAGGAGGCTTTTCTTCAGGGAGCAGGAGCTGCTGCAGAGGTGACCACGGGAGGCCGGGGGAGGCTGCAGGGCTGCGTTTCATCAGCCCTGGCAGCCGCAGGCTCGGGGAGCGCGACGCGCCGGGTCGGAGCCCCTGTCTAGACCAGGGCTGGCAGCGGCTCCCGCTCCGCTTTAATGCGCCTGGGTGAGCTCCAGCCCTGGGAAAGTAAATGAGTCCTTGGGCTGGAGCCAGGCTGTGGTGTGCCCGTGCTCCAGGAACGCGCTGGGCTGAGGGAGCGGTGGCAGGGCTGCCCTGGGCAGGGCTGACACGGGGTGGGTGCCAGGGTGACAGTGGGGTGGGTCCCAGGGTGACAGTGGGGTGGGTCCTGGGGTGACAGTGGGGTGGTTCATAGGGTGATATTGGGGTGGGGTCCCAGGGTGACAGTGGGGTGGGCCCCAGGGTGACAGTGAGGTGGGTCCCAGGGTGACAGTGGGGTGGGGCTTGGGGTGACAGTGGTGTGGGTCCCGGGGTGACAGTGGGGTGGGTCCTGGGGTGACAGTGGGGTGGGTCCCAGGGTGACAGTGGGGTGGGTCCTGGGGTGACAGTGGGGTGGGTCCCAGGGTGACAGCGGGGTGGCTCCTAGGGTGACAGTGGGTGGCGCCTAGGGTGACAGTGGGGTGGGTTTCAGGGTGACAGTGGTGTGGGTCCCGGGGTGACAGTGGGGTGGGTCCTGGGGTGACAGTGGGGTGGGTCCCAGGGTGACAGTGGGGTGGGTCCTGGGGTGACAGTGGGGTGGGTCCCAGGGTGACAGCGGGGTGGCTCCTAGGGTGACAGTGGGTGGCTCCTAGGGTGACAGTGGGGTGGGTTTCAGGGTGACAGTGGGGTGGGTCCCAGGGGGACAGTAGGGTGGGTCCCAGGGTGACAGTGGGGTGGGTCCCAGGGTGACAGCAGAGTGGGTCCTGGAGCACCCACCACTCACAGGGGGTTTGGGAGCACCCACGTGTGCACAGCTCCCCTCCCAGCCTGCTGTGGGTTTGTTTGTACAGGAGGAAAATGCTGTTCATTGCTAGGGCAGGCTTTCCCAAAATTCCCCCGGGAGAGCCTTTCCAGGCTGCAACCAGGCCCGTACAAGCTGTGCCATTCCCAGCAAAGCCCACCACAGCTCTGGGCTGTGTCTGGCAGGGAACAGCACCGTGACAGCACTTTCACTGCTGGGCTGCAGGATCTGGGGACCCTTCCTGCTTCTCCAATCCCTTTGTCATTAATTAACTAATTGCTATTTATTTTTATTTGCAAACTGTAGCAATATTCCTGAAAAAAACCTGGTTTTACTCTCCTTTTACAGCACTTTTGGGGTATGCTGGGCCAGATGGGGCCAGGTGGGGCAGTTCATTCCCTGGAGCTGAGGTCATGGAGCACTGCTGAAGCCACCCTGAGTCTGGGGTGTCTGGGCTTGGAGGGGGCTTGTACTGCTAAGTGCTGACAGGACGTCGCTGTCAACACAATGTTCCGCCTTGGAGAACCTTCATCTAGGAAGATACTTAATGAATTAGTTAATTAATGAGTGGAGTTTGATTGATGGATCATAGGGAGCTCTCAGCAGGGTGAGCCTGACCCTGGGATATTGCTGCTGTTGCTTAAATGCATCCCCTCGATGGTCCGAGGCACTCGGTGTTCTGGCAATTTGCATGCATTAAATGTAGCTCCTTAATAGGATGTAATGTTAGTGAAAAGCCAAAAGCATAGCAGCTGTAACTTAAAAGACAGCCCCATTACTGCAAGCCTTATAATTAGGGTAAGAGGGAGACTCGCGCTGCCATATGTTAAACTCTTTTGAGGTTAATAGCTCTGTAAGATTTTGCAATTTAAAAAAATTAGTCTTGAGGAACGATGACAAGGCTCGTCAATGAGGCTGCTCCAGCGGGGGCCGGGATGCTGTGCCCTGCACAGCCAGGCAGGGGGACAGGGCTGCTCCGGCCCCGGGTCACCCCTGCCCTGCCTCCTCTTGGCCAGCCCTTCGTCAAACCTCCCCTTCTGCCCCCGCTGCACCCAGGGGTGCTCCTGGCAGGCAGGACACGCAGCAGGCGCTGGGCAGGAGCAGCTCCTCCTCTGCCCTGCTCTTTGGGGGCCTGTTCAAATTACACAGAACAGCAGCTGCTGCCTCCAGGTCCCCAGCCCGGTGTTTGGCTGATGCAGGAACAAATAACCCTTGTGCAGTGGTTGTTTGTTAAAGCCCTTTTCCCGTGTAATCGCTGCACAGAGGCCTCTGCTCGTGTCTCAGGCTCTCAGCGCGGGGGCTCCGTGAGCATCCCGAGCTCAGGAGTGCTCGGGAGTGCTCCGAGCTCCCGGGGCTGGCTCTGGACCCAAGAGGGGCTGGGTGGTCTGAGCTCAGCCCTGGCAGGGAGGCAGCTCCCCGGGGGCTCCTCTCGGCGGGGGTTGAGAGACAGCTCCTGTGTTTTTCCTTCCAACCTTTCTTCCTTTCCTCTGTTGTGCGGGCAAATCATTCCACTTCCCAGCCTCAATTTCCTCATCCATAAAACTGAGACTAAAAATGTACTTGTTAAGGGTGTCACAGGACCTTCTGAGTCTGCCAGGGCTTTGATGTCCTCTTCTTAAAGTGCCGTGGAAGTGAAGGCATTTATTGTCACCAAGACGTGAGGTGGGTGGCTATCGGCAGCAGCGCGGGCTGGCACGCTCTGCCACACTTGAGGGCTGTGTGCTTGACTTTGCTGCCCAGGGAGGGCATAATTTGGGCACTGCCTTGGCTTTTCTCCCTGCCAAACGATGGGCAAACAGAGCCTGGAAGGAGCCAGCGGGGAACAGTGGGGTTGGTTGGTCTGGGGAAGGTTCTGAGCCCGGCTGTGCTGCCCCTGAGCTCTGTGAGGTGGTGGCTGCTGGTGCTGGTCGTCACCCGGACGTGCTAAATAGGAACTTTCTCGGCCACAATAGTGGAAGACTTTAAGGTCATCCTGAGCTTGTTTTAATTGTTTCCTTCCTGCACCCCCCTCACCTTATTAAAGTGTTTAATTGCTTTCTTATTTAAGTGCATCAAGATTTCCTGATAGGCTGGTTCATTTGGCTTGCTTGTTCTCTTTAGGGCAGCTGGGGAAATGGAAAAGAGAAAATTATTTTGAAGTTCCAGGTTACTGGGGACAGACACGAGATTGTTAAACCCTCTCCATTGGTATTTGGGTATCATGAAACTCAGGGGCTGATTTGATATTGAGCTGGGGTTCAGCTTTGTAAATTCAGGATTTGTTCTTCTGCTTGGAGAATGGGCCACAATAGTGGAAGACTTTAAGGTCATCCTGAGCTTGTTTTAATTGTTTCCTTCCTGCACCCCCCTCACCTTATTAAAGTGTTTAATTGCTTTCTTATTTAAGTGCATCAAGATTTCCTGATAGGCTGGTTCATTTGGCTTGCTTGTTCTCTTTAGGGCAGAGGGGAAATGGAAAAGACAAAATTATTTTGAAGTTCCAAGTTACTGGGGAGAGATAAGAGACTGTTAAACCCTCTCCATTGGTGTTTGGGTATCATGAAGCTCAGGGGCTGATTTGATATTGAGCTGGGGTTCAGCTTTGGAAATTCAGGATTTGTTCTTCTGCTTGGAGAATGAGGCCTCAGCTCCCCTGCCCAGTGACTGTGGCTGCTGGGATGGTTGTCAGGTGCCTTGCAAAGAGTCTGAGACTGTGGCTGAGGAGCAGACCTCAGGAGATGCCATTTCAGGGGTGCAGACCCTCAAGGGGGGCAGGGATTGTTCCCAGCCCTGCGTGGCTCTCCTGTTCCAGAGCCCGGCTGTGCTGTGTGTGGTGGTACCTGTGAGCAGCAGCTCAGGGTGCTCAGGAGCCTCCCCCTTGGCCACAAGCTGCCTTTTTCCTTTTCCCATTGGTGCTCCAATGTCAAAGGCAAAATCCCCATCTTCAGATCGATACCAAAGCCATTAAAGCACGTCTTCAATTTCTGCGGGTGCCGCTGCCGTGCTCAGCGCTGCGCTGGGCTGAGACCGAGTTCACATCTCCGAGCAAAGGGAAATGCTTCGCTGTCCTGGCCTCTCCTGCAGGCTGGCCAGCAGTGACGTTGATCCTCTAGCAGGGAAAAGAGGGTTACAGAGGCTTTGGAGCAGATTTCCCAGGGGCAGGGGGAGCTGCCAGCCCCCAGCTCACTCGGATTTCGGCATACAGGGGTGCTCGGGGCAGGAGCAATGCAGAACAGGCAGAGCTGGCTTAGGCTCCTGCAGCTCCAGGGGACTTAGGCATTTACAAACACATTGTGAACGTGACCCTCCTGCAGGGAAGGGCCCTCTGGAGCCCTTCATCCCTCCCTGAGCCCTGTGGAGCCCGTCACACTTGCAGGCAGTGAGCTGTTGGGGCAGGGCCCAGGGCTGGGCAGCCTCTGATCCCTTTAGCACCGCTCTGCCCCCGCTCCTCGCTCTGCGTTTGTCACTTGGTGATGCAGAGTGTGTGTCAGAAGGTGCTTGGGGCATTCCTGGCTTTAGTGCCGTGGTGCTGGGCAGTTTTTCAGCACAGGATTGAGAGCTTATGTGTAGCTGCAAACCCTCTCCATCTTTCTCCTCTGTGTGGAGGGGGCAGGTGAGGATTCTCTGATGCAGCACTCCGCTTGTCTCCTCTGGCTGGGAACAAAGCTGACCCAGCAGCTCATTTGAGTTTCCATCTGCTGCTTCCATGCTGGAGGAGAATGGTGTCTTAGTTGTCTGAGGAGAGGCTGCTTTTTAATCATGTCTGCACTGCCTGGGGTTTGGGCCTCGGTGCCAGCCAGTAGGAAAAATCAATGTTTAAACTGTTCGATGAAGAGCGCTGGCTGCCAGTTCCTCCTCCTCTGACAGCTCCTGGGGGAGAGATGTCTGTGCCATGTGTGCCCTGGGGGGCTCTGGGCAGCTCTGCCCCTTCCTGGGGGGCAGTTCATGCCCCAGCTTCCTCTGATAAGGAGGTTTTGAGGGCTTTGGGTGTGAGCTGAGCTTCCCTTTGGACTCGTGAAAGGCACTGGAGCTGAGGTGCAGGGTGCCCTGCTGCTGGCACTGACACACGTCAGCTGTGTCCCCCTGCTGCCCTTTGGGGTCTGGGGTAAGGATCTTCCCTGACCCTGCTGTGACTGATGGGAAAGCTCGCCCGGGCAGGCTGGACTTGCTGTGATGAGTGAGGATGGGGAGCAGAACAGGAGGAAACAAAACGGAAATCCATCTTCTGGCACCGTTAAATGATGGTGCTGGTGCTCGGGCAGCAAAGAAATATCCTTTGGATAGCGTGACAGAAAACCTTATGGGTGCTGTCAGACGTGGCCTCAGCTCCTGTGAGCACATAGTTCTCTGCGAGGGGAGACAAATCTCCCCTGGGTGCAGCAGCCCCTCCCTCCCTTCCCTGCACAGCTCCTGCTGGGAAGGGAATGCGCTGGGGCAGAAGGGCCCTGAGCAGCTGCCGGGGTGCTGGGCTCGTGTTGCAGCGTGGGGGTGGCCATCCCAGCTGTCCCCATGCCCCTGGACCCACCACAGTTCCCTCCCTGCTCCCCCGGGGGACTTGGCTGAGGCACCCAGAGGGACAGACGTGGCACGGATGGTGGCCCTTCCTCCCAAGGGCATGGGGGGTGCCAGGCTGCAAGGGGAGGGTGACAGGTGGCACGGGGCCTTCCCAGCTCCTAGTAACCCTCACTTGCTGATTTGCCTTCATTGCTGAATGCTGATGAGGTGTAAATCCTGGGCTGACCTCAAATTCCATCTGCATTTCCTCAGATTTGCCATTTCAAGCACTGGTTTAGCTCTCAATCCCCCCGGCAGGCTGGGAGGGGGGGCTGAATAATGTTTGGCACTATCATCTTCCACCTCTCTGCACCTGAAGGTTTTGGAGCCCTTTGCAGAGATTCAGGAAGGTGGCGGGTGGGATCAGGGAGTGTTTAAATGTAGACACAAACCCACACCTGTGCTGAAGTGAATCCCGAGCTGGAAGTCAGGGTGAGGGCTCTGCAGCCTGCACCTTTGCCCAATTGCAAGCTCCTGCTCCACTGAAACTGGGTTTTTGGGAAGCATTTTGCCCCCTGGTTCCCCTGTAAGTTGTTATCAGGAACTGCTGCTCGAGGTCTTGGAGCTCTCCTGCCTCCAGGAGCAAAGCATCGGGACAGAGACTCCTCAGTAGAGAACAACCTGTCATGTTGTGTTTCCCGAGGCTTCATTTCACTTTTTAAATGATTTAATTGATGAGCCCTTTCTTTTTATACATCACATTCAGCTGGTTTCCACAGTAACAACCAAACCTGGAACCCAGAGCTTGGAGTCCTTTCTGAGTAAATAATGCCAAACCAAATCCTCGAATATTTAATTAAATTCACTGTCATGCCCCTTTTATCTTTGTTCTGTGGATCTTCCATAACAGATTTCATGGGAACATGGAGCCCAAAGGAGATAGCAGAGGACAGCCTTCAGGGGAGCTGCCCTGGGCCAGCCTTGGTGCTGTGACAGCAGCGTGGGGACAGCACAGCTCCCTGTGTGCTGGGAGTGTGTCAGTGGCTGCTCTTGCTGGGCTGCTCTTGCCTCGTGGTCAGTTTGTGACCATTGGTAGCCCCAGGCTCCTCTGGGTTTTTCTGGCAGCACCCTAAAGGTTCCTGGGCTCCCCTGGATCACATTTCCATTGTCAGGGTCATTATCCATCCTGCACTGACCTGATGTGCTGCCACATCTGCAAATCTCATCCTTCTTTCTGTTCCCTCCTTTTGGTCCTGGGTGCAAACCCTGGGGAGCACTGGAGATGTTGGGGGGCACAGCCACAGTCAGTGAGTGGATTATTTATTATTTGCTCAGATGAGTGGGGGTGGATTCAGTCCTGTCAGGGGTGGGACTGAGCAGGGCCAGGGCTTCAGGCTGGTTTTATTTCCCCCAGACACCGCTGCAGGAGCCTGAGCTCTGATGGCCGTGCCCTGGCACATCAATTATCCCTGTGCCAGGGAGTGTGACACAGACACCCAGTGGTGTGGGTTTGCTTACAATGGCTCTTTGGAGCTTTCCTGTGGTATCACAACACATCTTCATCAGATGGTGAGTGGGCTTAATTAGCCCAAGTATAGGTTTTATTTTTGATTTCTATGACTACTTAATGTAATGGCAACACATTATCTGCTCTGAGGTCTGCAGTTTTCCATTCGTAATTATTGCTGCTCTTAATTGATGGTGCATCAGGGGTTGTGGCTGCAATATGGGAGTTGGAAAGAGTCGATTTTCTTGAGCACAGATCCCAAAATGTTCCTGTGAAGGTGCCTTGGTGTGCTTCAGCCCAGGTTTGAGTTGCTGGCTACCTGGCTTTAGTCAGAGGAAGGAGGAAATTCCTTGGAATGATGAAATCTTTGGTGTCTGTCACACCAGAGCTGTGTATTGTGAAGTTTGTGCTATTTTGTGGTGGAGTTGAGGGAATTAAAGTGCCTGGATACTGTAGCTGGAAGCTGTTCAGGTAATGGAAGCAAAACAGCTTATAAATTTCCAAAACGAGGCCTGGCATTTATGACTAAAACCTCGCATTTCAGGACATGCAGATGGTGAGGCAGGAACAGCTTGGAGGGAAGGGCTAATACAGAATTATTAATTGTAGTGGCTCTGGCATCTTTTCCCCAAGAAGGTGCCTGGTGATAGGTGCTGGTTTGATGTGGGCACTGGGAAGGGCTGGCCCAGGGAGCCTCACTCTGTGCTGGGGAGCCACACTGGCTGTTCCAAGGGATTTCAGGGATGGAGCTTGCTGGGTTCTGTGCTTGGCCACCCTCACCCCCTTGGAGGGAGGGAGCAGAGTGTGCTGTGCTGTGCTGTGGGGCAGTTCTCCATGTGCCATGGAGAGGGATGCGATACAGATATTTGTAGGTGCATTTTGCAAGCCCCAACATCTTCCTGAGGCTTTTGGGTGTTGCCTTTTCCAGCTTCTGCCAGCAGAGGGAATGCACAGAAATGTGCCAATTTTATTTTCTCCTGCTCAGAGGCCCCTGCTCGGCTGGGAGCAGCAGACACAGAGCCCTGGTGTTGTTCCTTGTCCTGGGCTGTGCCATCCTGTGCCCGAGACCCTGGCAAGGGCCTCCTGTGCACATGGGGAGGATGTTTAACACAACATTTTCAGAGATTTCCTTGCTCCCAACCTGCTTTGGTGACAGGGAGAAGCCTCAGCCTCTTCCCGAGCCTCTCTCTCACAGGGTGACCGATCAGATAATGTTCTCTAAGCAAATGCACAAATAACAAGAATTGGGGTTGGCACCGAGCAGTGAGGTGTAAAAAAAGCAATTTGAGGTGTTCTAAGAAAATGCCAGAGCCTCTGTGTTGTGATTGCCTGTGGGAAAGCCGTGCCCAGGGTGCAGAGCTGCAGGGACACCAGGGAGAGCAGGAGGGTGAGCTGTGGGGGCAGCAGCTTGGGGACAGCACTCAGATTCCCTCTGTGACCCCGAGCCCACCCTTTCATCTGCCTTGGCCGTGGCAATTTGCTGCACGCTGGGAAGTGCTGAGGGCAGGGAGAGCTCTTGGTGCAGCCCCAGTGTGATGGGGGCCAGGGGATGCCAGTGCCTGGGCCAGGTGAGAGCTGGGCTGCTGCCTCAGCACAGGGTGAACACAAAGTTCAGTATCATTCTGGTTTTCAGTCAGAGATGTGACTGCAAATGGATTCCTCTGCACGTGGCAGTGGATGTGGGCACAGCTGTGAGGCTGGGACGTGTCCCTCAGCTGTGCCCACTCTGGCCAGGTCCCCTTTGGCCTCTGCTCCCGTGGGTGCTGCTGCTGTGGCTCTGTGGGAGCCTGTCTGGAGGGAGGCAGACAATATCTGAGATGGCAGCCTTGCATTTCTGCTCCATTTCCCTCCAGCCTCTCCTCCTGTAACATTCATTAGCTGCAGAGAGGCCAGGCTGAAGCGCTGAACAGAGGCTGTGTGCAACCTCTGAGTAACCCCTGTGCTGCAGCCCCTGCTCTGCACCCCGCCGGCTCCTGGGGAGGAACGAGCCCTCACCTCCCGCCCCCAGAGCACCAGCGTGCCTCCTGAGAGC
Source organism: Onychostruthus taczanowskii (assembly GCF_017590055.1). NCBI lineage: Eukaryota > Metazoa > Chordata > Aves > Passeriformes > Passeridae > Onychostruthus > Onychostruthus taczanowskii. The sequence goes on along the minus strand of NW_024501792.1, from coordinate 630,812 downwards.
GGCACAGCCAACATCTGGCTCCTTCACGGTGTCTGTTTACAGTGGGGAAACTTCTGAGGGAAGCTCCGTGCTGTTGGAAATGAAAGCAGAGTTATGAGAGACCTGGGAATTCCGTCTCGTTTGCAAACCACACATCTTTCAGGTTTAATAGATCAGCTGCTCGAAGCCTTCCAGGTGTCAGGGCCACTGGAATGGCCATCAGGGTACGTGGTTGTGCTGTGTGAGGAGCACTGGATGTTCTGGGACAGCCTGCCTGCTCCTCAGAGCCCTCACAGATCCAGGAGGGCGGCACAGCTCTGGGGGTGATGAGAGGAGAGCCTGATTGTAAGAACCCTGCTCTTGCTGACTGGTTTGACTGGTTGGTGCAGCTGCTGCCTAACCCTAACTCTAACCCTAACCCTAACCCTCACCCTAACCCTCTCCCTCCTCACTGGGAGGCTCTGCTGTTTGGATGCTGCAGGTTGTCCTGAGTGTGAAACCAGAGGTGCTGGTGGGGGTTCAGGTGAGCAGCTGCAAGGCTGCTGCTCCTCCATCCCTTTCTGGACCCTCCTGGTGCTTGCCTTGCGTGTCCCTTCTGCTGTGTGAGCGCAGTGCCAGGACAGCAGCTGAACTACTCTTGCAGATAAGGATGTGAGGGAGTTATCTGGAAGCCTGCAGATACTGTTGTGAGGAGGAAGGTCACTGAAGAGAGGGGGGTGGAGGAGATGGAGATTAGGTGATTTGGAGATGGCTTGAGGGATTTAGTGGAGAGGCAGAGCTCCTGTGGAGCATGAATGGGCAGCAGCACCTCTGATGGATTACAGGGAGCCTTGTTCAGAGGCGCTCTGTGCTGCTGCAGAGACCAGCAGGGAAATCTTGCATGGAGAGGAGGCTGCGGAGCTCCAGAGCGACACGCCTTGTTCTGCCCTGCCCCTCCTGCGAGCGCTCTCCAGGCAGCAGCAGAGCAGGGTGTCAGTGGGTGGCTCCGTGGATCCCCGGGGCAGAAAAGTGGCCAGGACAGGGAATAAAAGGCCTTTTCTGGGTCTGGGGCTTTTCCCACGGCAAGGTCCATTCAGGGAAATCCCTGCCTGTCCTGCAGAGCTCCCTGCCCTGTGTCCATCTCCAGGCACCTCGTGGGAGCTCATCCCAGCTCCGTGGAGAGCAGGCAGCTCCTGACCTCCTCTTCTTGTCCTCGTTTGGGATTTGCCCCGTTCTATCCTATTTCAAACCCTGTCCTCTGAGCAAAAGCAGGGTTTACAGCCTTGTTCCTTCGGGTAATGCCTGCTTTACATGGTACCAGGGCTTTTCCCTTGGCTGTCACAGAAAATCCGCGGCCGCTGATCCTGCGGCCGCTGTCAGGGATGTGAACCCCGGCCCGGCAGCCAGATCCTATCTCTGCAGCTGGCCCTGATCCCTCCGTCGCAGCCGGGGAACTACACCAGCCTTTATCCCCTATTGTCACGGACAAAGCACGGGGATTTGTGTCCCAGGCTTAAGCTTTCGCAAATCTCCGAGTATATTCCCCAGACGATTTCCTGGCTGTTCCCTGAGTGCCTTTTTCTCCCTGTCGCCTTTGTTTCCGATCGCTGCCGCAATTTGCAATAGGTGTTTAGTAAATATCGCCGCTATTTACTGGAAATTGGCAACTCTGTTTCTCTCGTGGAGCTTCCCAGGGATGCTGTGCGTGTCCGGGCAGCCTCGGGCCGCTCGCTCGGAGCCGGCTCCGGCTGCTGCCGGCGTCATCCCTGTGCCCTGACGTGCAGGAGGTGCCTGCATCCTGGAGAGCGTGTTAACATTTAAATCAGCGCCATGGCCTGGGAATAGCAGCGGCTTAAAAGGACCTCTCCTGAAAAGAGCACAGCGGGGACTTGGCTGAAGAGTTCTCTCAGCCCTTCAAGCACGCACGGCTGCACGGATTTCATCAGCGCCAGCGTCACGCTGGTCCATTAGGGCTTGATTGAGCGGCTCTTGGGGTGGGGAAGGAGGGAAGGGCAGGAGCTGCCCCTTCCCCAGCCTGGCTGCTGAGACCTGCTGGCCCCTTCCCCTTCCACCACCGGGGTCCATCCGGAGTGGTTCCAGCAGGGTTTGTGCTGCTCTCGCAGTTGCTTCTGTCGCAGAACTTGAGGTCAAATTAATAAATGTGTAATTATCTGCCCCGTGCATGAGGCTTAATCCTGGCCTCTCTATAGTCCAAGGTGCTCTTCAGCATGAAAGCTGAGGTTTAAAACACTCTTCAGAATCATTTCACCGTGTGTTTCAATGAGCCTGGGTGCTCTGGTAGCTGTGTGATCATGGAGCCCCTCCGGAGTCCTGCTCAGCTCCTGTCCTTATTTTCTCTGCCAATAACTTCAGCAACTTCATTACTGTGCTGGAGAAGTTTTTCCTTTTATCTGCTTGGACGTTCTTCCTGTCTGATTTTATTGAAAGCCCCAGTTCTTGTGTGTTATGAGACAGCACAGAAGTCCCACTCTACCCCTTACGGACCATCCATTGCCTTTTTATTGCCTCCTCTTAGCAGCTGCCATTCCAAAGCCAGAGTCTCATTTTTTAGGATCTGTCAGGCTCCTGGACACCTCTGAGATAAGGACACTTGCTCAGATCCCCCCTGACTCTCTGGGCTGTGCTCTGTGGCGGGCAGAGCCGACGGGTGAGCTGTGGGATGCAGGATCCGTCCCAGCAGCAGTGCCAGCAGCTGGAGAAGCCTTCCTGCCCTTCACGGCGGAGCAGGAGCTTTCAGCAAGCTGTCTGTAATGTTGGCAGCCCCGTTAGCTGAGCTGACAGGATTAATTTAAAATCCCATATGGTGCAAGGCTTGGCTTTTCCCTCCCAGACTGCTCCCTGGGAGGATAGGGAGCTGCCTTTGGTGTCCTGCTACCAGCTCACCCCCATCCCTGCTGACCCCCGGGGCAGCCGTGGGCAGCTGTGGTCCTGCCCAGGTGCTGGTGCCACTCTCGCCTCTCTGGGGGCAGTAAAGCTCATCAAAGCCTGTAACTGGATGCTCGGAGCCATATGGACTTTCAAGGTCCTCTGTGGAGCACTGGGAGTGATTTAGGGAGCTTGGGGGAAGGGGGAAGTGCCCACCTTTGACCCTAGAGCTGACACAGCAGCTGAAAAAATAGACAATCCAGTTGCTGGGTAAAACACACAGGGGAATGGTCCCTGCAGGGTGCTCCCAGCAGGGCACTGGGAGCTGGAGTGTCTGGGGTAGGAAAACCAGAGTGGCAGCACAGGAACAGTTTGGCAACCACAGGGCAGCCAAAACAGAGATGATACTCATGAGTTTGGCTTGATTTAATATAACTTCAGGCAGGTGAATTATTCTTTCTGCACTTGTTACTTCTGCAGTTCCCAGCACTGAGGTTTTGTTGGTTAATGTTTATAAAGCCTTTTGAAATGTGGCTGCTGGCATGTGGGTCCAACAAAGGGAAGCAATTGTGAACAATGAAAGAATATTTTCCAAAATACAGTGTAGTAAAAGCAGCCGAGATAAGGTCTGCTCTCATTAATTTAAAAAATGATATTTTTCCTTCTTCTTTCAATAAAAACTGTCTGCATGATAAACTGACATCTTTAACAATTGTTTAAGCTGCACAGGTTTAAATATATACTTCCTGCATAGGCTGCTGATGAGTCACTAGTCAAAATTATTTATCAGAAGCGATGGCTCTGTGCTAGACAGCGTTAGACAGAGCTCTTTGTTCTCTGGCCAGAGCTACGTGGTTACCGAGAGATGTTACCAGGGCCCTACAGCTCTGCCCGTGATTAAATGATTCTGAGTCAACTTTAACATCTTTGGGAGGCTGGAGCAGTTTGGGGAAGAGCAGGTAGGATGCTGAGGATGCAGTATTTTCCACAGTGTGAGGGTAGAGGCGAGGCTGGAGCCAGGGAATGCTGTTAGAAATGCATTTGGGCATCTCCGTGCTCTGAGCTCTGCTGACAATTTTTGAACACTTACGCTCCCATTTCTTTTGATTGCAAACACACAAACACTCTCCAGCCAGAGTGAGAGAAAACTCACCATGCAGAGAAAAGAGCAGACAGGCTACACTGAGGGCTGAAGGTGAGAAAAGGGATTTAATGAATGTATATGGACACACACAACAAGCTTTTAGTCGTGTGTCATGGGATGGGATGTAGCAAGTACAAGCATTTTAAGGAAGGTGGTTTGCCAGGTACCGCCCAAAAACCAGCTCTGAGGGATTGCTGTGGTGATTTAGAGGCTGTTGGATTTGTGATTTGGCTTCACCAGGGCTGATATTTGTAATTACTGTGAGTCTGGAGGGTGTTGGCCTCACAACTGCAACAGGCTCTGCACAGGGAAGGGCACCGGGGCTGCCCTGGAAAGGGGATGGCAGGACAAAGAGGATGGAAATCACTGCTGGCGGTGTTGGACTGAGCCCAAAGTGGTGCTCTGGGGATGCTGAGGCCAGCACAGCAGCTTTGGGGTGCTGAGCCTGCCCTGCTGGCCCCCGGCCAGGCCCATCCCTCTGACGCTCTGCTGCCTCTTGTCTCCGGGATCTGGTGCCAGTGAGCTCCGTAACAACCCCGTGCCCTTGGCTGCTGGAGGACGGGGGCTCTTTCTTCTGGCGTTGGCAGGGCTGGTCTCCCACACAAAACACCTTTATTTCCTTTTAATCAAATTGTCACCAGGACACACGTCTGTTCCCACTCGCCTCGCTGCTTTCATCAGGGTGAGGACGGGGCCGTCCTTTGGAGCTGCGGATGCGGATGCAAAACACCTCAGCCAGGCAGGGCAGGGGGTATCAAAGCAGAGCCTGAAGAGGTGGGATGCCGGGATTTGCATAGGCGATTGCCAGCTGAAATGCAAACAGCAGAGATGTGAAAATCAGTGTGAAGGGTGAGCATGAAAAGCAGGGGCAGGCTGGGGAGGGGGGAGCCAGGGCAGGTGGGGAGAGAAGCAGCGAGATATGAAAGAGGAGGAAAGCGAACACACAGAATATTTTAACTAACAGAAAAGTTTCTTGTACGGCAGACAGATGATGAAAGGGAGACAGCGAGGAATTATTAGGACAGAAGATAAGGAAACAGCAGAGATAGGAAATAATTATTTTGTATCTGTCTTTATAAATGAAAATGAAGGGCATTAACTTAAATAGGATTTAGATTTTCAGGGACAGAAGGGGATGAATTAGGAAGTGTTCAGATAGCAGCAGAAATGATTATTAAAGGTTGGGGGCTCTTGAAACAGACGCTGTGGCTGGGCCTGTGCAGAGGCAGGCGGGGTGTCCCGGGCAGGGAGGGGACACCTTGGGGTGCCCAAATCCCATGAGTGACCAAGGGGTGCTCAGTCCTGCTGGGGCTGCCTGGCCCCCACACTCACCCCAAGCTGAATCGCTCCAAAAACCTGCATGGGGCTGTTTTGTCTCTCAAAACCCTCCTGGCTTGTGGCACACGGTTCCCCATTAAAGATGCTTCTGTTTAGGATAATGATAATTAGGAACAGTTTCTAATATTGCTGTGGGGGGTAAAAATAGAAATCCACCCTCAATAAGAACTTTCTTAAGGCGTGTTTTCTTCCCCCTTAGATACAAGTAGAATGAATTCAGCAAGTCAAGCATTTTTATTACATTCTAAAGCCAAACAGCCCTCGGCCCTGTTCCATTTTCATGCACTTAAAGAGCACTTGCAAAATTCTTTTCATTTGCACTTAGTTTAATTTCAGGTGATGTTTTCATCACTGTGCCCCCACTTTGCACGCACAGCCTCCAACCTGTGGCTATCCAGGAGAACAGAACCTCATCTGCATAACCAGAAATGTTTATTTCCCTGGTTTGATGTACAAATGGGCAGGTTGGTGTGAGCTGCTGATGGCAGATGTGGAGGTTTGGGGGAGTGATTAATTTGAAATTATATGTCAAGATTTCCAAACAGACCAGTGACATCGAGTTTAATGTCAGAAATTGAGCTATTTGAGCACAGCCTGACCTTGGGGGCTGCATGTTAATGACATTCCAGAAATACTCTTGGAAGTGCTGCGGTTTGGGCACTGAACCTCATGAGCCACTTGGGAAAATCCCTTCTTCACCTCTGGCAACCTGATACGAACTTTGAACTTTTGCCCTGATAAACAACATCTAACAGGCTTTAAATAAACCGAATAACAGTAATTTCTCTTAACCTCAGACTCTTAATAACACTTCTGTCTTGTGTCACTCTGATACACTGAACTTTGCTGGTAATGGGTTTGGCTTTGGTGCTGATGAGCTGACTCCTCTCAGCTCATCCCTGTGGTTTTTATGGGGCCCTGCTGGTGGATCTGCCCACCTTGTCCCCCCTAGAGGAGCTGGAGGATGGATTTGGGGGTGGCACTGGGCTGGCAGCATCACATAACCCACTGCCACCTCACTCTGCTCCAGCTGGAGAACTGAGGGGCGTGGGGATGCTCCCACCGGAGCCCCCGAGCCCACTGTACCCAGCTGGGAGCAAGGGGAGATCTCCACATCACCCTCCTGCTGAATCCTGCGTGGAGGAGCTGGAGGAATTCTGTGTCTGCTGCCTGGGAGAGGAGCAGGATCAGCCTTGTGAGTGGGCGAGTCACTTATTTATAACTCTCCCACCGAGAGCGAGTTTGTTTAATTTCTGGAGCAGCACAGCGCCGGCGAGTGTGGCTGTATAAATTTGCTAACAATAGTGTCTGAGCCTATATATAAACCTGAAGACACTGCAGTCCTCCGTGCATTCCAATTAACAGGAAGATGCATGATCTATGGCATGCCAGAGGTGAGCTGGGACCTTACCTTGATGCTGCTCTTATCAGTCCCAAACTCCCTGGGAGCAGTCGCTGCCTGGCTCCTTTGCAGAGCTGTACAGAGGGTTTGGTGGTGCCTGGTTTGTCCTCTGCTCCTGGGATTTTGGGCTCCTGATGTGTTCAGACCCACACACGTGGGTCCCTGGGGCTTTGGCCACTGGCCTCGTGCCCCGTTTTCTCGCACACCTCGTGGCTAATTGCTGTTAACTGTGGGATGTCAGTGGCTTGGCAGACCCTCGGTGGGGCTGGTGGCTCGTGGTCCCCAGAGGAGGGGGCAGTGGAGAGGAGGGATGCAGGGAGCAGCAGATGACATTGCAGCGGGAAGGGCAGCGCATCAGCCAGCAAACAGCTCCAGGCTCTGGAACAGACGTCACTGGAAAGAGGGGCTCTAGGAGATGTCCATTACACTGTTAATTGTTAATTGATAAAATCTGACACAGAGTAAAGGCCAGAATCTGCATGAGTGAAGCTGAGCTTGTCCTGTAAATTACCCACGCACAGCTCCAGTTTCTGCCTTGGCTATTCTGTCAGCAAGAATAGGGCTATTCACCTGGTAAAGTAGAAAAGCATGATTGAAATGAGATTTACAGCACAGTTGTGGGAAATAATCAAAATGAGAGGCCGCCTTTTCAAGCCACCCACTGCCAGCAGAGAGGCAGCCAAGGGGCTGCCGTGGCTGGGGCGGTGGCTGCTGTGAGCAGAGCATCTGGGGACAGCAGTGCTGCTGCTCTGGGGCTGGGGAAGGGCAGGGAGGGCAGGGGAAGGCAGGAATTGGGTGGTGGAGTCCCCCTGGGGCAGCTCAGGGTGGATTGACGTCCACCAAGCTGCATCTGTAAGGTACCTGCAATTGCAATATTGCTCATTATGGCCTTGTAGAAATGAACTCATCAAAAAGCACTTGAGCAAAGGGAGGTTCTCTCCGAGCAGGGCCATGTGTCTGCTTGATCTTTGTGGAGGAGCTGGCTTGAAAGCCAGTCTGAGCTCTGGTGAAGATGTGTGAAGGTTCAGAGGAGCAGAGTGGCCTGTTGGGTGGTGCAAGGACGATTTATGCCCTGAGTGAGCTCACCGGGCACAGGCTCAGCCCTGCTCAGAGCAGCTGTTTGACATGCAGCAGCCAGAGCACATTCTGCACCGTCTTAATGGAGCCAAGTAAATCCCATCAGCTCCAGAGGCTGCAGACTGGACCTGGGGAGGGGCTGCTCCAGCCTCCTGAGAAACCCAGTTACAATATCACCACTTCATGTCATGCAAGAGAAAAGGTGCAATTTAAAATCCCATCCTTCAGGTGCAGCGAGCAGCCTTTGGTTGTCAAAACTGCATTTCTTTAAGGCAGTGGCCCAGAATAAACTGGTAATGAAGAGTCATTTGACAGCAGGCAAGCTGGACACATGTCTATGAAAATAATACAAGAGTTTCTAGCTTATTGTGCATTTAGGTGACTTATTTTTTCCCCTGTGCAGCTCCCCACCACCACAGGCAGTTCAGCAGAGCTGTGCCTTGGGGAAGGAGGTGGCTGAGCAAGCTGCAGGTGTGTGTGGAAGGAATGTGCCTCATGGACTGAGCACTGCCAGGCTTGTTCAGCTCCTCCTGAGCACAACCAACCCCTCAGTCAATTCTGCTTCAGGGGCAGAGCTTGGGAAGGAAGTTCTGGGTACCCAGCTGTGCTGCATTCCAGCTGCTGCAGCACTGACTGCTGCTCCCTGGGCCATGGCATCTCCCGTGCCCAGCCAGTGCCCACAGTCAGAAATCACATCTCCTACAGAGGACAGAGAATAGATGCCCCTTCCTTGATTTTCACATCATTCCCTCGCAGTCTGGAAGCTGTGGCTGACAAGGCCTATTATTTTTCCAGTTATCCAAACTGTCTGCACCGTAACAGCTTCCTACTTCAGTCGAGACAGTCTGAAAAGTTTAATATCATTTCAAATCAGAGTGCCAATAAAACTTGACATTATTAATATGATGTCAAGGGGTTTTCCAACTGCTTAGGGAAAAACAACGTGTCCCATTAAACAAAGCTCCCTGCATTGTGAAATATTAAGTGACTTTTCAACGAGTGCCAGCTGGAGCTATTAGTTTTCCTTTGGTGCTGCTGATGTGGAGAGGAGGTCTGGCTGAGAACCTTTTATGAAGACATTAGCCGGATCCGTGCAGTAGGGAAGGCTTTTGCTTTCCGAGGGACCGCGCTCGGTCTGGGCTGCGTCTGCCAGGATGAATTATTAAAGGCACTAAATACGTTTGGAGGGCTGCGCCTCCCCCCGCTGATGCACTGGTTACACTGGGGAGTCTGGAGCCTCTACCGGGACTTGGAGCCAAGATTTCCATAAATGAGCCCAGCCCCTGATCTTCTCCCAGCTCTCCCCACGGGAGCTGTGGAGTGCAGCTGGTGCACTCATAGGAGGCCTTGGCTTGGAAGGGACTTTGGAGATCATTTGGTTTCTGCCCCTGATATGGACAGGGACACCTTCCACTATCCCAGGTGGCTCCAAGCCCTGTCCAGCCTGGCCTTGAACATTTCCAGGGATGGGGCAGCTTCTCTGGGCACCTGTGCCAGGGCCTCAGCCCCTCAGCACAGAATATCCCCCTCTCTGGCTTGGGGCTGGATTGGTTGTGCTGGGGATCACTGCCAGGCGCTGCCCTGGCTTGGCTGGGTGCTTGTTTTCCAGGCAGGGCTTCCCGGGGTATCCTGATGCTGCTTTCCAGGCTGGCTGCTTTTCCTGGTAGGTGCTCCGGCAGCTCACAGCCGGTGGGAGGCCTGATGTTCCTGCAATCCTTCCTCTGCCTCCCAGTCATTGTGAAAGAAAATCGCTTCATCTCTTTGTCCAGACTAAACATGTTCTGCACAAAAAAAGTTGAAATAGATTTTTTTTTTTAGCCAGCCTTTGGTACCACGCCCGGGACTGAGCAGGGATTTGTGTGCTCCAGGCTTTGTGCAGCACATGAAAGCTCAGGTACACACAATGTTTATACCAGGCACGTGTTGGTGCATGTTCTCAAACACACCCCTGAATGCTGGGCTTGGCTCTGCCTCCACCTCTGGTGTCCCCACCGGTACAATAAGGAGGGCTTTGATGCCTCACAGGGGAAGTGAAAGTATTTAATTTAACTTTTATGAACTTCTTTGACAATGTAAGAGCACTGCATATAAAGCTGAGTTTCAGGGAAGTCGAGGCAGTGATGTCCCACTTTTATCTCTGAGAGAGATCCCACATCTGAGCTCAAACCCTCCAACCCCCAGGGCTTCCAGCCAGCCGTGCTTGTGCCTTCAGGCCATAACTATTTTTGACACTTTTAGCCAATAAAATCACAACCCCCCTGTTCCCATTCTAATGCAGCAGGACCAACAGCTTTGCTACCTGAGCCATTCATGCTGCCAGGAGCCAGGCCAGCGCTGCAAAGGAGCCTGCTGCCAGCTCCCTTCCCACGGGAACCAGCATCCCGAGGGCACCACCATGCCTGGAGCTGGATCCTGCCCCACAGCACCCCAGCCACTGCCCTCGGGGCTGCTCCTCTGCAGTGCCTCTGCCTGGCCCTGGGGCTCTGTGCCCCAGCCAGGGCAGCAGTGCTGGCTCCAGAGGTGGATGCTGCTTCAGCTCCCCAGTAAGCTCAGCTCCTGGAAGGACAGCAGGCAGTTTTTATGCAGCCTTCAAGGGGGAGGAAGCTTCTTGCTGCCTTTTTCCTGCTGCACAACCTTCCTTCACCTTCCTTCTTTTAATGTCTTAATCAAGAGGCTGATAAAAGAAGTGATCCATGAAAAGGACGGGTATCTTGACAAGGCACAGAGGCTTGTGGCAGCACTTTCCCCACAGATCAGCATCCTCCACGCGACGGAGAGACAAAAAAGGCAGATTTTTGTACCCTTAAGCTTCCACCACTGCAGTTCAAAAGACCAATCTTTACAGAAAATAAATTTAAAGGAGAATTTTTGATGTATATGATGGTCTCTTGTGGTCGACAGGAGTGCTGCTGGCAGTATATGGAGTTATGCAAAGCCAGAGTTGGGATTACTTAAAAGTGTCTGTAGTTCTTTGATTAACCAGTGTGTATTTTATTTTTTATATGGCACAATCACAGCTCTACATTGATAATATCTTGCTATTATTGTTCGATACGTCGAACTCCCCCTTTTCCTGCAGCATGAGGCTGCTTTTTAGGGCTCTATTTAAAGAATTCGCTCTCTGCATATTAAATTTGTGGGTTTACAGGAGGGTTTGTGCTCTTGGGTGTATTTTGGTGCGATGCTGTGCCCGGTGAAGGCTGTGGAGGCAAGGGAAGGGCCGGGCTGTGCTGTGGGAGCCTCTCTGGAGAAGGGAGGCCCTCAGCATCCTCCTCCCCCACACTCAGGGTGTTTTTGGAGCTGCCACAGCAGGAATGATGCTGGTTCTTGGTGCTCTGCCAGCTTTGCAAGCAGGCCTGGAGAGGCTCTGAGGTGCTGCAGAGGCTGAGGGGCCAAGCCAGGAGATGTGAGGGCTCTGCTCTCCGGCGTGGCCCTGCTCGCTTCGAACCCCTCACAGGGACTCCCTGGGCCTGGCGGAGGCCATGGTGACAGCAGAGATAAGAATAGCTCACTTGGGGAAGGCAGAAATGAGCAGAGCCAGCCTGGGGGCTCTGAGGGGCCAAGGCAGGAGGAGATGTGAGGGCTCTGCTCTCCGGCGTGGCCCTGCTCGCTTCGAACCCCTCACAGGGACTCCCTGGGCCTGGCGGAGGCCATGGTGACAGCAGAGATAAGAATAGCCCACTTGGGGAAGGCAGAAGTGAGCAGAGCCAGCCCGGGGTCACAGCCTGAGCCTGCTGGAAGGGGAAGTTCAGCACTGGGGCCAAACCTGAGGAAATTGGGCCTGGGGGTTCCTGCTGGGACCTGCTGGGCAGCACGGGTGTGCACCTAACACTGCTCCCTGCCCAAGGCCCCTAAACCCTGTGCAGCTTGGAGCAAGGCTGTAAATACAGGCTGGAATGTGAGGCAGGCTGGTCTCTCCAGCTTCTATCCATGTATTTATTTCTATATTTATTTTGCATTTTCCTTCTGGCCTCTCGGCTGCCCACCACAGCAGTTCCTGAGCAGACCCTGAGCCCTGGCCTGTGGCCATTCCTGTGTGATCCCTGTGCTCTGTGCAATGTGGAATGGCGAGGAACAAGCTGTGTCTAAGGTTTCTCAGCCTGTTGTAAGGGCAGAAGGGAGCACTCTGCATCACCAGAGGAAAGGGCATCCTCTCTCTGTCCGTGCTCTGACTTTGCACAGGGACTATGATGGTGTTAATGAAGGGTGTGACAGCCTTGGCTCCGTGCCCTTGGGACCATCCTGAGAAAGGTGAGAGCCTGCCCATGGGTGCTCCAAGAAGGAAAAGGAGGATGTGGGATACAGGACCTGGTTGTGTGAAATTTGTTCGGTGCTGTTGGATCAGAAACGAGGGGAAAAGCGATGCTCAGCTCTTTCATTATTTGCCTCCTTTTATAATGCTTCCACTTTAAATAAAAATGAAGGTAGAGAGTAAATTTCACATCCAAAGATGGGTGTCTGCTCCTGAATAGGATCGATTTAGGGTCAGCGCTTCAGCGGCGCAGGATTTGGGTTTCAAAGGTTCCCAGCCACTCCTGCAGTCAGGTTTTTCTAAAGGGCCCAGCGTGATGACATTTACAGCCAGGATTTTCAAAAACAGCGTAGTACTTCAGATGCTGAACTCATGAAAAATCCAGTCATTTAATTTGTTAAATGAGAGCGAAGGTCTCTTCAGATAATCTCCCTGTCATTGTGAGAGTGAGGCAGTTCTGTGGGAAAAGCAGCCTGTTCCCAACTGCAGCTCCTTTCGGGAGCAGAACGTGCTGGCCTGGAGTCACTTTGAAGTGTGCTGGAAAGGCAGGGAGTGACCTGAGGAGTGCCAAAGGCCACCTGATAGCAGTTAGCTGGGATTTGCATGGCTCCTTTGGGAATTTGGAGATGTTTGGTCTTTGGGGAGCACTCCTGCCTGGTGAAGGAGCCTTCCTGGAGCCCAGGATGGCATTTCCCAGTGCCTGGCACAGAGACGGGCACTGCAGAGGCTGCTGGAGTGAGCGATGGCTCTCCCAGGGCAGATAAAATTCTTGTGTGACAACTTGCTCCTAAGATTTCAGGCACATCTTTTCCTTAAGAGACTCCAGCGGGCTCAGCACTGTCTGGGGATGCACAGCTTGGAATTCATGGCTCCCTCCAGCCACAAACTGCCTGCGATGAGGACAGGGCATTCATCTGCCTGTCCCGCTCTGCACTGTGGGGTTGGTGATGCCTGGAGCCATTTGCAGTCCTCAGGGCACGGGAATTCCTGTCTGACTCCTTGTTTTGGATCTGATCCCAGCTGGGGAGCCGAGTTTCATTGCATCAGTCCGTGGGCATTGCTCCCTCTGTAGCTGTAATAACCCTGGAATGGGGAAATAACAGCTCCTTGTGCCCTGGCCCCTTTGCCCACGATTTGCTCTGAAAGCCAGAGCAGCACATGCAGGCACGGGTCTGGCCACAGCGAGGGGCTGTCACCTCCGTGTGTGCACGGGGATTTGGGATGGTGCTTCCCTGGACAGCGACTGCAGGTGTGGAGTGTGTGCCAATCCCAGCTGAGGAGCTGAACCTGTCACTGGCCTTTAACTGCTTGGGAGCTGATTCTCCTCTGTAATAAACGCCTGCTAAAATTAACAGTCAGTTGGTGGTTAATTAATGAAGCAATAGCAGCAGAACAGAGCCACGGCATGTGGCACTGGGCTGCCACAGCCCTTATGCTGAGCTGTCCCCCCAAACCAGAACCAAGAGTGGTGTGAGGAGGGCAGAGCAGAGCCCTGTCCTGCTCAGCTGAGCCAAGCTTAACAGCACAGATGGGATGGATCCTATCTCTTCCCTTCTCTCCTTCCTCATCCAACCTTCTGCTCTGGCTGGAGAGGGCAGTGGATCTTGGAGTGATGCCAGAGCTTTCTGGGGGTTTCCTGGGAAGGAGCATGTCAGCTGTGCTGGTGATGGAGAATATCCCTTCCCTCGCTGTTCTTCCCTTTCTGCTCCAGGGCTGTTGTGTTAGAGGTGACTCCAAGCATGTGAACACCAGCTTCCTTCCCTTTTTTCCCTTTTTTTTTTTTAAGTCCCATTTTTCTGTCTTGTCAGGTCTATTTAAGCATTTAATGAGGTGAGATAGTACCAATAAATTTAACACAGCACAATAACTCTGATGTGGGCCGCAGCCTAATAAACTCCCATCCTTGGGCCGGGAGGGTGATCCAGATTGCATCTGGAGTGATTGCTTTGCTCAGGTGTTCCCGAGGTTGAACAAGGACTTTGGAGGCACTGCCACAAAACTGAGGCTGTTCTCTGAGAGGTGAGAGCAGGTTTGCTGAGGGTCGAGGTGGTGGTGGTTAACTGGCAGCAGGGGCATAGAGGGGAGGGTTGAACAAGGACTTTGGAGGCACTGCCACAAAACTGAGGCTGTTCTCTGAGAGGTGAGAGCAGGTTTGCTGAGGGTCGAGCAGTTAACTGGCAGCAGAGGCATAGAGGGGAAGGGTCTTTCTCACATTTCCAGCCCCACTTTGTCCTGTACCCCTTGCACCATCCTGGGCAGAGAGCTCAGGCTCTGCCCTCCTGATGGCTCTGACGCATTCGCCTCTGATGAAATACTCAGGGATTTTTGCACCATGTTGCACAGTGTAGAGAGATTTGTCCTTTGGCTGCTTTGAATGTCTCCTGAATGAGTAACTTGGCAGATTTTTATTTTTTTTTATCCCCTTCACTACTTGCAAATCTGTTTGCAAGCAGCTTGCTTTCTCGGGGGAGGACTTGGAACGATCCGCTGGCTCCTGCATCTCGTTTACTGAAGCATCCCTGGCTTTGGCAGTGCCTTCTCTCGTGCTCAGAGCGGGCTTTTTTTGGGCGGAGAGAACAGGGAAAGCCGGGTTTAAATTTCATGCAGGGGCATCTGCAAGTTCAAGACATATTCTGGCACTTTGGCATGTTCATTTGTGGCTGAGGCAAAGTTATTTTGGAGTACGAACTAATTGTCTCTGGCTGTGCACATGTTTGAGGATTTTAATTGTGTCTGCAGCCTGATATTGCCCATTCATCAGGGCCAAGCAAAGCGATAGCTGAATTATCCTCCTTCATGTGGTCCCACACCTCGCAGCAGTAGAGAGCAGGAAATTATAGGGAGTCTGGGGGAAGTGTGTGTGATCCAGAGCCCAGGGCCCTGGCTTGGCAGAGCTTGGATCGCCTTCTGGAGCGTGGCTTCCCTAAGGTCCCTTGTGCTGAGCTGCTTTCTCCCGGCTCTGTGCTGAGGGACGGTCTGTGAGAGGTTTATTACAGTTTTCGGTTCAGCTCTGCTGCAGTACAGTAGAAATAACACAATCCTGCCTTGGCTCCATCTGCTCTCGGGGCTGAGGCACAGAACAACCTTTAGCTCGGCTGGTGCTCTCATTGCCAGCGCTAGGGGATGGATGGATGGATGGATGGATGGACGGATGATGGATGGATGGATGGATGGATGGATGGATGGATGGATGGACGGATGGATGGGCAGATGGATGGATGGATGGATGGATGCTCTGAGGCTCCCTCCCCGCTCCCCTGAGGCACTGGTGTGGCTGGAGAGGAAATGCTCTGTTTGGAGACCACCTTGCTCAGCCCAGTGTTGGTGTTGGGCTGTGGGCTCCATGCTGCAGGAACTGGAACGTGCCTCTGCTGCACAAAACAACCCCGTGCTGCCTGCTAGCTGTAATCTCTGATGCTGCTTCTACCCTGTCATCTCATCCATGGCCATGGGAAATTAGGGGTTGTCCCAAGATCTGGAGCAGAGAAAGGAGCAGTGTGGTGATGGCTGCCCTGGTCACTGGGCTGGGTGGGGGTGGAATAAGGGACAAGAGCAAGGATGCCAAATTTACCTGCAGGGTATTGGGTGTTAGCTGTACTCAGAACATCCAGATGTGAATCCAACAATCAGGTTTATCATCATTATCTGCTCCAAACAAGTCCAGGGATAACTCCCTGTTCAGAGCAGGGAGCCTTGTTGCAGCTCAGTAATGGATTCAGCAGTTCTTTGAACATGGATTTGAAAGACAAGAGTCCCTTCAGGTAACAGACAACTCAGAACACAAAAATGCCTGAGCCGCTGGGTTTGGGGGCTGTAGAGGTCATGAACTCTGCTAAATTCTTTCAGCCTCACTTGCTGGAGCTCCATGAGACAAACCTGGGGGAGAAGGAAAACATTCCTGGTGCCCCTGTGCCTCCACAGAGCGGCAGCAGCAAATGTTTCCAATTACCCTGTGGAGTTTGCATGTGCTGGGTTATTCTGCTCAGTGCCAGAGGGGCTGGATTCCCTCACTGCTGTGGAGAGTCTGTGAGCCAACAGCCACAACCATGGAAAAACACAAAATCCAGCGTGGGCTTTCATCACAAAAATAAACTCAGCCGTGCAGAGGGAAAGTGAGAGATGTGGAGGGCAGGGAAGGGGACACGCTCGGACTGCAGCCCCTCCTGGGTGAGAGGGAGGGTGCTGGACACTGCACTGTGCAGCCAGGGATGGGTGCAGGGGGATGTTCCAGGAGTACGAAACTCCTGGTGGGATTTTCTGCCTTTGGAAGGAAAACAGGATGGAATGGTTTCTTCAACCCAGCTCTGTGCCACGCTGTCTTCCTTGAGAGGATGAAGCAGGGAATGGTGTGTGGTAGGTTTCCATCATATCACTTAAATCCACCGGCACCAGGCGAGGGACGTGTTCAGAGAGACCTTGAGGAAAGGTATGGGGAACAGCTTGAAATATCAGGGAAGCTTTAACACAGAGATGAAAAGCAGCAGGAGAAAGTGGCCAGTGCCCATGGAGCTGTGCAGATGGACAAGAACAATTTTGTGTGTGAAAAATGAGCTGGCTTTGCCTGGGACACAGCAGAGGTGGGAGAGTCCCCGAGTGCTCGAGCAGAACAGTCCAATCCTCGTCATGGAGCCCACAGCTACAATTAGACTGCACCCAGACAGCTTCAGCCCTTTCCTTTCAAGTGTCTGAGTGCAGAGCCATCAGTGGGGAGCACAGATTGCTTCTGGAGAGGCAGAGCTCACTGAAGTACCTGGTGGGTGCAGGGGGGTGGGCCTGCAGGTGAGCTGGGAGCCCAAGGGGGTGTCGGATACTCCAAGATGTGCGCCCTCAGTGCTCCTAGAGCCCCAGTTCTGAACACCCTGGCTGTGGGTGAATGTTTCTTTAAAGCAGCCGCTGTGATCCCTGGCTGCCTGACAACCCAAATGTGGTGGCAATGCCATATGTTTCTAGCTTTAACCCTCCACGGAGTGCCCCGATTCCTCTGTTTCGATTTTAGGGTGTTTTTGTTAGATCCGGCTCCAGCAGCTCTCCCCTTGGCCATGGTTGCTGGGGAGTGCTCTCCTCCTCTCCAGCCCTTTGTTGCTGAAGCAAATCAGGAGTGTCTCAGCTCCCTCGCCTTCCCACACGCTGCCAAGTAAATCCCGCAACTTTCTCGGGTGACGACATAAATTTGCAATGGTGTTGTACAAAAGCTCCCTCCGAACCAGAGCTGCCTGGCATCCGTAACAAGCTTATCAAAGGGTTCCTTTGCAGGGAGATCTGAGCCCTCCAGGTTTTGATTCAGAGCAGGTGAAGGCAGAATGTGCTGGAGCCTGATTGAAATGTGCGAGGTCAACAAAATAGAGCCGAGAGTGCACAATAATTGGGGAAGAAGCGGCAGCCTTGCTTTCTGCATGTGTTCCTGTGATCCCTCGGCTGTAATCTCCCATTTCCAAAGGGAAGCCTGTCTTGCATACTTTATCATGGTGCTCATTTGCACAGGAGGGCTCTTTCTGCAGAAAAGGGAGAAAACCCAAGCTTAAACCATCCCTGGCTTTATTCCCTGCTGTTCTTGTGTGGGGAGACATCCCAAAGGGCCGTGGGGAGAGGAGCAGCGTGGTATCCAGCTCTCATTTTATGGCACCCCGCTTCTTTCAGAGTCTGATCTTTTTTTCTGGGATGCTGAGGAAGGGGTTTCTGCACTCTCTTGGAAGTTGAAAATCCCTGGAAGGATGAGGCATCAGGGCTAAAATAGCTGGGCTTTTTGGTGCAAAACTATTTGCCAGCCCAGGTTTTTGCCTGGTCTTCTCCCTGGAAGAATTTACAGCTTTGGGGATCTCTGGTCTGGGAAGAGGTAGGAATGGGTTTATTTTAAGTGTGTGCTTTCCCCAAAGGCTGTAACACTTTGTGGGAAATTCTCTGTTCCTGAACATCTGCGCAAATTAAACCCTTCCTCTGCTTTGGAGAGTGCGTTTGGGGGGTTTCCTCTCCTCTGCATTCTGTCTGAGAGGGGAATGGATTAAAAATTAAAAAAAAAATACAAAACCAGGGGAGGGGGAAGAAATCTGTCCCCTTCAACATCCTTCCCATCTGTTGTTTAATCACCAGCTGTTTGTCCTTAAGCTTGGATTACAACCTCTCCAGCAGCCTGCTCAGTGCGGGGCCCTTGCTCCTTGCACACAGCATTCCACGCACACTGCTCCAGGGAGGAGGAAAATCCAGGGAGTTGTTGAGCCTGTTGCTTGGTCTGCTGCAGAAACATTAATTTCTCCCATCTGTGTGCTCCTGCTTGAGCTGTCCGTGTTGGAAGTGCCTGTGATGGGGCCCAAGCCAGTGCCTCTCACCCTGGGGTTGAAGAGTTTGAGGTCATTGCTCTCCCTCCCACGGGACGAGCGATGAGAATCAGCCCTGTCCCACGTGTGGTGTCCCCTTGGTCCCCTTGGTCCCTTGCTGCCCTCCCAGGCTGTGGGAGATGAGAGGGCTCTGGGCTGGTCTGGGTGTTTTTCTCCTGCAGGGAGCTGTGGCAGGCATGGGGCTACCGGTGCCCTATCCAGGGAGTAGGGAGCCAAGAGTGGTGCTGGGATTTCAGGACGGGTGCCAGCTCTGCCTACATCTAGAAGAGCTGGAGAAGTCAGCAGAAAACCGAGGGATTGCTTAACAAGCTCTTTAGTGCTGCTGAACATGCTGAGCTCATCTGGGGAGGCCATGGGCGCCAAGTCTGCCGTGCCATGGACTCAGTGCCGTAGGTCGGGAGCCATCAGCAGCCCCCTCTCCTCTGGGGAAAGGCTCTCTCAGGGCGAGAGGCATCGCTGCGCTCCCAGCTCCTTTCTCCCTGCTGGCAGCACGTCCAGCTCCATCCTTGCAGCGTTCCCCACTTTGCCGGGTGTGCAGCTCAGAGCCGGCCGGTGGCAGCGGCGCAGATCCAGCTGCGCCACAGCTGCCTGCAGACAGAGCTGCCGGAGCCTGATTATCACCACACCGGATGGCTGCAGCCACCAGGCTGATTAGCAAACATCCCCCGCCAGCCCAGCTCCGTACCCGCACGGAGCCCGCGCTCCGCAACAAAGAGCCGGAGGTTGAAAGCGGCGCCGGCTCCCCGGGCACGCGGCGGAGCACCAGCAGCGCCTGCCAGATCATCACTAATGATACCCGGATCAAATGTAAACTATTCTTAGACACCTGTGTCAATCGGGGAGGACAAGAAGAAAGCAGAAATCCAGAGCTGCTGAACACAGCATCCAAAATATTTTTATAGATTAGTCCAAGCTTTTTATTTCCGAGCAGGTGAGGTTCAAAGGGAAGCAGGGCATGGCGAGCGGCCCGGTGCACAGCGCTGGGGAAGGATTGATTTAGCTCTGAGTTTGTACTTGAACAAAAAACCAAGGGGGAGATGGGGCTGAGGATTTTGGGGCACAGCTCGCAGCAGGGTGTGGTGGGGTTTCTTTCTGGAAAAGCTGGAGACGGGATGGACACTGCTCCTGTGTCCTGTAGGGGAGCCCCGGGCAGGTGTTGGACATGGCATTGGGTATGTTTGGGTGTGGGAGGAGAGGAGAAATTGGCTGCCCTGGTTTGAATCACAGCAGAAAGGAGAGTTCAGAGCTGGGGGCCAGGGTGAACACTGGCAAGGTTGGCGTGTGGCCTCAAAAAGGACTGGCTCTGATGGCCTCATCCAGCTCCAGTGCTGAAATCAGTCTCTGGAAGAGGGGACATGCTGTGACCCGAGGGGTGCTGACAGCCCCTGCTGTGACCGTGAGGTCACCTGCTTTCACTCTAGGGGAAGTCTGGGAAATGGCTTTGAAACGGGGCTTTTCATCTCAAATTTCCTGGGAAACCCAAGAATGCAGGAGAGAAGAGCTGCTTGGAGTCAGGAAGGCCACACATTCACTGGTTAATGCCTCACCAGCAAAGAGAGCTTCGTTACATGGGGCTAATCATTTACAAGCTCTATGTTTAGATGTGTGGCTTTAAGCTCATTACCTCATGCCCCAAGTATGTGGATCAGCTTCCTGGCTCCAGGGTGGGGTTGCTGGTTGGGTCTTTGTGCCCCTTGACAGCAGAGATTGGTCATTCAGTGAGTGCCAAAGCCAAGCTCGCTCCTTCCTGCCTGGTAACCATCAGTGCCAGACTCTGGAAAGAAAACTCATACTGGGAGTGTGGGGATCCCACAGTGCTCGAGCTGCTAACAGCACCTCTCCTTTTGCTTCTGCAGAGGTGGAAAGGGTGTAAATGAGTAGCAACCTCAGCCTTTGCCTTGGAGCTTTTGGGGATGATCCAGGAGAAGCCTTAAATGCTACTTAGAATAACCTAAAAGGGATGGTGACTGCCAATTGTTCCTTGAAGGTGGAAAACGTGCTCCCAACCCATTAAACCCCTGGGACTGGCTCTGGGATGGGTCTGTTTGCCTTGGTGGTGCCATGTGTGGTGATGTTGTGCTTTGGTGCTGCAGTCAGTGAAGGCAGGAGATGTGGGATCAGGAGAGCTCTTCCCTTACACAGCACCACTTCGGTTTTTCTTTCCTGTTACCTGCAAATGAGGCATGCTGCTCTCCCTAGCTCTGCATTATTCCAACCATTCCAACCCCCAGCTCCCCTCTCCCTGAACTAATAAGGTATTTTGAGTAGGTTCATGGCCTTGTTTGTTTATATCCGGCCTAGAAAATGCTTTTCCTCCCCCTGCCTCTCTTGCTAAAATGTTTTCTGAGATTTATTTGTAAGCCTGTAAATACAGAGTAAATAGCTTTAATTTAATTTACCAGCCTGCTGTAAGGAACTGTATCTGCAAACAGGAATTCCACCAGTCCCTGCTGAGTGAAGAAATGTCTGGGTGCTCCGATATTTTCTGGGTTTTTTTTTTCCTTTTTGCTCTCCTTCCCAAGGAAGACATTTTTCCTCACCTTCTAGAGGCTCCAGGAGCTTTGCTTGTGGGATGCTCTGAGCACAGGGCAGATATTGTTCCAAAGGTGACGAATTCCCTCCTGACCCCTGAAGCGGGAAGGCAGTGAGCTGATCCTGAATGGGGCCGGTGCTGACCCAGTTTGAGGTGCCAGAACCCCAGAGGGCATCTCCCGCCTTCCACCCACCTGCACTCCAGAAGATGTCATTTCCATATTTTCTCACAACTCTTGGAGTCTTCCTGGTTTCTGGGATGTGCTTGGCAGGCAGGCTTTGGTGCCTGGCTCCTTCTATAAACAGCGTCTCTACGGAGACGTGAGCGAGGCGCGGGGTTTTATGAATGGGGAGCGTTGGTGGCATATGGAGGCAGCGCTGAGCCCAAAATGAACGTGAGAAAAGAGGGAGAGGGTGCGAGCTGGCTTTCAGCTCGGCGGCGGCTGGAGGAGCGACATTCCCGCCTGCTCCCCGCCTGGATGGGTGCCCGGGTCCCTGCGGAGCCCGGCACAAAGGGGCGGCTCTGGCACCCGAGCTTTTGGGAACACAGGGCTGATGATGACACCACACCTTTTCCTCTGCCCTTCTCCAGCTCTGTCCCATCCACCTCCCCTCCCTCCCGGCCCTGTGGCTCTGGGGGAAGCTGCTCATTCCCAAGGAGCTCTGGATCCTCAGAGCATGGCCGGGAGCCCGGAGCAGGATGGGTGGGAACGAAGCAGAGCTGGCAGCCTTGGCACATTAGCCAAGATAAATGCTGGATGGAGGTGGCACTGACGCAGGAATTTGCTGTGCCCTGTGTCGCCCCCGTAGCTGGGGCTGGCGCTCTCCCAGTCCATGCAGTGCTGGGCCCGGGGCAGGGCTGCAGTGCTGCTCCAGGTTTGCTGCTCCCCGCGGCTGCCTGCGCCTGCTTTGACTCCCAGTTAAGAGATTTGCCAACTGCGATCTCTTATTTTACACCGATTTGTGAGGAGGTTCCCCCACGCACCTCTCCCACCCGCCACTGCCTCTGACAGCTTATTTAGAGGGGGCTGGTGCCCAGAGGTAGAATTTGCAAACAAATAACTCTCACCCGACATGACAGCGCGGAACAGGCTGCGACAATCCGCCGACGTGACAGTGACAAGAGGAGTTTTGTGCTCATTAGTTTTCCCAACATAAAGACTCCATCTCTGCCCGGCCCTCGCCGCATGTCACGGGGAACAGGCTCCTCCAGCTCCCTCCCAGCTGCTGTGCAGATGCTGTGACTGGCTGGGGCTGTGGGGGCCTCCTTCCCCTCCCCAGGGAGCTGTACTGGCACTGCTGAACAGCAGCCTTGTCTCTGCAGCTACAGGAGGGTTTTACCCCTGGGTGTGCATTTAGGACATTCATTAGGATGAATCCACCTCTGGTGGAAGAAGGGAGGAGGGCAGGGATGAGGCTGCCTTGCCTCTGGTGCTTAGTGCAGAGATCTGAGATGTTGTTCTTGTCTGTGGTCACAGCAACTTCTGCATCGACTTTCCTTACTTTTAATCTGAGGGATTTTCAGTTGCCATGAGTTGTCTCCTGCAGTGTGATCTCCCTTGTTATGATGGGAGTGTGGGTGGCAGGGAAAGAGGAGTAAATCCTCCCACCCCTGGAACTGCACTGCTGGCTGGGATTTGTGACAGGACTGCAGAGGCTGAACTCCCTGGGTCTGTGAGGGGCTGAGTGGGGATGGAGGGACTCCCCACTTTCATAATTTAATATTTTAACTCTTGGGCAGTCTGTCTGGCAATGCATTTGCCCACTTAGGACCACTTACCTGATGGAAAATCCATTAATTCTGCAATTTCAATCCTTGGGGGATGGAGGAACCCCTTCTCCACCCTTGCCCTCTCCCAAACTGCAGCAACCAAATGCCTCAGGGGCAGCTGCTGAAGGTCCACAGTCCAAACCCACCCGTCTCCCCCAGAGCAGCCGCTGAGGACACCTCTCCTGCTGGGGTGCAAGCGGGCTCCCATTTTTCCTAATTAGTCATGATGTCTTGCCCATCACAGGAATAAATAGCAAGCTTTCCCTGAGGGTGTGAGATGAGAAGCACTATTTATCGTTGCTCTCAGAGGAAGCTGACAACATGACAGGTGAAATATCAGGAATAATTAAGAAAAATAATGGTTTTATGTACTTTATTGCACCACCAGCAGGGATGTATTGCCAGCGACTCGTGCATCCTCTCGTGTGCCCCCATCCTTTTCTGGGCTGCACTGCTGTGTTTGTGCAGTGCCTTGTGTCTGGGGCTCAGTCACCACTGGCCATGCCCACAGGCACCCCGGGCTGCCCAGAGCTCCCAGGCCCCAGTCTCAGTGGAGCACAGGCACCAGCTCAGTGGTGGCTTCACCCTGCAGGCAGGGTTCCAGCTCTGAGGTGTGCACAAACCTGCCCTTTATAACTCCTGTTTTCCAGTGAGCTCTTGGTCCAGGAGACAGAAAGAAAAACCCCAGTAACCTGTGTGTGACTTGGGGATTTGAGGGTTTTTCCCAAACTGTTGGCCTCAGAAAGTGGCTGAGCCCCTGAGTGCTGTGCCAGGGCTGCAGCCAGACTCATGCCCTGCCTGGGCTGAGAGCTGCTGGCTGTGCTGAGGAGAACATTCCCCCACTTCCATGGGGAGCTCCATGACAGGCGAGGCACAGGGGAAGGGGAGCAGCTCTGGCGACCTGGTTTTCCATCACAGCATTCCCTTGCCCTGGGGAGTTCCTGCTCTGCTCAGGCTGGTGCTGGGCTCCGTGGCTCCTCGGGAATTCAGTGCCAGCTGCGCCCTGCCCGCGCTGGGAGATGTGTTTGGTTATGAGGCCGGACAGCTGGGGAGCTCAGGAACTGTATCTCCTCAAACAATGTGCAAATCTGATTACAGCAAGTGTCACTGGGCATCACTTAACTCTTCCTCTGCAGCCCCAGCCTCGCCTGACAGCCATAATAGATCTCTCGGATGCATCCTACACGGGAATAAAACGCCCAGTCAAAAGCGCTTAAAATCCCTCAAGTTTCGGCTTTGCTGATCACATCTCCTTGCTGGCTCGGGTGCTTTCGGGGCCACCCAGCCCACACCGAGCCTCATTAGGGCTGTGCAGACACATTCCCAGGCGTGGGCAGTGAAATGTGTCTGGTTTTTGGCACTTGGGAGAAGAGCCATTGTGTGCCACAGTGCTCGTCCCCTCTGGCCATGTGCTCCCAGGGCTCGCTGGCTTTCTCAGAAGCTTGTGAAAGGGACCTTTTGTCAGGGGAGTAGAAATCCAGCAGCAAACAACTCTCAAATTGGGAAACACTGCTCTTGGGGCACTTATATTTAGCTCTCTCGCAGCACTGTCCCTTCAATTTATCCTTGTGCTTTTGTCCCTTTAACCACGGGCACCAGGGTCTGAAAGAGAAAGATGCCGGAGAGGAACAGCAGCTGCTTCTTGCAGAGGTGAAGGTATTTTTAACACAATGCCCGAGAAAAACGAGCTTGTTTCCTCCACCCTTCAGTCCAAATCATCCTGTGAAGAGGCTCTAGAGGAAAGAGAAGCCCGTGTATGTCTCTCCACAAAAGCATCGTGGAGACAAAGCCACATACAAAGGCTGGAGAGGTGAGTGAGATACACAGGCAGGGCTTTGTCCCAGCCCGGTGGCCTGCTGTGACTCACTGAGAAGCCGAGGTGCTGCCAGGGAGGCAGGAGAGTCATGGATATTAATTTAAAACATGCAGGGTGGCCAGGATCCCAGCCCAGGCAAGGAAGAGGATGAGGGCCGAGTCACAGCAAGCCAGGTCCCTGTCAAACCGAGACTGCTTTTTGTTCTTTTAAATATTTATGGAGCCCTGTAGCACCTTGTGCTGCGGCCCTGCATCCCCTGAGGCTTTGGAATCAGATAAAATGTCCAGAGCAGGGTTTGCATCTCTGTGTGATGCCACTTCAGAGCCTGCCTGTGACCATTGGTCACCCCCTGCTTTGAGTCTCACATCCCCTGGGGACCTGGGCAGGGTGGGGGTGGCTGCTGGGGCCTCTGCTCGACCTGGGGGATCCTTGTTGGGGGTCAGGGTCTGCAAGGAAGGGATGTGCAGAGACCCAGGAGCCACCTTCCCAATGGAACACGCCCAGCTCCCTGGGTGCCAGCTTTGTCCCTCTGCTCCCAGAGACAGACCCCCTGCAGGAGCAGCCTCCTCATCTCCAGGAGCTCCTCTTCACTGGAGCCATGGCAAGCTCTGGGGATGTGCCCACAACTCACCAGTCCTGCTGAGGATAAGCTTTTTCCCCACCCCTTCCCTATCTTTAAAACATTTGTTTTCTTTATCAGTAGCTGGCTGGGAGCAAGTCCAACAAGTCTTGAGGTCAACTGTGCGACCCCTCCACTCACCAAGCAAATCAGCCCAGATAAGATCTGGACCTCTGAAGCCAATTGTAATTTAATACAGCTTAAATTGTAAACATCCAATAGTGGCAAAGGAAATATGATCAAAGCCATTGATTTTTTGTAGTGACACAGTGTCTTTTTGACTAATTCCCAATAATGAGAAAATTGAAACCTGTTTGCAGATATTAGAAGCCTAAGTGGTCAAGTAAATAATTAGCAAGCTACTCATTTAAGCTCTGAGTATGAAAGACCATTGAGCTCCTTACTTTCAAGTAAAATGCTAAAAGATGCTGAGCATCTTGAAATAAAATGGGGGAAAAAAATCACTTCAGGCAGCAGAAGATGGATTTCTGCTGGGAGAGCAGGATGCTTACTGTAGAGAACAAACAGCTTTTCCCAAACTGCATCAGTGCAGCACTGCTCATTTTCCATTGTGCTCCCTGCATTTCTGGCCCTTGGATTAATGGTGGAGCGCTAACGAGCTGGCCTGGCACGGCATTCCAGGGAAGGGCTGAGGTGCTGCTGGCTGCAGCCACACACAGGGTGTGTTTGGGGTGCCAGAGGCAGCACAAGGCTGGGTAAGCAGAGCCATGGGAGATCCCTCCCCAAGGAGAGCGTCCCGGGCAAGGCATATTTGGCCATTTCCATGCAGGAAGGTCTGTGTAGTTGAATGTGTTTGATACGGGCTGTCTGTGGTGCCAGAACAGAGGGGAATTCAGAGCTCTGCTAGAGCCCAGCTGCCTCCCCTTTCCATCTGGAAAGGGCAAAGTACACCTGGGAAGAGGTTTCAAGAAATAGAAGCAATTTGTTCCTGCTTCCCCGTGAGAGGAGCTGCTCCTGCCTGCGCTGAGCACGGCATGTCTCGCTCTGTTCCTTCTCTTTGCTGGAGGAAAATATCTCACCTGGAAACGGGGGGCACAGGGAATCCATTGGGCTCGTGTAGCTCATGGGTGCTGCTGTGTGGTGCTGACGCCAGAATTTTGTGGTGTGTGTGAGAATTACGGACCGGAGGGCACGAAAGTGAGGCGTCTGGTTTCCCCAGCAGACAAAATACCTGCCTGATTGCGGGCCCTGCGAAGGCTTGGAGCCTTTCAGAGCCGCGCTTCCCTGCCAGGCATGTTCCGTGGGAAGCTTGCCAACCCCCCTGTGGAGACAGCATTCAGGTTTGTCTGGATTTCCACGTGCTTTCAGGTGTCAGGATTTCAGCTGGATATCTCAGCTGCCGTTCCAAGCGCAGGGTGGCCAAAAAAATCAGGATGCAGCAGATAATGGTGCCGGTCACGGCGGAGCGGCGCTGCCGAGGGCAGGAAGCCACCGATTATTGTTCATGCCAGGCCCGGGCTCACAGTGGATGTCCTCAAAACAGCCGCGCTCTTCCCCGGCCCTTCAGCCAGGAATGAAAAGGCTTTCATGTTCTGCGGGGGCGGAGAGCACAATTTAAGCTGACCTGGCTCCGGCTGGGATTCGAAAGGTCACTTTGAGTACGGCGCTATCTGAGCCCATTGATTTAAAAAAAAAAAATAAAATAAAAAAAAAGAGCCCCAGCGCTGTATGGAGGGGGCAAGCGCGGGAGAGGAAGCGAAAATAGCTCTGGCAACAGTCATTGTTTAAAACCAACAAAGAGGCACTGAAAGGCTCCCCGCTCGCCACTGTCAATAGCCACGGCCAGGGCGAGGGCTGGAGCCGCTGCCCCGGCCAGGAGCTCCTGCCTGGCCCCCGCCGAGGGCTGGACAGGGCCAGGATGATGGTGATGGGGAGGACTGGAAGAGTAATTCTGCCTGAGGGAGCTGGAAAGGGGCTCAGCCTGGAGAAAATGGGCATCAGGGGGGCCCTTCTGGCTCTGCTCCCAGGGAACAGGGACAGGAGGAGAGGGAATGGCCTCAGGCTGGGCCAGGGAGGTTCAGGGTGGACATCAGCAGGAATTTCTCCACAGAAAGAGTGCTCAGGCCTTGGAACTGCCCAGGGAGGTTTGGAGTGCCCATCCCTGGAGGTGTCCAAGGAAGGGCTGGAGGTGGCACTCAGTGCTCGGGCTGGGGACAAGGTGGGGATGGGGCACAGCTGGGACTCGATGGTCCTGGAGGTCTTTTCCAACCTCAGTGATTCCGGAATTCCCTGGAGAGGGCAGGGAATGATTGGCAGCTCCCTCCTGGTGGGCAGGGCAGGTGTTCAGACAAACCCAAACGGAGTCTGAGGGACCAGCCATGGCTGAATCATTGCCTTGAAAGCATCCGAGGCCAGGAGAGGAACGATTTGCCCTAAAGAGCTCAGCCCACTGTCAGCTGCTTTGTGAGCATTAGTGAATAATAAGGAGCGAGAGCTGCACGAGCCCTGGGTGCACGCACTCATCTGTCACGTAACAAGGGAAGTATTGGCACACTGTCATGTTTCAAACAGTGCTGATCAATGGGTTTAAAAAAACAAACGCCGCAGCCTGGCCCCTGCGTGCCCGGAAGCAGCGCTGGCTGGGTGGTGGGGCTGGCAGTGCCAAGGCAGCTCCTGCCCACCCACCCACCCTCCAGCTGAGCAGGGCACAGCCCCTCTGCTCTGCCTGGATGCCCACGAGCAGGGAAGGGGACAGGGGTGGACACCCAGGTGTTGTCTTGTCTCTGTGGGGCTGAACTTATCGGTCCCCAGCTCAGTGTCACAGGGACAGTGACATCTCGGAGGTGCTCTGGGTGGTGAGGGGACATCAGAGTCATGGGCTGTCCAGCTGCTCCAGCCTGGGCAGGGCTGGGAGCTGGGGAGTGGGAGAAGCCATGCAAGTGCCATGCTGTGCCTGTCTCTCCATCATTAATTGCAGTGTGCAGCCGTGGATGTTTCTGTGGCCAAGAGGGAAAAGGGAACACTCAAACTTCTGACTGGATTAGACAGCAGGGAAAAAGAGGATTTTGCCCTGGCCAGTGATGAGCAAAGGTGGAGGCAGCATCTCCTGGTCTGGGTGTCTGAGGGAAGAACAATGAAAGAGCAGAGGAGGCTCTTCCAGAGAGCTCACACTGACAGGTGTTTGGGAAAGTGATATTTTCCTATTGACTCAGGGGGGAGAGGACAAACGGATTGAGGGATGGGAACCCCTCTGCTCCAGACACAAGCCCAGAGGATGCACCCAAGGAGGCAGAGCTTTGCACCAGCAGGAAGGAGCAAAGCAGGATCCCTTAATGGATTTATTCCTTCAATTTCCTTCAGCTCTTCCAGGCTTTGGATATAAGCAAGGAAAGCAAGTTTAGGCACAGATTATAAAAGTGATGGATCTACAGAAACAGGAGAGGTTTGAAGGGCTGAAATTTACTGCAGAGCCTGGCCCAGAAATGACCCTCTTCCTCCTCCTCGACATTTTTTGTCTCTTGTGCAGAAAAATGCAGCTGGTCAGTGTGACAAGTGGAAACTGGAGCTTTGTCATTGCTGTGCGATGCTGAAACAATGATGTATGGCTGGCGATAGATCATGTTGGGTTTCCGGAGAGCAGCGAAGACGAAGGCATGAGACTAATTCATGATGCATGAACACATTGATCTTCCTGGCTCTGGAAATACAATGTAATGAACCCCCGCTAACAGATCATTTTTGTGCCACTGCACTTCACTAATATCTAATGATTTCACCTTGCTCTGAGATAAAATATAATTGTATGGGAGTTCCAGCTTTGTTCTTTAATACTCGCATAGAGTTAACGAATTATGTTTTCCTCTGTAGCTGTCAGCAAGTTGAGACAAGCTTACAAAAGCCCCGCAATTACCAGGCTAAGATGCATGTTTAAAACCCCGTGTGTGTGTGTGTATGTGGTGTGTTTATGTATAATGGTTCCATGCTCAGAGCCTGGTGTGATGCTGGGGGCTGAGCAGGGCAGGAAGGACACAGAGGATGCTGAGCAGAGGGTGGCTGTGCTCAGGGACTTCTGGATCTCATCCATCCAGCTCAGGGAATGGCAGGAGCTTTGCAATGGCAACCTGCAAATGCTGCTGTTTGCAGCATCCTGGCTGGTGGCCGGCAAGCCCAGCAATCCCATTGGAAAGCACAGTTCTCCTTTTATCTCCCAAAGTCCATTTGGAGATCAGCCTGCCCCTGTCTGCCCGCCAAACCTACAGTCAGGCAAAGCCTTTTGCCTAAGAAGATAAGTTTGGGGTTCTTTTGTGAGCACCCCTGTGAGATCTTTGCACTTCCCCTCAGGGAAGGTGCACACAGATTTCCCCTGCTTGTTGTGTGTCTGAGTCAGGCCCTGTCTCTCTCCCAGCCTGTGCTGATGCCCATGGCCTGTCTCTGGTGATCAACAAGAAGGATGCTCCCCAGTGAGGAGGAGGGCAGGAGGAAAGGAGAGGACAGGTAAGCACTGAGTCTCAACAGAGCCTCCTTGTTCTGGTTTGAGGGGTTGGTGACCCTGGTGTGTGTCCTGGAGCAGCGCCAAGAACGCTCCTGGGCTCTCAGCTCTGGCCAGCAGCGTGCCAGCGCCGGCCACTTCTTCCTCTGACCTCCGGCAGTGTTTGTCTTGGCCCCTTGCTTACAGTGTTTGTCTCTGCCCCCAGTTTTTCTGGGGCAGGAGGGGTAAACTCCTGTTTGCTGCCCAGCACCTGCTGCAGCTGGGTCCCAGCCCTGGCTGTGCCTTTGGAGCACACGCCAGGAATGAGCCGGAGCGCAGATGGGAGCTGAAGGTGAAGATGTTTGTGAATTCTTCAAAGCGAGCCCGGCTGGTACAAAAGGAGTCAGTGAAACCCTAACTGCTCCTGACAGGGAGAGCTGCAGTAATGCTGAACCTCATTTGAAATTCCCTCTAGGCTAAGTAAGGCTCTTCCTTTCATGTGCGGTGTTTGGATCCCTTCTGGGAGACCTTTCCTCTGCACCGCGCTCCGTACGTGCGGTGTTGACAGATGATTAAGATGTGAAATCTCTGAAATCAGAGGAACAGCCCCGGTTTTCATTGTGTGCTCAGGTGTTTATTCACATTGGTGTAATCATCTCAGCCTCACTCTCTGGCTCAGGACCTGCTGCCTGTTGCAGGAGTGAGGTACCAGAAGGCAAACCAGTCCTTTACTGGTAGCAGAGTGTTTATAGTGGATGGTCTTACTGGATTTGCTGGTGTCCTTAGAGGTCACTTTACGAGGCTCACTTCATGCAGATGAGGAGCAGAATGCTTTAGCAGACTCAAACCCTGTAGTGTGATTTGGGGAACCAGTGATTGCTGCTTCTGCACCTTTTGGATGTTTCCAAACCCCAGGGTCAAACTGCACCACTGGGATGGAGCTGGGTTTTTGGGAATTTAGGCGAGGCAGACAACGCCCATGAGACATCATGTGGTGGGGAAGATAAGACCTTTGATGGGATCAAAAGGGGGGATTTTTTTTTTTTCCTCCCAGCAGCTCATATAAAACAAACAAACAAAAAACCCCAGATAATTTACTGTGGTGCCTGTCTGGAGCGTGGGGCTGGGCTGGCAGTGCCAGAGTGTCCCTGGCTGCTCCC
Organism: Onychostruthus taczanowskii; assembly: GCF_017590055.1. Classification (NCBI taxonomy): domain Eukaryota; kingdom Metazoa; phylum Chordata; class Aves; order Passeriformes; family Passeridae; genus Onychostruthus; species Onychostruthus taczanowskii. The sequence continues at coordinate 600,096 of NW_024501792.1, read as the reverse complement.
AGCAGATGCTGACACTGAAAGCTGTGTGCTGGCATGGGAGTGGAGCTGGCCCCAGCTCTGCTGCAGGACACAGGCTGAGGCCGTGAGCGGTCTGTGCCGAACCAGTGTCGGTGGTGCTGGAGCCCTCCTCACACAGGGCTGTGGCTTCCCTGGCACTTATTTTGATGTCTTCCTTCCTCCCCTCCCTGTGATCTCAGTGTCTTGACTTTTCCAGGCACTTTTCTCCTATAAGAATATTAAACACACTTAAAAAACACTTAAATGCTAATGTGAAACCTGAAAAGAGGATGTCAAATGTGCGAGGCGCTCTGAAGACATGATGTCTCTGTAGAAGGGTTTGACCCCAGTAATCTAATTTGCTTTACATTTAAAATGATACTTCATTCTCCTATTATAAGGCTCTGTGTCATTGGCTCATAAAGATTACCATTTCTTGTCTTCCAATTGTAATAAATCCCATTCAAGCACCCTCTTGATTTGAAATTTGTCACGACAACATGCAGAGGGCACAGTTCCTGCATTTTATGGCGCGGGTGCGTTAGATACTCATCTGCAGGAAGGATGATGCAAGAGCATAAAATGATTTGTCCCTTTCCTTTCTCAATTAGGTACATGTTTAAAAAAAAATTAAAAATCTGAATTATAGCTTACTCGTCATTCTCCAGCAGTAAAAAGGTTGGGCTGGCAGGGGAGCCAGGCTGGCTGGATTGGCCCTGCTTTTCCCTTATGCTGGGGAATAATCTGGTTTCTTTAAAATCATCTGAAAAGATTTCATCTTGTTTCAGCAGACAGGAGAGCTTTAACCTTTCTGGTTGTGCTTGTTGGAGATGAGAGGAAAGTGAGTGTTTGGAGCCTACACCTTATCAGGCACTAAATGGCACAGGCATAGCAGCTGTGCCAAAACGCGAGGCTGGCTCTGGGGCAAAAATGAGACTTTTGGGTAAACTCAGGTGTCCCAGGGTGGAAACACCCCTGCCCCATATTGGGATGAGTCAGAGCAGTGTCTCTCACCCCATTTTGGTGTGAGCAGAGCTGGAGCCAGCCCAGTCCTCTTTAGGGCTGGGACAGCAACACATCAGCCATCAGTGCCATGGAAATGTTCTTTTTTTTTGGGAGGTCTTGAATAAATCCATGCAAGAGACTTTGCTCAGGGAGAACTTTTATACTTTTAGTATCTGTTGTTCCTTAGGGTTTGGTATATTTTTTTTTTTTAACAAAGGTTTTAGTTGAGCAAAGAATCCCATCTGTATGGCTTTTTTATTAAAAGATAAAAAGCTGGAGTTCACAGGAGTTAGCATTAAGTCACAGTCCGCAGCAATCTGAGGTACTCGCTGGCTGGGGACTCTCTCTGTTTATTTCAAATACCCCTTTATCATCCTGTTGAAAGAGCCCTGTGCTCTGTAAAGCTCAGCCAATTGAAAAAAGAATCAGATAATGAAGACTGATGCTGCACTGATGACAGCCCCTCAGATCTTCAATAGGATTGCTCCAAAATCAAAAGGCTTTTGCGTTTTATTGTCACACTCGTGGCTCAAAAATAATTAAATGGAATCCTTTAGCTCTAGAAACAAAAATGAAAATTTTAAAACAGCCCCCCACATCTGCAGGAAAGGGGCTAATGGGAATATCCAGTGGGTATTGGGCTGGATTCCGTGCGAATTTGCAGATTGTGCAGATTCTGTGTGAAAGTCTGATGATTGCAGCAGGCGCCCAGCACATGTGTGGTGACACCACTGCTCTGGGTGACAGCGCTGGGCACCAGCCCCAGAGCTCCCAGCCCTGATGGAGCTGGAGAACTCCACCTTCCCTCTGTCCTTGGCTCGGCTCTGAGCTTCAGTTTTACCTCTGGAAACTTTGAACAAATTCGTTGCTCATTGCAGTGGAAGGCAGATAAATAAAATAAAATATATTGAGAGCGATTTGTGCTGTAACTAAACCCTGAATTTATAGAGAGAGAGCATGGCCAATGACAACTTTGTCACAGCACATGAAAGCCTGGACATTAGGCTTTGCACTTTTACCTGATCTTTAAAGAGGCATCTCCAGGCTGGGCCCAGGTGTGAGGAGCAGCTCTGTGGTCCCACTGGGGGGTCCCACCAGAGAAGGGGACAAGGCACACCCGGCCGAGATGGATTTTAGGCAAGGCATTAAATCCGAAATGCTACAACTCGATTATTTCTTCTGCAGACTCCTTTTGACAAAACTGCTCCATTTTCAGAGTTACACAGGATTTAGCCCCGCGCCGCTTTCATGTGAATTGTGTGGCTAAAGTTCCATGCAGCTCTTTGAAAATTTCAGAGCCGGTGCTTTCCCCAAGATCGACAACTGTTTTATTTCTCTTGACAGAAAATGGTGAGAGAGCAAACACTGCCGGCCGTGGGGGAAGCGGTTTGGTCGCTGGCTCTGCAGCACCTTCAATGTGGGGCTCAAAGAGCCACGCAGGAATGGCAGCTCCTGCTGTACCTGGACGAGTTCTGTGGGATCGCCCTTTCCCAGGGAGGAAAACTTGGGTGGCTTCGGGTTCTTCCTCCCTTCTTACGCGTAGGGAGCAGCACTTTGGCTCCTTTTGTCCATCTGTGAAACCAAGGAAAGGGAACTCATTGACCATTGGTTTTGTAATACCATCCGAAAATGGCTTCTACCACAAATTCTTCTGCAGTGGATGTAATTAGTGTCAGTTATTTGTAATTAGCCACCCCTTGGGTGACGCTGTGTCCCCTAAGACCAGTGGCAGGACTGGCACCAGTTTGCACCAGGATTGCTCCAATCCCTGGCCCAGTGTGTTGACAGCAGCTGCTGCTCATCCATGGATCTGAGGCTTCATCCTGCTTCCAAATGCCACTCCAGGCATGTCCAAGCCACTGTCCTGTGCTGCGTCACAGGGGGACAGAGCACAAATCGCCTTGATCCTTCTCCTGCCTTTCTCTCTGTGTCTGAAACTGTGGGGCTTGGCTCTGTCCCTGGAATTATACCACAGATTGGAATTCTCATTTTTAAGTTCATTTCTGCTCTGATTTAAAGGCTGAATTAACAAACAATGGCTTATTTGGTTTAAAATGCAAAAACACCATCTGGTCTTTGAGATGTGCTAAACCGCAGCGGGGGGAGGCAGAGTGACACATGGGAAGGGTCTCCAAGTGGCACGGGTGAGGCTCCCAGGAGGAATTCCTGCCGCTCTTGACCCATGTCAAGGCAAGGAAAGCTGATCTTTGGAGTGGGCATTGCTACAGCTGCAGCTGGTGGCCTGGGGACAGCTCGATTTCAGGGGATGCTGCACTTCAGCCCTCACTGCTGGCAGCTCAGAGCAGCGTCCTGGGAGCTCTCCTCTGTCCCTGGCTCCTCTCCTCACCCTGGTGCAAAATTCTGCAGAGGCATCCATAGGCATTGCTGGCCCTTGGGTTTTCCCTGGGCCACAGCCTTAAGCCTTGCTCCAGAGCTGGCACGGGGCTTTCCAGCATCCCTGGCACGAGTGACTCTCAGGAGTGAGTGCCCACTCGGCCAGCAGGACTCAGGGAGTGACCTCATCCCGTAACACCCTCGATTACACCCCCAGTGCTCGTGGGTCAGGTCAGTCTCTGTGCTCCTTCATGCCCCAGCCCCTGTGCCCGTGCTCCCAGAGCCACTCCCGGCTCCGTGCTGTCCCTGGCTGCTGGTGATTTGATTTAACGCAGCTTTCAATCACTGCCAGCGGGCCTCGCGCTGCAGCAGCATCACTGCTAAACACTCTGTGACAAATAATCTGAGGCTAAGCTTCCAGGACAGAGGAAATCGCTTTCCTCTTGAAATTAAAGTTGATGCATAATGGAAGGCACGGAGACGTCTCCAGCAGGAGCATCGAACCCGTCCCGAGTCCCTCCCCGTCTGCCCAACGAGAGGCGGGAGGTTAGGGAAGTCATTTCCTAGAGTTCAGGATTTGCAATTTGCATTCTATAATCTCCCGGCCATTTACCAGCAGATAATTTGTCACGGTTTGCTTTAGCTGTTGTGATATTGATATTTATTATGCAAATTGTATTTCTTACTACTTATTGTCCTCACCCTCAGAATGCTTGAATTATTATAAACCTGTTTAGTTAATGCGGGTTGTGTCTCAATTGATGCCTGAGCGCAGCGGGTCGCAGCGTGTGATATCGTGCAGGGGGGCTGCTCTGGTATTTAGGGACAGGCACACGGGATGCCTGGACATGGGATGGCACAGCAGCCAGTGAAGCTGCTCTGCTGGGTTTGGTGGGGCTGGAGTCCTCCTGGAGAGGAGGGAATTTGGGGTCCCAGCACAAGACAAGTGCTTTTGTACTAACTGGCGTGAAGCTGTTATGGAATTGTGATGGTTATGGTGGCCCAAAACCCTGCTCGTTGAGCAGGAAACAGATGTTTGGCATGGCTGTGGAGCAGAAAGTCTTGTCATCATGGGAGACAGAGCGGCATGGGGAGGTGGGGACACAGGGAGGAGTGATACCCCAAACCAAGCCCCCGGCAGCAGCATTTTGGGTTTTCTTGGGTGTGAAACCAGCTTGGTTTCACATTCCAAAGGGTGAAAGCTCTCTCCAGCCCCACAGTGTGACTCAGTGCTTGCCCTGGGCGGTTTTAACCTCAAGCTTGGCAGAATCTGGGATGATGAAGCTGAACTGACAAATCACCTGCCTCAGGTTAACTTGGAATAACCTAATTAATAAGGTTGGGAATATTCGACATCCTCTGCGTTTGCTCCATTAACGCTTGCACGGACCCATTGCCAGCGATTCCATGGTTCCATTCCTGGTGCCGTGGGTGGGGGGAAGGCTTGGACCTTTCCCGGGCGGGATGAATCCCCCGGTGACCCGGCCGCTCCGTTTGCCGTGCGTTACGGTACGGCTGAGCACTCAAGGGAACGGCAGGGGGCAGTTCCGGGGCTTTACTTGTGAATTCGCTCGGTTTAAATCCATCGCGTGGGTGACAAATCCGCAGAAGAGGTGGATTGGTTGCCGGGCTGCGGTTACCGAGCCCCGATCGCCGCCGCCGGGGGGCTCGTGGGCTCCGGCCTCTCCGCTCCCCCGGAGCCGCCGAGGCTCAACACCGCCTCCAGCGGCGCGGGGCCCGCTCCGGCGGGCAGCGGGGGGCGCTGGGCCGGGGGACACGACCCCCGGGAGCGTGCACGGGGGCGGAGAGGGGGCACAGACACCGGGGGATCTGCACGCTGCTGAACGCGGGGGTGCTCAGGGGGACACTGCCGGGACGGACAGCGCCGGCGGGGGCGCACCGCACGCCGGGGTGGTACCGCGGGAGGAGGGCGCTTTGTGGCGTGGGAGGGGGACACACGACCCTGCGAAGGGGGAAGGCAGGGAGCGGGGTGACAGCCGCAGGTGGGGCGCGGCGGTGCGGCCCCGGGCGCGGCCCCGCCATGGCCGGCGGCGGCGCCCCGGGGCTCCTCCCGCTCCTCCTGCTGCTCCTGTCCGCCGCCGCCATCATCCCCCGAGGTAGGAAGGACGCGGCCCCCGCGCACGGACGGGTGCTGGTACCGGGGCGGGCGGCGCGGGGAGGGGTGTTCGCGCTCGGGGATCGCGGCGGCGCTCGGGTAGCCCCGGTTGCGGCGGGTCCGGGGGGGCCCCGCCCGCCCTCCTTCGCCTCGGGCCGTGCCCGGAGCTCTCGGTGGTCCCGGGGAAGCGCCCCCGGCGGCGGGAGCGGCGGGCGGGCTCACCCGCGCGTGGCGGCGCGGCGCGGGCAGCCGCTGCCGTTTCCATGGAAGCGGCTTCTCCCGCTGCCCGGGGGGTCATCAGCGGCCCCGCAATTAAAAACTAATTGCTTTGCGCGCCCCCTCCATCTCCCCCCTCTCCGCACCCCCCCGTGTTTGCGGCGGCGCGGGGATGCTGCACCCCTGCGGGAGCAGGGAACCTGTTGGAATCTGAGTGGAACTTGCGCGACGCTTCGCTCTCCCTCTCCCTCTCTCTCTCCCTCTTCTTCCCTTCCGCCCCTCTCTCTCCTTCCTCTCCCCTCTCCCCCGGTGCCCCCTGCCGCAGCCGCGCCCCCCGCCCAGCCGGGCGCGCTCGGGGCGCTCGCCCGGCTCGGGCGCTGCGGCTGGAACGGGCGCTGGCTGCTTCAGTGTGGCTAACGAGGCCCCCCGAGCGGGGCCGGTTGGGTTCTCTCCGCGGCACCCTCGGGCTGCGGTGTGCCCGGTGCGTTGGGCGAGCCCCCCACCCCGCCCGGCATCGCTCCCCGCCGGGCCGGGAGCCGCGGCAGCGACCTGCGCTCGTGTCCGGTGGCTTCGGTTCGAACATCCCCCGTTAACGCCGTTCACGTTTCCAGTATGTCCGTGGGGCGGCGCGGGGCCGCACGGCCGTAGGAGCGGGTGCTGTGTGCGGGATGTTTGGGAAGAACAAGAGGCCATTGAACGATCTGTTGAATCCCGCTCGTAGGAAAGGGGGGACGAAGGGGCCGCCAGCCCGGCGAACAAAGAGCTTTATTCACAGCCTGTGTACATGTCCATGCCTTCCCCGCTCTTCCCGGGCGGCCTTTTTGGTGGGATGGTGGTGGGGGGAGATCGCCGGGGTCGTTTTCAGCTTGTTCCCCCTGCGAACGGGGCCGGGGCTGGTGCCCTCCCGGCTGCGCTCGGTTGCGCTGGGCAGCCCCGAAGGGCGACTCTGCCCCGATGCCGGCGCTGCGCAGCCCCGAGCCCATTGCGGGGAGCCGGGGCGAAGGAAAGGAGCCGCCGCGGCGGCTCTTTGCGCTGCGAGCCGGGGAAAGGCTCCGCTCCGGCTCCCCCGCGCCCGGGGTTCCTGCGGTCGCCGTGCTGTAGCTTCTCAGATGTCTCGTCACAAGGTGCTGTTTGTGTGTTCGCTGCTTTTCGCTGCCTGGCGAGTCTCCCGCCGGTGTGACCTGGGAACTCTGGTCCTGGGAGAGACGCTCAGATTGGGAATACGAGCCCGGCTCCTGGACGGCCGCGTTCATCCTTTGTTTTGCTCTCTTGCTCACCTCAAATTCTCTAAGAGCAGTTTTTAACTGGAGGCCAGAGTGATCCCCCGGCAGGCTCAGCCTGTTCTCCGCTGCCCAGCCAACGGGTGGAACTGTGATTTGGGATCGCAGAGCTGCTGAAGGCAAACAAAAGCAGGGCTGGATGCTGGCTCACACTGGCTGTGCCTGACCCGAGCACCGGGGTGAGAAGCACCGCGCGGCGTGAGCTGAGGTTGTGGTAAGACAGATATTTTGTGGTTGCGGCGCTGTGTTGTGAATCGCAGCATAAAATCCCAGACTGCGTTTAGGTGAAATTTCCCTACAGCTGAGGAGCTTTTTTTCCTTTTTCCCCCCCATTCTCCCCCTTTTCCAAGCTAACAGTGTTATTTCGCTTCAGTGTTCAGCGAAGAGAGAATTAGTGTGAGGTGGCAGCGTCAGCGCTGAGCGCAGAGTGCCGTCGTTGTGTCTCCTGCACGGTTGCCACCCGAGGCACAGCGGTGCCAGCGCTGTGTCACCGCCGTGGTGGCACCCCGTGATGCGGAGTGCGGCCGAGGGTTCTGCTGCCTCCTTCCACCGAGGCGACCGGAGCAGCAGTAGGCAGCAGCGGGACTCGGTTCGGGATGAGCCTGTGCGATCGCGTGGATCCGTGTGTGTCTGTGCTTCCTCTCCAGCCGCTCTCGACGCTTTGCGGTTCGTGGAGCTCCTGATGCCCCTGTGCAGCAGGGCGAGGGCTGAGGAGCGCTCTCGGCTCACTCTGAGGCGCTTGGGCAGCGCTGGGCTGGAACTCGGAGTCTGTCTGCGCTGGCGCTCGGCGCTTCAGGGAGAACAACTTTCCAGCAGAAGCCTCAGGAGGTGTTTGGAGACGGCGTCGGCGTGGAGCCGCGACCTGGCCGTGGCACGGAGCTGCGAGGGGCTGGCCAGGGCTGGTTGTGGCTGCAGCCTCCGTGTCTGCCGACACCAAACCGGCCCGGGGGAAGCCCCCCACGAAGGCAGCGAGCGCTCCCAGCGCGGCTGCGCTGAGCCAGGCTCCTTTGTAAACACAGAGTGAGTTTCCAAGGAGCCTTTGTATGCAAGCGAGGCGAGTCTGCTCGTCCCTGGCCTTCAGCAACGCGCGCTGCGTTCTGCATGCGACGCAAACGCCGGCGGGGAAGGGGCTGGGGAATAAAGTGATCCATCTGGGTTGCAGCTTGGGCTCATTTGTCTTGCGTGTAGGCAGTTGAGCCCAGGTTTATAAGCACGACAATCTGGTTTGAAACCACTGCCAAGGAGGCTCCCGAGGACGGGAAGGCGAGGAGATGGCTCTGCTCCGTGCGTGCTCTGCTCTGAGGAGGGGCGGCTGTCAGCACCTTCTGCAGGATGGACATCCCCGGGGTGGACGCTGTTGGATGCACACCGCCGGGACGGGCGCTGCCGGTGTCCCCTTGGCACGGGTGGCCGCTGTTGGTGCGCAGAGGTGGCCGTGGTGGCGGGAGGCCGGAGAAGAGCCGCGCTCCCCGGGGACCCCCGGCCGTAGCAGCGGCCGTTCTGCTGATGCTGCGCTGCCGTCGCCTTTGTTCGCCTTGCGCTGCCTTTCCTGGTGTGTAAATAAAGAAGGCTTTGTAATCAAACAGCGCTGGCTCCGTCAGCCGGGCGCTTGGCGAGCCTTCCCCCGGCCCTGCCAGCACCGGTGGGGCCGTGCCTGTGCCATCCATCGGTGAGCTCTGCCCTATTGCCGGGTGGAAAATGGGTCAGCTCCTTAACCCTGCGTCTGCCTGAGGCCACCCGGAGTAAAACCCGTGTTCCAGCCTGGATACACCCTCCGTTTGAATGGACCATCCAAGCGCTCCTCAGAACACATTTGCTCATAGAAAGCAAAGCCACCTTCCTGCGTGTAGGCAGAGTTTTTTGGATGTTTCTCTTGAATGGCTGTTTTTCTAGGGATTATTGTCAGACTTTGTATAGGGGTTTTGACAACCTGTTCCTCTTCTGGGTGTTGGTGGCACTTGGTGGTACTTGTGTCAGGAAAGCAGGGGCTCCCTCCTGAATCCAAACATTTTGGTTCCTGTCTGCGGCTCCAGATCTGAGCAGGCTCCAGGAGAGGAGCGTGAGGCTGCGTCCTTCCCTGGAGCTGAGCCAGGAAGTGAATACTTAACACAGTGGTTTGAGAGCACAAGCAAAGCTGGACACACAGCCAGTGTCTACTGAGAAACTGGATGCTACATGTTAAAAAAAATAAGTTGTGCTTGTTCCTCCGGGGGACATTGTGAGGTGCAAACCCACCGGCGCTAAATAAAGGGACGCTGTGGAAACCTGCCACGAAGGAGAGACCCTAGGTGGAATGTTGTAATTAGGAGTGGTATGTACTTGTTTAAGTTCCATAAATCAGTCTCTTTCCCGGGACGTAATTGCACGCTGCCGAGAGCAGCTGCTGCTGCGGTTCCTGGGGAGCTCCACCACAAAAGCTTTGAAGGTCGCCCAGCGTGGGCTCAGGCGCTTCAGGGCAGCGTGCTGGGGAAGAGGCTGGGTTGGGATGTGTGGCAGGCGAGATGGAAGGGAAGTGCCACGAGGCTTGGTTCGCTCTCGGCTCTGTGGATTGGACGCCGTGAGCTGTCGGCCTGCCCTGCCCCGCCGCGATGAGCCGGCGTTTGTGGTTCAGCCGCCGGCTGCATTTAGTTATTCCAGTTTTTAATTTGCGAGGGCAGGGTGAGCCCCAGCTGCGATACTGTGGCTGCAGGCGACTCCTCTGATGGCCCTGCCCATGTGTGACCACCACCCGCCTGCTGTCAGCCTTTTTTGCTGTGGAAACAGTTTTTCTTCTTCCCGGTGTCCTCGTTACCTGTTGAACCTCTCGGTTTTCCTGCTGTGTTGCACATCGGGCTCTCACAATTTTGCAGGGCGTTGGGTTGGGCGTTGGGGAGCCCTGCAAGCCACTGTACGCTGCTGGATGAGGCTCTGAAAACCCGAGTTTCGTGTCAGTCTTTTCCACCCATCCCAAATTCCAGCAAGGAATGCAGATCCCCAAGGAGATTTGGTTCTCGGGGTTTCTCGGAGCCGTTGCTGAGCCCTCACCCGCAGTATGTGGCTGGTGGCTGCTTGCATTTCAAACACTTGGCTGGGTTATGCCAGGGACATTTGCTGCCCTCCGCTCCTGGTTATTTTAGACCAACAATGTCCCTCTGTAGGGTTGGGCTGGCTATTTTTATTCTGTGGTGTGGTTTTAATTTACTGTGTTCTTCTGTGGTTTAAAAACTTGAGCATTACAAAGACTCTGCCCTTACCAAATTCTCAAGGTGAATCAGTGGAATATTTGATACCCCATTAAGTTCCAGTCTGAAGGATCAAAGAGATACTTAGGCGCATCTCTTTGCTCAGAGATATAAAACTTTTGTGGGCTGTAGCTTAACTGGAAAATGTCTTTAGTTTTGCTTTTTTAGTTTGTTTTTTTTTTTGTCCCTGGAAGTGCTGACAGCTCCTTGATGTTGGTTTGCTGACAGTCTCACACACAGGTGCTGCCTGCTGGCAGGTCTGTGGTGGGTTTGCTTTGGTCCTGCCCAAATGACACAGCCCTATGTCCCCCCATCCCTCTTAGTGGCAGTTCCAGTCAGATGCCAGCATTGGAGGGGGAATAGTCTCTTTACAGTAAATGACTGCCAATAGGTTTTAAAGCCCAGGTGTGCATTTGGCAGTGGAAAAAAAGTTGTGTTGGAAACTTTCCTCCTCTGCCAATCCCAGCTGTGAAGTTTTCTCTCAGTACTTACACTCCTGGCTTGAGCCTTCCCTAGGAAATGTCGCATTTTCTGGATCCCTTGGCTGAGCAGTGGCAGCCCTGAGGGATGGAGATGTCTACCTGCAGATCAGGGAGATGCCAATGAGCCATCAGAGCCAAGGCTGCCTACAGGGTCATGTCACCTTTTAAAGTTGTGCTCAGACTGGAGGAGTTGGGTGTATAAACCCCTGGGTTCAGGTTACGTCTGGAATAAACTGCTCTGATCTCGTGGTGTCCTCTTTTAGCAGTTAGTGAGCCTGTATCTGATTTATGATCTCCTCCAAGGTCTGCTTCCAGACTGGAAATGTCACTGCATTCCCCACGCTGTCAGCAGGGCTCTCGAGCCGGTGGCTGTGACTGCACCTCTGCAGTGGGGCTTTCCCTTCACAGAGAAGCACTTGGGTGCTGGTCCCAAATGTGATGACTCTTGGACCTGAGGCACCTCAACGTTTGGTACAGAAATAGAGCAGTAATGCTTTTATAGAGATTAATTTCTCGTGGACAGCATGAGACCATACTGGGGCAAGCTCCAGCAAGGCTGGTCTGGGAGTGCTGGTACTGTGGGTGGGGGCCCAGTGGGGTCCTGGGGCCACTGGCCTGTGTGGCACCTCCTCTGTGAGGTGGGTGCACCCCAGACCCCCGCTCCTGTCAGCTCTTGCAGTGTGTATCCCTCTGCAAAGTGTGACAGGAAGAAAGAAATATGAAGCAGCAAAGTGACATTCCCTCCCTCCCCTTCTCCCCCCGTGCAGCAATAGAAATACGAGTCTGAGTCTGCAGCGTCAAAAGAGAGATCAGAGTAATCGGATCAAGCATGAGGAACTGCTTGTTGCTGCTTCCCTGTTTTTAAATGAGGCTGCCTGGCAGCTTCCCTGGCAGAGCACTTTCAACATTACTCGTGTTCAGCTTTGGAGCTGGGGTTGCAGCAGAGTCGGGCTCTGTGAGAATTGGGCTGGAAAGGGAACTTTCTGCGTAGCCTCTGGGCTAACACGCAGAAAGAAAGGCTCCCTGTGCCCCCGTGGCCCTGGTTTTGTAGCCGAGCAGAGGCACATCTGTCCCTAATTCTGCAGAGAGAGCGCTCTCACTTCCTGCATTTATCACAGTGCTGCTGCTCTGGGATGTGCTCCGTGATGCCAATACATCCCTGACCTTGGAAAAGCACTGTGACTTTCTCCAAAGCTGCTTCTGCCTCGCTGCCCTGGTGTGGCACGGGATAACTCTGGGCAGCAGCTGCCCTCTGTCTGTGGAGAGGTGTTGAAATGGTCCAGCTGGGTCAGACCAGGGGGGAAAGCTGCTGGCTCAGCTGCAAAGGCTTCTCTTCATGCCTCTGTGCTGGCTGGGTGCAAGTGGACATCCATCATCCATCCATCCATCCATCCATCCATCCATCCATCCATCCATCTGCCCACCCACCCCAGTTTTTAATGCTGGCACTGCTCCAGAGCATCTGGACAGTTGCCTGCACTGCTGCAGTGCCTGTGGTCACAGAAACCCTGCATTGCTCCATGGAGTTTGGTTGTGAGGTTGTTCTGCTAATCCTTAATGGTTTCATAGTAATGAGAACCTGAAATATCCACATGTAGAGGGCTATTGCTGTACTGGGTTTGTTTTGCATTTCATTCTAAGCTGTTTTGCTTGGAAACGTGGTTGGACCTCTTTGCCTGTGCTCCCATTGCCTCTTTGATGTCTTCGTTCCCGTTGGCTAACGCAGACATGGTGTTAGAAGCCTGGTGGAACAGAGAAGCTCCCAAGGGTTACTGCTCCTGCTTTTCCCACTCTGTATGGAATTAGGTGCTGTTTTCAGCTGTTTGAGGACAGCCCTTGCCATGCACTCCCAGGCTCTGCTAAGCAGAAAGCCCGCTGTGCTGGTTTGGGTGTCAGCAGCTCTTACAAAGCCTTCGTGCCCAGATCTCTGCCTGCCTTGCTCGGGGAGGGCTGTGGGTGACGGGGTAGCGTGCTCAGAGCCGACATCCCGAGCAGTGCCGTCCCTGTTATCGTTTTTGTGACAGCCTGACTGGGCTCCCTGGCGCTGGGGAAGCTGCCTGACAACCATCAAAGCCCTGAGCGCTTGTCAGCAGCGGCCGGCAGCTTTGTCAGGCGGAGCGCTGGGGGACGCTTGGTTTGTTAGGACTCCTCGGAGCCAGCCAGCTTTTCCAGGCTGGGCTCAGCAGGAACGAACAAAGCCAAACCCTGCTTGCCTTGGGAAGAGTTGTCTTGGTGTTGGCTTGACAACAGTTCCAGGTCTGCGGGCAGATCCGTTCCTTTGCCGCCCTCGTTTGCTGCGGCGCTGTGCAGCCTGGAGAAGCAGCGTGCGGTTCCCCGGGTCTGCAGGAGGATTCCTGTCCTGGAGGGTGGGAGGCAGAGCAGGTCCCTGTCTGGAGCAGAGCAGTCAGGCACTGTGACACCCCTGTCCTGTGTAGGTGCTTGTGGTGACTCGTGCTGGGATGAGGCAGAACCTGTGTAACCTGCTCCTGCTTCTTGGCCATGGTCGCTGTTGGAGGGTGGATGCAGGGAAGGTTTCTCTTGGTGCATAAAACACGAGTGTGATTTCTCCTTTGGCACTTTTCTGCTCTTCATTTACCGTGATTTTACGGACTGCTTGGAATGAAGACTCGCGTCGTTCAGAGCCTGTGTGTGGGGTCACAACACACAGTGGCTTTTCTTGCCCTGTCACAGTTAAAGCCAGTCTTCCTCAGCTCCTGGTCTGTGGGTGGCTCCAGAGGAGACGTTACTCATCCCTGAGTAGGCAGAACCACCGAAAGCGAAGCCCACGCTGAGGTTGCTGAGCTCTGTCCACACAAACAGCTTTTCCTTCGATTTAAAGGTCTTACAGCCTTAATCGTTCCCTAGAATCTTTAACAGAAGGCACAGGTTTAATCAACTCCCTGAATCCATAACTGCCAGGTATTGCTTCCTCAGCACGAGGAGCAGAGCCGTGCCTCTCCCTGGGAAGGGTGAAGATTAAAGCAGGATAGACGGGAGATTAACAGTGTTCCCTTCAGACGTCGCCAGGGAAAGGGGGAGACGCTCCCAGCCCAGGAATAAAGGAAACACTTGGAGGCAAATCACTTACTGCTCTGTAGGAATCCGTGGAGCCTTGTAAACAGAGGCTTTATAGCAAACCCAGTGCTGTGGCTCTTAAATCACTCTGGGAGAATTTTGGATGCACAGTTAAAGGACGACTCGCTCCTCCAGGCTCTCATCAGCAAATTGGATCCAAAATTTTCATGTTAATGTTAGGATGTGTGTGCAATGCAGCTCAGGAAGGTCGGTGCAGCTGTCAGGTTTGGGGTGCTCTGTTTTTTGTTGAGGCTGGGTGGATCTATTGATCTCATTCCTGTTTTGGAAGGGGGAGGTTTAGCAAGAGTCCCATTAAATGGGATTTCAGTGTTTCCTACAGAACGATTCTTTTTAAGTTCCTACAAGAATAAATCTCTTGTGGACAACCTGTTGCATTCACAAGCCACTGCTTCTTCCTCTCCTTCCCCTCATGCACTGCACCCCTCTAAATCTGACTTCTTTGGATAAGGCAGGACAAAGAAATGAAAATTCTCCGTGGGTGATGGGGCCTGTGGGGGTGTAAAAATCCTGTCCGAAGGTAGGGAGTGACTGAAACGATCCTGCAGGACATAAATGAGGATTAATAAGCTATTTTCAGCCTGGTCATTTGCTTCTTCCCAGGGAGAGCCCAGTGGAGTGACCAGTCCAGTGGGTGTCCTGAGGGAGGAGGGGATTTTGTGCTGGAATGAATGGGGATGTTGGTGGGTGTGCATGGACAAGGAGGATATTGGAGGAAAGTGCTGGGATCCTCCCCCTCCTGGATTTCAGTGCCCAAAGAGAAAATCTTGCTGAAAACTGTCCCTGAATCCTCTGGGAAACCTTTGGAAATGCAGCTCCTCGTTGCTTTATGTAAAATGTCTTTGTAGCACTTGAGGATGCTGGCGTCCATTAAAGACACAATCCAAAGCCATGTGAGAGTTTTAATAACTTGGTATTTTTGTTGTGCCAAAAAATCCAATTACATACGGAATCACTTTTCCTTTATAAAGGTCTGGGAAAGTGTTTGCTAAACTGCTGTGGAAGCGGCATTTCAGTGAACCAGCTGAAAAGTCACTTTTGTCAGTTTAATGGCTGTAATAAAATGGTCCATCTTGCGGGGGGGGGGCGAGGGAGGGGGACAGAAAAGCCTCTCTGAAATTGGGATCTTTTAATTTTAAATTGGTTCCTAGGATTTATAAGGATTTCAAAGGCAGATGGAGAGGGAAGAGCTCTGGGTAGGTGTTTGAAGCAGCTTGTCCCTGTTTTTCTGAGAAATATACCGATCCCATAGATGAAGTATTTACGAAATGGACACGAAATACACACATATGTACAGAAAATGCACAGAGCCAAGCACAGGGAGGTGTTGTGGATGGCTGGGGGCTCGTGGCTGTCAGGCAGGGTGGCCCTGGGGGCTCTGCTGTCGTGTCCTCAGTGCTCTCAGTGATCTTGGAGTGCCATGGGTGCTTGTTTCCCACCCAATGTGGTCCTGTTTGTCTGGTCTCCTCTTGGAGTGACTTTTTTCAGCCTTCATTTGTCCAGATGATCAGCATGCAGAGGAGAGCTGCCTGGTATTTACATGATTTAGTTGTAAATATGGTTAAGTGTTGATAGATATTGTTGTCATAAGTGCTTACAGCTCCTGGACTGATTACTGAATTTCTTATGTGGGAATCTGTACAAGCTCGGCGTGCGAGCAGCTTCCCAAGGGAGGAAGGAGCTTGTGGTTTCCGTGTGGAAATCAAAGCCCAGATGTGGCTGGAGTGGGTGAATTTATGGGGGAAGTACTGTTGGGTTTGGTTGGCAACAACTGGGGCTCCGAGGCTGTGATGAAGGGAAAAGAAAAGGCTCTTGTTGCCTGTTTTTGTGGGAACAGATGCTGTTCTGTGGAACAACTATTGGGGGCTGATGTGCACAGGGAACATCTGTAGGGTTAGACACCAGGGCTCCGGCTGAGGGATGCTCGTCGCTGCCACTGGGCTGATGGAACAAATGTGTTATTTGCTGCTAGTTTTATTTTTAATTGACTGATAGGCTCTGCTTGAACCGCCCTTGTTTAACAGTCTTATTTCCAGAATGTTTTACATCCCTGCTCAGAACCCTGAATTTGCAAACGAGTGTTTCTGGGAAGTGTCTCTCTGAACGCAAAAAGCCTGGATTTGGCACAATCCTCTCCGGGGGGGTGAGGATTGTGGAGGGCTCTGCGATCCTGATCGTGGTCCTGAAAACCTGCGGATCTTTTGCGTTTGCCCACAGAAAGGGAGATTTGCGGGGGTGATTTGGAGTTCTGAGGTTGGAACTGTTATTAGGATAAAACACGGGAGGAGAGGCCAGCTGTGTTGTGCGTGGAGGGGATTTGTGGATGTGCTGTTCAGCTCAACGCTGAATTTAGGGCAAAGATAAAAGCCTCTCCCCACCCCGAAGTGCTTCTCTGTGTGATGCCAGCACTTAAATCCTCGCAGCGCTGGCTCGGCTCGGGCTGCGGGAGGAGAACCGGGGAGCTGCATCCCAAATCCTCGGCGCCGGGGCCTCGCAGCGTGCGGAGCGAGAGCAGCACGGCCCTGCCCGCCCTCCCTGCCTGCCTTCCTTGCTTTGGAGCTGCTTTCTCGGAGTGCAGGCAAGTTGGAAGGAGCTCTGTTCCCTCCCAGGCAAAAACCTGTCCCTTTGGAGGGAGCTGGAGCGGCGTGCCTGGATCCGCAGCGAGCTCTGGCAGCCGCTCTGCCTGTCAGCCCCCCGACTCTGGACTGTTTTGCCTTAAGGGGGGAAAATCCCCCAAAACCCTTCACTTGTGGGATCAGGAGGGAAGGGAGAAGAGGAGCCCCAAGTACTTAGTATGGGCAGTGTGAGCTTTGCGGAGTCACACATCCAGATGGATTACATGAGGAACTTGACATCTTGTTTAAAAACAAATCATTCATTATGTAGCAGTGAATAATCAAGCATTACAGTTTCATCTCTGGAGGTTCCTTTTTTGGTTGGAATTTTGATAGTTCAGTAATTAAAAGCTGTAAGCTATTACACTGTCTACATGTTGATCAATTGGTAATTAAAAAGTTGATGATAGATATGGTATTTCATGGGACTGGTTGGTTACGGTCAGATTTCCTTCGTGTGTTTTGAAAATTGTCGTTTAACTTAACACTTAAACGTTTTTCAATATTCATGGGCTGTTTTACTTGATTTTTATAAATGCCTTTTAATGATCACAATTTGCATATGGTAATTTAGAATCAGAGAATCGTTTAGGTTAGAAAAGCCCTGTAAGATCATCGAGTCCAACCATTAACCCTGCACTGCCGAGGCCACCACTAAATCATGTCCCCAAGTGCCACATCCACACGGCTTTTAAATCCCTCCTGGGGTGGTGATCCCCTCTAGGCAGCCTGTGCCAGGGCTGGACAACCCTTTGAGGGAAGGAATTTTGGCAATCTCCAACCTGAACCTCCCCTGGTGCAGGATCTGCTGAGCCCCTCGCGGCTGAGGCGCTTGGAGGTGAGCTTGATAACACAATCAGGGATAAAGCAGTCCAAAATGAAGGAAAACTGGGTTGGTAATGGCCTCCGTGATGGAAGATTCATTGCTTCAGGAGTCTAATCTGAGACCAAAATGAAGCCCAAACCTGACAGTCTTCAGAGCATAATGCAAGATTTACTGCTCTGCCACGCTCAAGAGATTAAAAATAAAAACAGCCATCCTCCAAACCACCCTTCCTGTGCCTGCAAAACTTAGGGAAAACCAAGGGGTTTTGCGTCTTTTGAGCAAAAAACCACAAAATATCCTCAAACAAAATGGTTTTGCCCTGTGTTTGCCGTGGCATGCAGAGTTCTTTTCCTGACACGTGTGGCCCCAAGTGGAGCTGCAGAGGGGGGACGATTTGGGGTGGCTCTGGCAGTGAGGATGTTGTGCTGGGAGGGATCCTCGCCCTGCTGAGGCCGTGCACTGCCCTGGTCTGGATAATCCTGGATGGAAGCTGCTGCCAGGGCATTTGCTGGGTTGGGAATCCTGCTGGAGTGGCCCCTGGCTGGGCTGGTGCTGCTGTGGGGCTGGCACTGTGCCCTACCTGAGCTGCAACCCTGGCACTGCTCACCCAGCTTGCCGTGCACAGGGAGAGCAGTTTGAGGTCCCTGCCAGCCTGATCTAGTGGAAAGCACCTTCCCATTGAGCTTGTCAGTCCTGAAGAAGCCTGGAATGGCAGGGGAGCTCATCCCTAGCTGCACACCTGAGGAGGAACCTGGTTTGGGTCATGCCTCCTTTGTGGTGATGCATCCTTGGCACTGGACTGGTCCAAGGAGCCAAAAAGTGAAAGCTCCAAACACTGGATCCTTCTAAAGGGTGAACCCTCCCCAGCCCTCACCCCTGATGCCTGGGATGTCCTTCTGAACTCCAGTACAGAGTGATCTGCATCCTCCTGTGGTGTCAATGCCTGCAGTGGCTTCACCTGCTCGTTGGGGACAGGGACAGTTTTGGAGGTGACCAGTTCTGCGGGAGATGAAGACAGAAGAGCAATCCATGTGTCCTGGAAAGCCCTTGGTTTAAAAACCACTTTGTCCTGAGACACTTGTTGCTTTGTGACAGCTGGTTCCAGTAATTTGTTTTTATAGGGCAGTTTGTAGTAAATGAATGACACGTCGAATATTTTAGCGAGATTTTAGATTATCTAAAGAATGTTTTCCGGTTTACTAATTGGTAGATAATGCTGAATACATTGATGCTGACATGAGCAAATGGATGGAAAATGATTTTGAAGCGAGCCTCATTAGAAGATGCTCTAATTCAGTCAACAGGAGATGTCAACTCGTGGCCATGTGTGCTCGGACCCAACCGCGCAGCGCTGCCTTCCCAGGTCTGTGCTGATGACGTGGGGCTCTTGGTGAGGCTCCTTACAGCCCATGACAGCCTCTGGAATTGCCCTGATAGAAGGCAGTAAGGGACTAATTAGTGATCTTGAAGAGCTCCTTTTGGCCTCTGTGCCATCCTCAGCCAGGCCAGGGTTGACTTTTGGAATCAGACTTTTTCTGGAAGACACCAAAGAGAAGCAAACCGAGGGTGGCTGGGCGTGACTGAAGGTGTGCTCAGGTGGGCAGGGTGCCCAGGTGAGTTTCTGGAGGCAGGCACTGGGTTCAGAAGGGTTCCCAAAGGCCTGATTCTCGTGGTGATACTCGCAGAATACGCTGCAATGTGCGGGTTGTTCCTTGGTGATCAGATCCTCTGAGTTGCTCCTGACAAGCAGTGACAGTCCAAAAGCGCCTTGCTTTAACCCCAGAGGGAAGGTGGGTTTTGTTGTCTCCTCAGGTAATAAATCCCTGCAGTGTCTGGTGCTCCAGGTCCCATTTATTGTACAGAGCAGGAGATTTTTCACTCCCACAGATTAGGATCTGCCTTTTTTTGGGTCTTCCATCAATAAAATTAACTTTTCCCTTTCTCTGTGCATCTGTGAAGGATGTTGCTTTGCTCTCTTGCAGGCAGTGTCTGAAGTTTTGAATTCATAAAGCTGGGTGTCAAATCTCAAATCTCATGTTTTCATTCCCTGGAGACAAAGGGGGGCAGTTGGTGCCTGTGCAGCTGCAGCCCAGTGTTAACCCTTTGTCCTTCAGGCTTTGTTTTGTGTGAGAAATCGTGGGAAGGTTTTACCAAATGTGATAATTCTATGGGAAAAGTCCTTTATTTCATGTATTTGGGAATGCTCAGAAGTTAAGAGATTTCTGTAAGGTGATTGATTCTCAAAATGCAGCCAAGTACAGTGGGCAGCAAGACTGGGGGAGTCCTAGGAATGTTTGGCAGAATACCCAAACCAGCCAACCCAACCAACCAAAACATATTTCTTACTTGTCTGAGTAGAAATGGAGCAGTTTGGGGTTAACTTTTCTGGGAGTGAGTCCTCAATTTCCCGGGGCTGATCTCTGCAGACACATGGAGGATAAAAGCTGCTTCGGGAGGAAAATGAGGGAGCAGAGTCCTTTACCAAAGCCGCTTTCCAGGCAGAGGATGATCAGGAAAAGCTCTTCCAAAAGGGGGGGAAACCTCAAAAAACCCCAGGTAATCAAGTTTCAGCTTTCACCTGTCACCACAGGCTTGCCAGGGGCATTCAGATGGTAGCTGGAGCCTTGCTGAATTTTCACTAATGTCTAAAATTAATCAAAATGAGTGTTATCCACTTAGTGCATAATCCCTTCTGTAGGCTGTGTGTAGGCATAATCAAGGGATGCCAAATGTATTACATTACCTGGGATATTTGGGGATATTTTTATTCTACTCAAAGTAATCTGCAAGATCTGATATGAAGAGACACAAAAGGTTAGTTGAAAGCAGACAAGAACTGAATCATTGACTTGAGGAGGAACTGCATTGTGCAAGCTGTAATGCTCCTTCTTATTCATTACTGCAATTATAATTATGGAACCCAAAGTATTTAATTGGCCTCCCAGACTCTTCACACTGAATAGATTGCATTGTTACCATTTAAAAAAAATATCCTCTTATGCATTGCAAATACATGTGCGTGTTGCTCTCTGGCTCTCAAGAGGTTTCTTTGTTTATGTGATGAGCGATTAACTGAATTAGGGATCTCTGCTGTGTTGTGTCAAACGAAAATCCAGCGGAAGAAGAATTCTTCCCGGATGTCAGGTGATCTTAGAAGCTCTAAAACCAAAACTTCATGCATTAAAACCACCAAACCCCAGTGTAATCAGGGCTGTTAGGAGCTCTCAGAAATAGAAAATTCTGGAGGGTGGAGTCAGCCCTTGGGGCTGAATCCCCCCCGCTCTGGTCTCATGGCACTGGGACGTGGGGTTGTGCCCGCTGGTCCAAGGTGATCCTGCTCTGCTCCAGCCAGGAAGGGCTGGCTCAGATTGGCTTGTTTTATGTGACTTTGTGTCTTGTGTGTGGAACAAACAGACACGTTTAATTACCAGGCAGTAATTGCGTCCGCGGGGCTCTCGTGAGCCTCCAACTGCAGGCGAAGCCTGTTTGTTCTCCATTAACAGCAGAAAGGTGCGGGAAGGTTTGTTTTTCCGCCCTCGTTCCGCCATCCCTCGTGCCTCTCAGGCAGCATTTATTGTCCTTTCCTGATCTTTTAATGCTCTCACAAATGGAAGGACAGTGAGTTTGGGTATAGCCAGCTCGTCGGTCCCCATCCAAACGGCTCTTTAATGGAGCGTTCCGCCGGAATTGCCGCTTGTCCTCGCTGGCTGATCCTCGCGGAGCGGCCGTGGGGGACGGGGCTGGAATCTCACACACAAAGATGCTGTGTGTAACACTTGGCAGAAGGACCTGAAATTGGATTACAAGCTCCTATTCCAGCAAGTAAACGTCCACGGTGTTTTTTATAGCTTATCTCTATTCATCTCTGTTTGCAGGCTCTGCTTGCCAAGCGTTAATGTAAACACTCTATTTTGAGACGTCGGTCCATTTGCCTTCTGGAAATCCTTCTTTTATAAGGTGGTAGTAAAGTCTGTGCATAAAACCAAAATAGCTCTGTGGTCATAACTGCACTGATGCCGCGTGGCTGGCGTTACCTGGGGTCCTGGGCCTTGCAGATGGGAACAGGAGCAGCCAGGGCAGGGGGATTAGCTCTGTGTGTGTCTATAGGTATATGTGTATGTATACATATATATGATTTTCTCTCTCCCCAGTGAGGCTGGAGATCTCTGATAGTTGAATTTGAAAGAATTAAATTGACTTCCAACTTATTGGACTTACTTCCAATACTCTCCTAGAACAAATTCTGTAGAGTTGGTGCTCGGTGCAGAACGGATGATGGTTTGAACTCTTCAGGGGATTTAGGGAATGGTTTTATTGTATTGTTGGTTTGGCCGAAAAAATCATAATGGAAACATCACCTGAAAGAGATTAAAAAGAGAAAATGAACCAATTTTGTGTGTCCAGCCAAGCAGTTGTGTATTCTGGTGGTGTAATATGTTGCACAATATTTTGGAAGAAACTGTAAATTCTGGGAAACATGGCCTGGAAAATGTGCGAAGAATCCCGGCATTCTGTGAATGTGCAATCTGTGCAGTTCTCCGAGGGAACTGGGTGTCAAGTACTTAAGAATATTTACTGGTTCAGAGCCTTCTCGTGTTTATTTTGGGCTGCTTTGTGATTGGAAAAAAGCGTGAGGATTGAGATATTTCCTTGCCTCCTTTGAGAGGACAGACAGAAGTGAATGAGGAGATGAAGGCGGAACTTCCCAGGGAGAGCTGTTTGTATGGGAATGAAATCAAAATGTGCCTTCATAGCGTCAGGAAACCTGTAAATAAAACCTGTTTTTCTTCCTCTCTGCTTGCTCCAGTTTCCTGAAAACTTGTTTACATATTAAAGGGTGTTAAACTGTCTTCCTTTGTGGCAGGTCTTACTTAGAGCCGGGCTGAAGCAATGGGAATGAAAGGCTCCCATCACTGCTCTGGATAACGGGACCAGCCTTGTGACAGTCTCTGGGAGTTGATTTGGCAGGAAAAATAAAAGATTCTTTTTACTTTCTGGCATTGCCATGAGGTCAGGGAGGGAAAGAAGGTTCAGGAGAGGCTTCCTACATGCATGTGGGGTAGGGGGACAACCACCAAACAGGGCACCTTTCTGCTGCCCTCTGCTTGGCAGTGCTTCCCACGGTGAGAATTTGAGGTTGTTACTGGTGTTGGTTTAACAGTGGTGTTAAACTGGTGGAGAAGCTTGTTCTGGTTTAAAAACTTTGCCCCATTAGCCACAGGAAAAGAGGGCTGAGAGGAAGGACATCCCTGAGAGTGTTCAAGACCCAGACTGGACAGGGCTTGGAGCAGCCTGGTCGGGTGGAAGGGCAGGGAGTTTGGAACAGGATGGTCTTTAAGGTCCTTTTCAACCAAGCCATTCCTGATTCTGTGTCGCAGCAAAACCATGAAATGACATTCAATGTGAGACCCAGTTGTGGTGCCTTCTGAGAAGATTCATGGTCAGGCAGGAGCCTGCGACTGAAAGATGTTCAAGGGATGTTAGGAGGGGAAAGCAAAACAGCTCAATCACTGTTCAATAAACACATTTTTACTGGTCTGTGATACTTTGATGTTACCTTGGACTCACAGCTGAGCTGGATCTGCAGCACCCTTGGCTCTCAGCCACCAGGCACCTTGGGATCAGGTGTGCTCTGCGTGATCCTGTGAGCCATGTGTGCCATCAGCCTCCCTGGTGACAAATGGCAACTGTTGCTTAATTTTTATCCCCAATTATGTAGCTCCAGGACCCATTTTTCAGGTGGAATGTTGGAGCCATTAAGAAGAAATAAGTAAACTCTGCTGTATTCCATCATTTTTGGCAGGTACCCAGTGGTCTGTAGCCTTAATGTATGTGCATTTCTATGCAGGTATTTTTCATAAGGCTTGTGCCTGGGACTGTTTGGAGCTTTGTTTGCTGGCTTCACTCAGGGCAGCAACGAGTGCCGAGTGAATCCAGAGCCTGGGCTTGCTGTAACCCCAAACTGGGTGAGGAGCCCGGGCTGTGCTCACCCCTCTGCTCTGGGGACAGGATTCCTGCGTGGCCACGCAGGATTTCCGAGCTGTTGGCTTCGTTTCCAGGGAGAGGCGAGGCGGTGGCTGGCGGACGATGTGACATTTGCAGAGGTCGTCTGAGGGAAGCTGGGTTACCTTGGGAGAGCTGACAGAGGCTGTGCTCAGCCTCGGCTGCTCTTCAGGAGACAATGGAAGGTTCTGCTGAGGGAGAGGCCCGGTGGCTTTGCTGGGAATCTGTCCCTCTGCTTTAAACGTGTTTCCTGGTGACCTTCCTAAGCAGAGGGAACAGCTTCCCAAGTTTCCCTGGTTCTTTAGCAGATGGATAGGTGAATATTCACATAAAAACACCTGAACCTGAGAGGTGCTGCTGGGATGTGTGTCTTTCTTTGCTGCTTTTGGTGTAACAAAGATGCACAACTTCCTGTAGAAGAAACAGGGGAGATTAGGATGTGTTTTGTTTTCAGAGGAGATTCTGTGACAAATTTGTCAAATTTGACCTCTCAGAAAATGGCAGAAGTTTATCCAAACACTTGCAAGGTTAGCATCAGCTATAAACTCATTTCTAGCACTGGGCAGCAGAGGATCCCAACAGCCTCCCTGGGTCTTTTTTGGGAGCAGAATAAACCTCTGCATTTTAAGGAATGCGTCTGAAAACATCAAATTCTGTTGCAGCACGTTGCACCTGAGTTCATCGTGTCCAGGGAGGATGCAGCTGCCAGCACCAGGCGTGGTGTCAGAAAGCTCGCAATTCCATTTATTACCCCCAGGGAGGAGGGGGGGGATGCAGATGAAAGACCAGGCAAAGGCAGGGTGGTGGGGTTTTATAGGGATCACAGCGGTGGAGTTAGGGTTTGGGTCAAGGGAGGAGTTCTTAGCAGCACAAGGAGGGTGAGATGAAATTCCTACCTCTTAGGTACAGGGCCACTCCACAAAATTCTTCTTGGTATGAGCACCCAAGATCATGGAAGGGTGGCTGAAAGAGATGATCTTTATTTCTGAGATAGGATCAGAACTGTTAGATATTTTCTAATTTAGTTTTGAAAGCCCTCCATTTGCAGGGGATCTGGTGACATTCCTGGCAGCTTTTGCATGTGCTTATCTGTCCTGGCGCTTTTGTGTGTCTAAGTTCTGCAACTGTTATGTTTGAACCTTCTTGCTGGAGAGGTGTGTGCTGTAAAATTGCTCGGTGGGATTTCAGCAGGTGTGTGCAGATTGCTGGGGCCAGGCCAGAGCTCAGCAGCTCTGGGGCAGCTTCCCAGCTCCAGCCTGAGCCCGGAGAGGAACAGAATTCAGCAAACCCGTTCAAGATAATGTGATTTGCTGCAAAAGTCTGTATTTTTAGGATGTTTACTACAGAGGTCTGAAATTACGTGGGCAATTTGTTGCCCTTGACAAGAGAAAATGTATCTCCGGTGAAATTTCATACTAAAAGCAATCTTTTAATGGACCTTTTCCTCCCGAGCTCGGAGCCGTAATGGCAGTGCCCGCGCTGTAAATCACTGCGCCGCTGCCGGAGACAGCCGGGCTGGGGCGGGCGAGCTGCTCCCCCGGGCACAGCTCCGCTCCAAACCCACCCCAGCTCTTCATTTCCTGTGGGCACAGCCCCTGCTGTGTGGAAAGAGCCCTCCTGGCGCCAGGCTGGGGCTCCTGCAGCGCCCCAAGCCTTACGCTCCTGCTCTGGGCCGGCACTGCCAGGCCCGGGGAGGCTGTGAGGATGCTGTGCTGCCCAAACAGGACCCAGAGAGAATCTGTGGATCCTTTACTGCCCAAACAGGACCCAGGGAGGCTGTGAGGATGCTGTGCTGCCCAAACAGGACCCAGAGAGGCTGTGAGGATGCTGTGCTGCCCAAACAGGACCCAGAGAGGCTCTGTGGGTCCTTTACTGCCCAAACAGGACCCAGAGAGAATCTGTGGGTCCTTTACTGCCCAAACAGGACCCAGGGAGGCTGTGAGGATGCTGTGCTGCCCAAACAGGACCCAGAGAGGCTGTGAGGATGCTGTGCTGCCCAAACAGGACCCAGAGAGGCTGTGAGGATGCTGTGCTGCCCAAACAGGACCCAGAGAGAATCTGTGGATCCTTTACTGCCCAAACCAGACCCAGGGTGGTTCTTTGGATCCTTTACTGCCCAAACCAGACCCGGGGAGGCTCTGTGGATCCTTTACTGCCCAATTCTGACCCAGAGAGGTTCTGTGAATCCTTTACTGCCCAAACAAGATCCAGAGAGGCTCTGTGGATCCTTTACTGCCCAAACAGGACCCAGAGAGGTTCTTTGGATCCTTTACTGCCCAAACAGGACCCAGAGAGAATCTGTGGATCCTTTACTGCCCAATTCTGACCCAGAGAGGTTCTGTGAATCCTTTACTGCCCAAACAAGACCCAGAGAGGCTCTGTGGATCCTTTACTGCCCAAACCAGATCCAGAGAGGCTCTGTGGATCCTTTACTGCCCAAACCAGACCCAGAGAGGCTCTGTGGATCCTTTACTGCCCAAACCAGACCCGGGGAGGCTCTGTGGATCCTTTACTGCCCAAACCAGACCCAGGGAGGCTGTAAGGATGCTGTGCTGCCCAAACCAGACCCAGAGAGGCTCTGTGGATCCTTTACTGCCCAAACCAGACCCAGAGAGGCTCTGTGGATCCTTTACTGCCCAAACAGGACCCAGAGAGGTTCTTTGGATCCTTTACTGTCCAAACCAGACCCAGAGAGGTTCTGTGAATCCTTTACTGCCCAAACCAGACCCAGAGAGGCTCTGTGGGTCCTCTGCTGCCCAAACCAGACCCAGGGAGGCTGTAAGGATGCTGTGCTGCCCAAACCAGACCCAGGAAGGCTCTGTGGATCCCTGCTGCCCCAATAACAAGGTGTGCCGTGGCCTGGGGGATGTGAGCTGTGCAGTGCAGCATCCCCAGCACCCCTGGCCTGTGCCTGCCCCATGCAGCCCCTCGTGTCCTGCTGGAGGCTCCCAGTGGATCCACAGCCTCTCTGTCTCAGAGCACAGAAATGTGCTTTCACATCCCGGGGACTTGCTGGGACGGCTCCTGTGCTCAGACACATTTGCTTGGCAATCCAAGGAATTAATGCTGGGTTTTGTTGACCCACCTGTTCGGGGGGAGGTTTTTAATTACCTTTTTGGTGGCTGGCCAGCGGGATAATGCCTGTACATGTTCCTTCTCCTCTGTTTGGTTCCCCCAGCTTGAACACAAAGCGAGCATTAAATTGCCTTTTCAGAAGTGTGGCAGCCTTTGGAAGGGGCGCCTGCTTTCCCCTATCCGAGTTGTATCTCGCACCCTGGGCTGTCAGGAAGTTGAATTTCAAGGGAAAAAGCTCAGCAAAGGCCTCAGGAGCAGCTGGCAGCCGGGATGCTGCGGCACTGCTCAGCCAGCTCCCTGCTGGAGGGAGGAAGGGAGGAAGGAAGGAGCACTGGTGCCTGCTGGCGTGTTTGGACACGGTCTCCTGAGTGGGAACTGGGAGGTGTGCAGTCTGAGGTGTGTTTATTCCATAGGTGGGGGTCAGCAGCAGAGCCCTGCTGGGGCGGGTGAGCCGTGCCTGCCCAAGGCTCTGCAGGTTCCAGTGACAGCAGCAGGGATTGTGTGCCCCGACAGGGCAGCTCCAGGAGCTGAGCTCTGCTGGTACACTTTTCCATGCCCTTACCCCAGGTGCCCTTTTGTTTCCTCCTCAGTTGACTTTTTAATGTCCACTGGCTTTTGTAACCCGTCCTTTGCCCCTGGAGCTGGCAGCAGCAGCAGTTCCATGTGTGGCTCCCTGTGCTGGCCCTTGTGGCTCCACTTCAGGGAGAGGGACCTGATGTCCAGGGGACTCTGGGGATCCATCCCGTGGGGAGCTGGGCAGGATTGAGCAGGGCTGGGCAGCACTCTGGGGCTCAGCTGCTTCACCTGCCAGCCCTGCAGCCCCTCCTGAGTGCCCTCAGAGCAGACCTGTCCTGCAAAAACTGAAGGTGAACGGTGTGACAGAAGTGACAAACTCCACTGGAGCTCTCATTTTTCTCCCCAGCTGCTTTGTCAGTGTGGTTGCTCTGGATGCCCGTGGCTGGGGCTGGTGGCAAACCCTCCAGCAAGGCTGTGGTGGGGGCTGCTGGCTGGCTCTGAAGGGAAGCCAGCAGGAGTTTGCTGAAGTCTCTTCTGTCCACATGCATGGACTCCCCTGCCCTGACTCCTTCCTGCTGCAGCCAGGCACCAAAAAGCACTTGGGTGCTCTGGCAGGGATTTCAGTCTTGCTGATGGGATGGTTTCCTTAGTTATGGGGGTGTCCCTGACAGGGGGGGTCTGAGGGAGTCAGGCAGGTGTGGCAGCACACCTGGGCTGGTGAGCTGGGGCAGAGCTGGGGCAGCCAGAGCTGCTGCCAGCACAGTCACATTTCCTTGATGCAGACAGAGGATAACTCTGACCTTCCTCTGAGGGCTGTTAAGGATTAATGTTTGCACAGGGCTTTTGAGTATGTCAGGCTTTATGTAAACAGCAGTTATGACTCTTTTATTAATTCCCTCCCCCAGGTAAATAACCCGTGCTGCGTGTGGCCAGGGAAGGCAGCGGGGCTGCTGCTGGGCTGGGGCAGCACCGTGTCCCCTCCCAGGGCCACTCTGACCCCAGGCACGTCTGCAGCCCCTTCCCAGGGCTGTGCTGGAGCCCAGTTAGGCAGAGGTGCTGGCCTGCAGCCCTGCCCAGGTGTGTGACTCAGTGCTGTCCCTGGGAACCAGCAGGGGACATTTCCATCAGCCCCTCAGGGCATGCCACCTCCTTACAGCCAAGAATTCATTTGGGGCTTCACAGAAATGATTATGTCCCTGCAAAACACCAGCTCCAGGTCTAAGTGTCCTTCCATTTTGTGCTGCAGTGTTCCTGTGCAGGAGGAGATCTACATTCATCCGTGTCGTTTTGGACTCCATGTTCCATGAATTTATGACTTGGTTTGCTCTTGATGTGAGATGTTTAAAGAGGAGGATGAGTCTCTGGGGTTTAGCTCCTCTGCCCTTGTGTTTGTAATCAGGCAAAAACATCATTAGAAGAGATCTCTGTGAAAGGTTTGGGGGGTGAGACTGACAGAGGTGTTTTACTGCTGGGTTCAGGAGCTCATTTCCAAAACTTAGTGTTGTGCCTAAAACCATGGAGGGTGGGAATTGGCTCTTTGCCAGTTAGTTACTTAAGTTTAAGAGATCTTTGCATTCAAATTACTTATCTGGAGTGCTGGCAGGCTAATAAATTCCAGGGAACTGTTCTAAATATTGTCATTCTCCAATGTAATCCTATTAAAATAATTGAGTATTTTCAGGGTAAAGAATTCCCTCATCCTCTGTCCCCAACACACAGGAGAAAACATGAAAGGCAGCCTGGAGTGTCCTGTGCACATCCTGGAGCTGACACAGCTGAGATTCCTGGCTGTGGAGCTGTGAGATTCCCAGCAGCCAGGACTTGGAGAGGCACAGCACTTGTACCAAAGCCATCTGCCTTCCAATTTTGTGCCTTTTTTTGTGGATGTGAGTGGGTTTTGTCCTCGCTCCCTGTTTGATTTAGCCTGGTGCACCTTGATTTCAGTGGGAGGCTGTTGTTATCCGCTGGGATTTGTTCTTGGAATGCAGGGAGTGCCAAACCTGGCATTCAGGCACAGGGGAAGCTGCTGAGCCTTGTGTCTGATCCTCTCAGCAGTTTCAGTCTGGAATAGGTGCTAGCAGTGCCCTTCCTGCTCTCTGTCCCCAGTGAAGAGCTGGGTCAGCTCTCTGGATCCTGTTGTTTCAGCTGAGCTGGGACAATGGACCCTCCTGGAGCAGCCCCCGGGACATCAAACACGGCCCCTGTTGCTTTTTCAGAGAAGGCAGTTTCTCCAGTTTGCCTTTTGATAATCTTCAAATGGAGGCCTGACCTGAATTTACAACACGGAGGAAGAAAACGAGAGGAAAAATATCTCCTGACAGCTTTTAAGGTGTCTTTGACAGCAGTAAACTAAAGAAAATAAGCACAAGTTCTTCCCTTCCCCTTTGCTTTTGTAGGTCACTTCAGGGGAAATCTGAGCAAATCAGAGAACTTCAAAAACAACCTCCAGCCCAATCGCTTCCACCAGCGCCCAAACCCCCCCGCCCACAGCCCACAAACTCACATTCTCCTTGGCAGCCTCGTGTGAAAACCATCCTGGAATAACTCGCCACAAAGAGGACACGAAGTTCCTTTGGTTTGGCAAAGTAAACAGGTCTATTTTTGTTTGCAGGAGGTTTTGCAGCGGCAGAGCTGGCCTGCATCTCCTCCTTGCCTGGGTTCACCCTTGGGCCCAGCGAGTTCGGAGGGTGAGGCCATTGGGAAGGGAGGGTGCAGGGGCTGCCTTGGTGGCTCCCGTCACCAAACCCTCGTGACGCCGAGGTGCCACATGGCACCTGTGCCACAAACACACGGTTTGTGTGTTTGTGGCACGGCAGCCCCAGCGCTCTGTCCCCGTGCTCTGTGACGTGCTCCCCGTCACTCTGGACATGGGTTACTTGGGTTCCGCTGGTTTCTGCCGTGCTGCTCTGGGTGAGGCAGGAGCAGAAATGGTGCCATGGCTCAGCTGGGCCTGCCCTTGGGGTGAGGGATGGTTGGGGTGGCTGCTGCTGGCTGCGGGGCCGGGTGGGTGCGAGCTGGGCCAGGAGGGGCTGCTCACCTGAGCAGGGCCCTGGCACTGCTCCTGGCACTGCTCCTGGCACTGCTCCTGGCACTGCTCCCATCTGTGCCAGGGCTGTGGGGAAGGATAAGCCATTATTGCTGAAATATCATCTCCCTGGGCTCTCAGGGGTGAGGAAAAGGCTCTTTGCTGCACTGAGGGCGTCGGGATAACGCCCCGGCGCTCTCACAGCGGCATGTGGCTCCATAGATTTTCTCCTCGCTGTTTTTAAAAACAACCCAGCAGATACAGCTGATAAATGGGGCTTTGAAGCTGCTTTCAGGTGTCCGGTGATTTTGGCTGGAACAGCTGATGTGCTTGAATCATGAGTTGAGTTCAGTGTGCTCAGGCCGGGCCTGCTCTGGGTGCTGCCCTGTGGGATGGTGGTGCTGGTCAGAGGAGGAAGGAGTCTGTGCAGGGAATTTGTGGAGCAGGTGCTGGTCAGAGGACGGAGGAGTCTCTGTGCAGGGAATTTGTGGAGCAGGTTTTGCTTTGCTGTGCCTTTCAGGGAGCTGCAGTGTGCTGGAGCAGCCCCAGGGGTCTGTCCCACGGCCGTGTGTGGAGCCCTTGCAGGAAGGCTTTGCCTTGTCCTTTGGAGCAGCACAAATCCAAGGCTTTCCCTCAAAGCCACTTTAAGTGGGGCTGAGGAACCGCTCAGCCCTGCTTAAAGCATGGTGTGGGTGCCGTATCTCAGCGTTTTCGTCTCCTTTGCTCAGCTCCCCACATCTTTTGCCCTTACAAAGCAAGATGGAGTTTATTGTCTAATCACCAAAGCTGCCGAGTCAGGACTTGTGTCCAGGGTGATCGTTGTCAGTGCCAAGAAACAGAATTGAGCAAAATTAAACCCAGACCTGATTAGTGACCTACTTACAGGATGGAGAAGGTGCTGGGGTTCTGGCTGAAGCAAATTCAAATTCCCCATTTCATTGTATTTTCTTGATTAATAATAAGTGAGTGAAATATCAGTCAAGATTTTTTTTAAAGCAAGGAAGCAGCTTTAAAACATTACATTTATTTTACCTTGGGAGAACTTAATTAGCTGTCAACAGCACAACACATGAGTGGTGACTTTTGAATGAAATTATGAAATCTTTGCTCCTGAGGCATTTTTCTCCCTCCTTCCAAGGCAGAGGGAAACACAACAGATATGTTTAGGTAAAAGCTAAGTAATTTTTAGGAGAATGCTTTTGCCTTCACTGTTTTCTTGTATTAATTACAGAAGTATATAACTCTTCAGTTCTGATTTGAATGTGAGCAACCAGCACAACCAGGTTATTAAATCAGGTTGCAATCCGAGATCAGGGTCATGTGGTTCTCTGTGGTTCTTTGATGGGCTAATTTCTTAAGTGATTGAACTTCTATCATTCCACTGGGTACCATGGTAATTTACTTATTTCACAAATGTGATAAATAAACCACAGCCAGCAAATCACTCAAATGGTCCTAATTTAGAGCTCCTGGCTTTTGCTGACACATGATGGGAGCGTGGCAGGGCTATCAGGGAAATGGATGTGCTGAGGAGCCAAGGAGAGCAAGGTGGTTTGGAGTTAAAATACCAGAAGCCACCAAAACCCAACCAACTGCCCAGCTGCCTCTCCCGGGGAGGTTTGGATCCTAGGGAAAAATCTGCAAAAGAGTTTGAGGAAATCCTGAGCAGCCAGTTGTTTGTATGAGAGTGACTCTGAAAGTGACACTGAGTGTGGTCATCGGTGTGAATTGCCTTGTTTGCAATGATGTTGCAAAGTGAAGTATCCACATACTTAGAAAATATAAATAAAATTGACTTGTGGAGCATTCCTGGTGGGAATTTTGCATTTCAAAGGGCTTCAGTGGGACAAAGATCTGCTGTTTGCTGGCAGTGGTGGCTGCCGTGGGCACAGGCATCACCCGGGCTTTGGGATGTTTTCCTGTTAAATGTGGGTTACCCTGTAAATGGTGGGGACTGGTAGCCCTCGGTAAATCGCACCTTTCACACTCTGGCTGAAACCCCTCTTGTGCACCCCTGGGGACGGGTGTTCACTCAGCTGGCTTGGAGTCAGACAGATACAAAAAGGATGGTTCTGGCAAAGCATTTAATGTACAGTATCAGGTTGTTTTTTCAGTCCAGATCTCACCTTCAGTGTCCCTGTCACAAGTCCCCATAGACCTTCTGATTGAGATTCCCTGCTCTTCCAGGAGACAGGGAGAGGAAGGACGAAGAGCTGCCCACGTTTTTGTGGCAACTTGTGACAAACAATTTCAAATCTGGCAGCTGCAACAAAATTGTTGGCTGTACCCTGCCACCACTCTGGGGCTCAGGAATGTGTTTTTGTAGCAGATGGAGCTATTAGTTAGCTGTGCTATCTTGAAGAATTGCTTTCCCAGGTAATCAGCTCTGCTCATTTAGGATGTCGTTTCCCCACCTCGATATGTCAGCGGAGGAAGCAGGAGTGATTAATCACTGCGGCTTGGACACTGCACAGGAATAACTGCGTGGAGGGAATCGTTCTGCGGAGCACCAATGCCACAGGGAGTTTAAAGCGCTCTGATGCAAAGCAAACAAGATGGAAAAGATGACCGTGATGCTTCCTGATGGCTGTGTGGCACCCGGAGAGTTTCTGTGGCAACCTGAGGATTTGCAATTCATGGGGAGCCCGGAGCGAGACAAAACTTCCCAGGGCTGGGCCGTGGCTGCTCTGGCAGCGTCCCCAGGCCGGAGCCGCCGGACGGACGGACGGACAGACGGGGGGATGGACGCCTGCCACGCTTCCCACCCGCTCCTGCCGACGGGAGCCGGAGCTCTGGGAAAGGTTCATTAAGAGTCAGCTGTTGATCCCCGCCGCAGACTCTGCCTGAAAGGCTGGCTTTGCTGGGCCGGGCAACAAAAATGCTGTAAGAGCAGCACATTTTTATTCTTCCTGGTTTAAACGCTGAAAATGAGATTTTGTTTTTTTTTTCAATTACTGATATTCTTAAATTACCAGCAAAGAAGGTTAATCCTTTTTTTTTATTTTTTTTATTTT
The DNA here is from genome assembly GCF_017590055.1 of Onychostruthus taczanowskii. Lineage (NCBI taxonomy): Eukaryota > Metazoa > Chordata > Aves > Passeriformes > Passeridae > Onychostruthus > Onychostruthus taczanowskii. The sequence goes on along the minus strand of NW_024501792.1, from coordinate 567,278 downwards.
TTTTTTCTGGCAGATCTCAGGCTTAATCCTGCTGGTGGCTGCCTCTGTTTTCATTTCACCCCTTCGAAAGCAATTTGGGATATTTTGCAAGACTTAGTGTTGCCATGCGCCGTATAAACATAAAATGCAAAATAGGGCAGTCTGGGATTTGGGATAGAAAGGGTATCAGCTTTAGCTCTGAAGTGTGACAAGGAATTTAAACTTGTTGTTGGGCAGCCTCATCTTGTGAGGAACATGCAGGATTTTTAGTCTCATCCCTCCTTGTAGCAGCCTTTTAGCACTCACCTTCCCTGCTGGGCCGAGCGCTCCATGGCATTGTGCTCCTCAGGCCTTTCCTCATGGGGAGGGATTCTCCAGGGTGTGGATGTTATTGGAATGAGAAAGCCAGAGGGACTCGTGGTGTCCCAGAGCTTAATGCATCAGAAGAAGATAGCTGTGGAGGGGTTTGTTGGCTGCTGGGGTGAGTCAGAACAAGCTCAGGTGGGTGGAAGGCAGCAAAGCAAAGCTGTGGTACAGGGAACTCCTGGCAGCTCAGAATACAGACACTGGAACCCCACCAGCAGCCCTGCTTTGTGACCATCAGCTTTAATCCCATTTCAGCCCGGGCTGCACAGCCATTGGTGAACCTGGACCATAAAAATGATAGCAGCATTAAACCTTGCACCGTGAGCTTTATGGTGGCCGAGCTGTCCTGCAGGAATTGGCTGTGGGAGCTGATCAGTGCCTTTGATGTGGCCAGAACAGCTGGTGCCAGCACGGTGAGCGTGTGGCGTGTCCAGCATTCCTGCTGCCTTTGGGGAGAACTCCCTGTGGGAGCCTCCCAGCTTCATCTGAAGCTCCTTGGAGTGATCTCCTGGCGCGTGCTCCGGGCTGGCTCTGTCCTGGGGCAGCTCTGCTGTCCCAGCTGGGTGGTGCTGCCCAGCTCACGGCGTGTCCCTCTCTCCGCACTGATGGTGACACAGAGGTGTCCTTGGCTTTCCTGCACCTCATCCTGAGGGTTTCCATGAACCTCATACAAGGCCAGGCATCTTTCCCTAGCTCTGACATAAGCACGTTGTTCTGGACTACGGAACCAGCTGGGTGAGGCGCTTCCCAGGAATGCAGAGCCCCAGGCAGGCTGTTCTGGGGCATGTGCCAGCCTCCTCCAGGTGCCGTGGGTTGTGCAGTGAGGATGTTCACCTCGGAGCCCGTTTGGGAGCTCTTCTTCTTCCCACCTAGCTCAGTCATGGGTGTTTCTGAAAGATCTTCCTGTTTATTTTCAAAGCACCCCGTGCCTGTAGCAGAATTTTGAAGTTAATTGCCTGGATGCAGACAGCACGGAAGGCGGAGTGTTACAAGGAGATAGCTGGAGATAGAGAGGCTGAGAAAATAACCTCAGGGCATCTGCCTGTGAGCAGGCATGTAAAAATACTAATTTTTGAACTTTTGACTTCAAATGGTTTGTGTAAAAATGTTTAAGTATTTTTTTCCTCTCGGATTTGATCTTTTTGAGTCACAAGACCTTTTTGTGGTTGGCAGGGCTCCTGTAACATATTTCTTTTTAAATGATCTCTGAAGTTGTTGAGTACACGGGTATGAAAGTGCCTGATGGAAAGCTGTACAATTTGTTCAGGCAGGAGCATAGAATGAGTTTCTTTTCAGTGGAAACTGAGTTGGCTTTTTGAAGCTCCTCTCGCTGTTTGAGAAGAGATTTTCTATGTGAGGGCTCAACTTGTGCTTTGTGGCTCTTCCCAGTGAGCCTGTGAACAGCCCTGTGTGGAAGTACCCTTGGGGGTGTGCACTGACAGGTACAATTTGGGGCAGCCTGGTTTCTTCAAACTGGAAAGTTTCCTAGAATAAAAAAAAAAAAAAAGAGAAATACAGGGGTGTGGGCCTGCTTGGAGGTGTTTCCATGTCAGCTCCGGTGTTCTGTCTGTGCCCCATCTGGCGGCGTCGTGACGGGCGAGCTCCTTGGCTCCTGGTTCTGTCCCTGTTTGGGCTGAGTAGGAGCATCCCGAGGCACGGCAGCGTCCCAGACTGCGGCTGAGTCACAGACGCCTGAGCTGCTGCCATTGGCGCTTCCTACCCGCTCGGAAACGGCCCCCAGAATCCCAGAATCCCAATAACGGGAACTCCCAGTGCGGGGAAGGAGCTCTGAAGACTTCCAGACAGGCGTGTAAATGAATGAAAACCCGGATCACTGACCGTGGTGGCAGAGAGCTGCAGCCTGCCCCCCGGCCGTGCCCCTTGGGGTGTCCTCGCAGATCTGGGGGCTGCAGAGGTTGTGTTTCCTCAGTGCTGAAGGTGACTTTGCTCCTCTGAGTCTGACTCTGGCGTTGTCTTGAGGCAGGGGCTGGAACATCAGTGTGCCTGCCTGTGTCCTTCACCAGCATTAACCACTTCAGTGTAAGGAGCTTGGAGCTGAGGAACACAACAAAATGCTCCTGGCTTGTTTCCTAAATCCGTGAAAGTTGTGTTTCAGTCTTGGTCTCATTCTCTGGGAAGTGGTAACGTGCACCAAAGGATTTTTTTCTAGTCTTGACTCTGGTTTTGACCTAATACAGCAAAAGGACAAGGACAAGAGAGCAGAAAAATTCAATGGAAAATGGAAAAGAAGGTGTCTTGTTTGCACATGGTACTTGGCAGGCTCCCCTTGGTGATGGGGATCTCACCCCTGTCCCTGCAGCTCTCCCAGCTCCAGCTGAGCACATGGCAGAACATTTTGCTGAGTCTAGGACTTAATGAGGAGCCATGTTGGGAATAGAGTTATGCTCCCAGACTGGAGTTCATGGTGGAGCGTACCTTTAATATGAAGTGACACTTGTCAAAACAAATGAGCGAGATTTTTATTGCATGTTCACTCGCTTGTAAAATTCGCTAGTCTGCAGTGGCTCTTAATCACCGCCGCGAATTAGCCAGGTCCTCCTGCAGTTCAATTACTGGTGTGTCATGTTTAAATTCTCCCTTGATGAACTGATGGTGAGATTATACGCACGGTTTCATAATAGGTAACGGGCAAAATACAAACACAGGAGGGGAGCACAGATGGTGCAAAGTGCTTAATCTGCAGCAGGGCGAGGTGTGGTGGCTGCTGGAGCGGGACGTGGGGGGTCACCACAGCCAGCTGTGCCTCGGATGAGGGCAGGGATCTGGCCTAGGCCAGGGCGTGGGAACTGCCTGTTGATGTGACAAAAGGGGCAGGCACTGCTGGCCTCTCCAGAGCCAGCATTCCTTCAGGTTGCCTCCGTGTTCCAGCAGCATCGTCACTGGCGTTGGGCTCTTCCTGCTGTTGGCACCGTGCTGTGCCATGCTGGCTTTTGACAATGCCCACGGCCAGCTTCGTATAAAATCAGGGGACGAAGGACTGGCCAAAGATGCAGACTTTGGGAGGCTGGTTTCTCCCTCTGCTGTCGCTCACGGCTTTCCCATCCCCGCACGCGCTGCCGCGCCGTTCCGCGGAGCTGCTCGCGCTAATTGTTGCAGGCGCTGGCTGAGGCACAGTGTTTAAACAGAGTGGCAGGTGGAGCAATAGATAACGTTAAATGCGGCGAGGTGCACTCCCACAGACTGTCTGGGACGCAGCGCTGCCTTCCCTTGGCTCGGCGGAGCTCGGAGCCGCGGGGCCGCGGAGCGCCGCCGGGCCCGTGGCAGCTCGGGCTCACCGTCTGCAGGCAGCCACGGTGCCTCCCTTGTCTTGACCTCTTGCTCAAAATGAAATTCTTAATTACCAGGGAGCCGATGACTGAGTCATGCTGCGCGTTGTCAAGGAGACAAATAAAGCCCGTTGAACTCGCAGAGATTGTACTGGAGAGACTGGCACGATTCCTCCTTGTTCTAGAAGCACTCTGAGGCAGTGCAGGCTTCCAGATGTTATGTACAGCTGCTACCTTTACGCTATAGATTTCAAAATTACGTACAAAAAAGCAAAGTTGTTCCCTCGTCTCTTATCTGTGCTCTGTAAATTCTCTGCTTGCCTTGATAATGTGGTTTTCTAAGGAGCCACCTTGATAATGACCAGATGAGATGAGATGCAAGCAGTTGTAATTGGAGAGGAAATAACATTTAAGAAGTGGGAAATTGAAGATGCTTTCCTGAAGCTGAGCAGGTCTAACTGATCTCCGTAAAGTTTCCATAGAAAATTGAAATTAGGGTGTTGAGTCCAGGGCTCTAAACTTCGCACCGAGCTGTTAGAGCAGGGTGAATCCGGGGATGGAGCGAGTGTTGCCACATGTCTGAGCAAAGGATGCTCAGTACCCTGAAAGCTTGGCCCCTCTGCTGCAGTTTGATTACCCAGGAGATGTCCTCCTGTGCCTGTACTCCACTCAGGGCTGGGGAGGACCCAGATGCACGCATCCGTCAGCCTGGCTGCTGAAATTAGAGGTAACAAATTACTGATAATTAGGGCTGTTTTTTGTTTTACCATTGCAAAAAGTGAATTTATAAAAGCCAATTTATTTTTATCTCTGGCCTCGGGAACTCCAAAGCAGTTGTACTTATTCTTAATTGCTTGTTTTATGGGTGAAAATGAAGCTGGGATGTAAACGACTGCACGGGGGGGCTGGGATAGAGCTGCTGCCACGCTCAAACCACGAGGAGGAAAGCTGGCACTGAGGATTGCCCAATACTCCACAAATTCCAATTTTTATGAAGTTTAACAATACAACCATTTCCAACCATCCCAGAACTAAATATAGTAATGAAATTTTATTTGAAGTCAGGAACATTATCGAGATATGACTTGATGTGTGTAAGATACTGCACATCACCAGAGTGCTACAGATTGTGTTAAATGGGCCTGAAATAATCTTCAGGAAAGAAAATCGCTTTCTATTCTCCTTGACACAAAGTGTTTGTCACAGATACGCGTTCTTATCCACGTCTTGTTAGTGAAATCATTATACTTTTCATTACAACTTTTATGCAAATATGCTGGTTTTCCTTGATTAGGTTTACATGAATAAGCTGTAATTGTAGGCTGAGGTGATATTAATGCGCAACAATTAAATATGTAATTACTGTGTGTAATTGTGGTGTGAGGGATGGGCGCTGTGCTGGCACGGGCTCTGGGCTGGGTCCTGCCCACGGGGCTGCTGCAACGTGCCCAGTATCCAAAATCCATCAAGAAAGGGAGTGTGAGACCATGGGAACGCGCTCGCAGCGTCCTGCTGCTGCCCGAAGTGTTGGATATCTCTCCCTTGTCTCACTTGCAGTCCTCCTTTTGCCCACCTGTACACGTGGAGCCTGTGAAGTATGATGTTTAAGGGAACTTCTTTCCCAGGCAGCTGCTTGTGTCTGCTGTAATTCCTGTTAATCTCTGTGTGCACAGGGCTCGTTGGAGCAGCGCGTGGTTTCCCTCTCTGTGACTCTTTGCTGTGTTTGCAGTTGGTGCTGCAGAGGAAATTAAAAAAAAAAAAAAAACCAAAAAGGAAAACTCAAAGGGAGAAATACTGACCTACGGGTACCTGCCAAAATTGTCCTTTTGGCAAGCAGCCAGACGTGCCTCTAATGGAGAGAGCCCCCCGATGCTGGGGACACCCTGGGAGCATCTTGCAGGCGCTGTTGCTGATGTGGAGTCGCCGTGCTGGGAGGAGGTTTCAGTGCCAGCAGCCACAGGGCCGTGCTCCTGGAGGTGACCATGAGCACTGAAAAGATGTGTTGGCAAAGGCAGCTGCTCAAATGTCTTTGCTTTTATTTATTTATTTATTTACTTTTTGCAATCAAGAGTTCCCACCATTCTAATCCCTTTATTTTTGGTTCTGAGTGGATTTTTCTGTTGTTTTTTTTTCTGATAAGGCAGGGAGGCTCATCTGGTGGCCCCTTTTTGAGGAGTGCAGCCCCCCTTCCCTGTGCTGTGCTGGGACCCAGCACACCAGAGCACAACTCACTATCTGCAGCCTGAAGAATGAGTTATTGTGCCGCCAAGGATTGTTTGAAGAATTAAAATTGACCCATTTCCTTCAGGCACGGGCGAGTTAATACTCCGGAGTGTTAACATCGTAGGAGTGATTTGAGAAGTATTATTCGTCAAATCCCTGTGCTCATATGTATGTAGGTATAAATAAAAAGGCCTCAAAGGTTGTTTCAGCATTTATTAACCTCTCCTCCTCTTCAGGGGCTTTACTTGGCCAAGGCTTTATCTGGTTGTGTGTTTTTTTCTGAATTTGTGGAACTGGAGGAGCAGCTGCCAGCACCTCCCTGGACTGAAACTTGTCTTTGTGCAGGGTTTCGTATCCAAGTTGCTACCTTTGTGCTAATTTTGTTTTCCTGGCTTTTTTTAGGTAAGTGAACACGCTCAGAGGTGGGATTTGAAGGCTGGTGTTTGGCACGGGACAGGTTCGGGCTCGGACAGCGGCTCAGGCAGTTGTCAGCCAGCAGATGCTTCATTAGTAAGTCTAGAAATGATGGGTTGTAAAAAAATGCTTCGACAGATTTTGGAGATTTTCTGGGATTCTCGTGTTTGGATGAGGAAAGGAGGACTCAGAACTTTTCCTCTCACAACACTGTAGGGAAAACCCAAACAGCCCTTCCTGTCCTGCGATTTCTGTTTCTGACTTTCTGGAGTATATTTAGGAGAGTAATTTTTAAATGCAGCTGGATTCCTGGGCTTGGGAGTGTTTTCCAGCCTCGTGTTGAAAGGGAGCATGAGAAGGTAGGAGGCAGCAGGGGTGGTTTGTTGTTTTTTTAAATAATGCTTAATCTAGAATTAAATTCAGAGGAGTGCCTGGAGAAAATGAGATCTCTCTGATCAGACGCTCAGAGTACTTTTTGTCTTCTCTAATAAGCAAGAGAAGCTAGTAGAGGGAATTACATGCTGGAAGAGGAATTTTAATAGCAACAGATATGCAAAAAGGCAGGTATCTCAGGTGAATAGGAGGGGCAGGCTGGTGAGCAGGAGATCCTTTCCCAGCTCCAGGAGCGTGAGTTTTTGTGGCACAGGCACAGACCCGGACCTCCCCAGCAAAGCCAGAGGACAGGAACCAGCTCCCTTTGGTTTTCATCCCTGCCTGGTGTGGGGATGTTCCCTCCAGGAATGGGCAGGAGAAGCAGCTCCCTGCAGCAGCCTGGCTGTGCAGGGTCTGTGGCAGTGACTTTGTTTGTCCCCTTTCAAGCACCCTGCTCCTGTGGCTCAGGGAAGGCCTTTGACCTTGGGGAGTGTCCTGTGGGACATCCTTCCCTGTTGGAGTGTGCTGCGTTCAGCAGACGTGCCAGCACCCCCGGCCAGCTGAGTGCAGAGGGGAAGATCCTCCTTTTCCTGAGGCGTGGGCTCGCTGCAGGAAAACAGGAGCATCTCATAGTGGGCACAGATGCTCCCAGTGTCTTTTTGCCCGTGGATCTGGTTAAATAACACAGGATTTTGCTGCAGGTGCCACTCAAGGTCGGTTATTCGGCGCTGCTGTAACTAATTCCTGTTAAAGCAGAAAGCTTTTCCCATTTTTAAAAAAAGAAAGACTTAAAAGCTTTAATTTGCTGCAGTGAGCTGCAGCTCGTGGTCTGGACATGCAGGAGATGTTCCTTGCTCCAGTAGTGCCCTCCTGAGCTCGGGAGCCCAGGCTGCATCTCCCAGCCTCAGCGTTCCAGGGGAGTGGGGATGGTGGCTTCAGAGGGTGTTGGGCAGAATCCAGCCCTGAGGAGAGGTCTGTGCAGGGGGAGGAGGGACAACCAGGACCAGGAGCGGGATAAATTGCATTCCCAGGTGGGACCACTCAGCCCAAAAGCCGTGAGTGCTGTGGGAATCCCTTTCTGGAGCAGCAACCCCCGTGCTTGTGTTCAAACACGGAGATAAACACACCCATCTAAATTCCTCAGTTTGGGGTTTTTCTGTGGAGTTGCTAATTATTGAGCATAACTGCTTATTCATAATTTCTCTTCTCCTGCCTGATAGCCCTAATCCCGTATTTGTGCGGCTGTCATTCCCATGGCAACAGACTGGTGTCTGAGGCAGAAGATGATTAAATACCGAGCAGCACATTAAAATAATGGGCAGGTTCTGACTTAGAGACTTTCGCATGGGGGCAAGCTTCAAAAAAGAGAACACTTTCACAAAAAGCAATTTACTTTGCCAGTAATGTTCTCTATTCCCCCAGCTCTCAGTGGAGAGAGCTGTTTGAGGAGCAGCCCTGCCTCGCAGCCCCTCTCCTGCTCCTCCCGCTTTGCGGAGAAATCCTCAGCTTATGTTTATGTCATCAGTCTGTTGCCATGGAAACTTTGTCACAAATGTATCGTGACCTCACAACGGGATGGCAAAGGAGGAGAATGTGGGCTGGAAGATGACATTAGGAATGATCAGCAGCAGGGAAAAAACAGCCCCAGGCCTCGGGAGATGCAACAGAATAAAACACAGAGAGGAACCGGGGCTGGGGTGCCTTTGCCTGATCCCCACTGCCGGCACACCCCGATCCTGGTGAGCAGCAACTCTGCTCCTGAGCCATTTAAAGCTCCAACTTTGCTGGTTCCCTGGCAGTTCCCAGCACTTCCAGGTATCCATGGCAAAGAAGGAGACCCTTCCCTCCAGCCTGTGGTTCAGGCAGCAGGGCTGGCAGCTGGGGGGCAACTCGACCTCTTTATAAGTGTCAGGTGTTTGTCTTTTTGGGGTTTCAGCCCTGTGTCAGATGGGGACAAAGGAACAGCAGAAGCCTGGGTTTGCTGCAGCACTGCTGCTCTGTAGAAGGTGTGTTTGCGGGGGTCTGGAGTGACAGGTGTCAGGGTGATGCTTTTTGATGCCTTTCAGAAATCAGACTTTCCCTAATGAAAGCTGCAGCTAAAATGTGAAAGAGGATTAAGCAAGGATTAATAAAGGAAAGGTAGACAAGAGATTTGATTATGTGTCACAGAGATACTGGCTGGGTGGCGTGTCGAGGCAGTGAGGTGGAACAGAAGATTCTGCACACCTGGGGTATTGATCAGTGCCTGCTGCAATTTGTGGTGCCTTTTGCTCATTTGTGCTGACCCCAGGCTGGTGCAATACACTTCCCAAAGCAGAGGATTTCCCCTGGAAGGGCTGCTGCTCCTTCCTGCCTTGCTGCAAGGTGGGAGCTGTCCCAGGACTCGCTGGTGCCAGGTCCAGCAGCAGTGGAGCTGGGGCAGGTGCTGGTGTGACACTGCCTCGAGCTCAGCCACCTCCTGGACATCAGACCAGGATGACAAAAACAGAGAGGCTGGTACTTGGAGCTAGTGCTGCTCCAATGTTATCTCCCTGTGCAGGTGCTCCAGGCAGTGCAGCCGCATCCAGGAGTGCCATTCTCTGCATATTTCATGTATTTCTAATAAAATCCTGTAGAGCACTAATAAGATCTTTGTGCTCTTGAGCTTTGCTAAGAGCCAGTGGCCATGGCAGTCCTCTGAGGGATGTGGGGTGTGTGTCCTGCACAGCTCTGGCACACGCTGGGGAAAGGCTGCCTTGGCTCATGGCCTCCCCCTCCCCAGGGCTCACAGGGAGGTGGGAAATGGGGGACAAGAGCCTGATTTGGAGCCAGCCAGCCCAACAAGGGCAGGGTGGACTTGCCTGCCTTAGAAAACCCTCTGGAGAGGATTTCTCGTGGTGTGCTGGGACAGAGTCAGAGGAGCAGCATCTCCTTGCTGTTTATCCCTTAGGTTTCCTGCAGGGAGTAAAACGAGGGCTGGACTGATTTGTAGAGCGTGTGCTTCAGCACTTCCTTTCTCTCTTAAGCAATTTCCCCGTCCTCTGGCTTCTTAAGAGCTTAAGGATCATTTTCCTCTTGCAGTTGGTAATACGAGAGGAGATGAGTAAGTACAGATCTCTGCGACCCATAAACCCTAAAGTCCTGCTGCAGTTTAAACCTCCGCGGCTTTATTTGCTTTGCCGTGGCTTCTCACATGTGTTGGGGTTTAACAAACACGAGTTTTCCCTCTGGAGGCAGACTTAAAAAGAGGCTGTGAGGAACAGTATTGTTCTCAGAGCGTCTCTTCTCTGCCTTGAGAAGTGTGTGCCTTCAAAAAGGAGCAGCAGCAGCTCCGCTCAGGCTCTTGGCTCCTCGTGGGTTCATTCGCAGCCTGCGCTGCCCGAGTTTGTTTTTGGCTGCCTTGGGGACAGCTCTGTACAAGGAGAGTGCCCTCACAGTTCCTGCTCACGGCTGGGATCCTGGCTCCTGCTCCTGTGGGGCTGCAGGGGCGTGCGGTGCTCGCGGGGCCGCGGCAGGTGCGGCGAGGCAGGGAAGGAGCGAGCTGGCAGCGCGGCATCCTGTGAAAGTAGGGCATCATCCCGGAGCTGTTGTGTAACAGCAGCTCCCCTCCCCTCCCCAGCCAGCCCTCTGCCTCCTGGGGAATTTATGACCGAGTTCACTGCGATTCTATATTTGGCTGAAATATTGAAAAATGCATTTGCTGTCAATGGGTTCCTTTAATATAAAAGGAAGAAGATTTATGGGAAGAGGAGCGCTGGCATTGCAAGTGCCCTTTGTCTTTACTTCTTTACTCAGTTCCACCTTACCCTGGACCTGTTTGAGCCAGCTGTGTTGTTGGGGAAGGTGAGGATGTGAAGCCATAAGGGTAACTTGGATTTCCACCTCCAGGAGATCCTGAGGACACAGGGCAGCACTTACAGAAAACTTTGAGGGTTGTTCCTTTTAGTGCTCTGCCCGTTTTTAATCTTGAGCTTTTTCAGCTGAAGGTGGAGGGGTAGAACCAGGGAAGTGTGACCTGGGAAGCAGCAATTTTTTGCTTTAACTTGACTCTTTTCCTGCTTGTGCCCCAGTGTGTCAGTGCTTTAAAAAGATGCAGTAACTGCCTCAGAAGGATGCCATCCACAGTTAGTCAAGCCAACAGCCTCCACTGTGAATAGCAGGTGTGGTTAGCAGTGGGGCCAGCTCTGCAGCGTGGGGGTGTGCAGGGGCTGTGACAAACCTCCTCCAGCTCTCAGCTGGGCTCCCAGTGCCGAGCTGGAGCCACAGCTCCCGCCGCAGCAGTGCTCCTTGCCATCCCACGCCGGGGAGAAGGTGGGTGCAGCAGGGAGCACGGGGCTGTGGCAGCGTGCCCCGGGAAAGGAGCTAAGGAGTGCAAGGGGAAATGGCCTCGTTTTTGTTCTCTTTGATGAATTCTCTGAATTGTGTGTCTAATTGCGCTCAATTACTCCCGCCTGGTGCAGGTGGGTTCACGGTTTCCAGGCAGGGATGTACATTGATTTCTTTTGCAGGCCTGGACACAAAAGTCATTCATAAAGGATGAGGAACTTTGCTCTGCTGTCAGTGTGGGGGGGGTTTGCATTTCAGCTTCTGTATTGTTGGCAGCTTTTACATTGATTCAATTTGAGAACTGAATGAGAAATTAACGTGTTCTCGTGTGGACACGTTTCAGCTAAATTATTAAATGAAGTGGTCGACTCCTCTCCCTGCATTAAACCAGGAGAAAAACTATAATTAACTATTTCATTGACCGAGGAGGAGTGGCAAATTGATGTGAGACATTGACCTCATAGATTTTTCTTGCCTGTGCTGTGAAAGTGAGGGTGAGCTTTTAGGAACCAGAGTGGTGGGTCAGCTTTGTTCCCAGAAACACAAATGGTTTCAGTTCATTAATGCACCTTTTCTGCTTTATCTCTGCTTCCCCTGGGAAGCATCTGCTGCCGCCTTACTCTGCCAGGATTCAGGAATCCCATCACTCTGGGACTTCATGCAGTCCCTGTTCTCCTGGTGGTCCCTGCTGGCTTGTGTGGAAGGGAAGAGGCAGAGCACAGCCTGTGGTTGGATGTGTGTCTTACGAAACACCTGTTCCACTTATTTAACATAACCTGCTTTCCAGGAAAATTCCAGCAAGTCTGGGGCACCAGCAAAGGTCACTTGGTGTCAGTCCCTGGGCTGCTGGCAGGTGTCCTGGCTGTGTTGGGCACCATCCAACAGCCATCTGCTGCCAGGTGTGCTGAGGGTGACGGGGAGATGCTTCTTGGCACAGCTGCCTGCTCCTGGAGCACTGGAACTGGCACTGTGGGAGCTCACAGATGGGAAGCAGCACGTGGGGAATGGCTGGGAAGGGTCCCTGGAGCAGCCCAGCTCTGGCTCAGGGGTGGAGAAGCACTGCCCTGAGAGATGGAGGGTGAGAGGTTTGTGGCAGAAACCAGCCTGGCACCTTCAGTGTGCCCCAGCCTCTTGAACAGATGGCTGGGGGTGCTGGGAGCAGGGCAGCAGTGACCCTGGCTGACCCCTCGTGTTCCCCAGGGCTGTAATATCTGGATTCTGGGCACAGGGTGGGGCTGGGATTAAGCAGAGATTATGTAGAAAATCCATGGGAGGTGGAGTGCTGCCAGCTGTTTGCTCCAGGGGACGATGCTGTCGTGGTTGGGAGAGCGGGCAGTGTTCTGTGCAGCACAGAAAAATGTGCTTTTCTAAAATCTGAGAACACAGGGCTCTGTGGAGCACTGCACAATGAGAACTGCAGGATTGCATTCCCCTCATTGTGAGTGCTGCCATAATGCAGTACTCCAAGCCCCTTGGAGACTGGAAAACACAGGCATTTTATCCAGAATACCCAAGTTAGCCCTCTAATGCAGAGTTTTATTGGGTACATAGCAGTGCATTTCTCACAGCGTGTGGCATCAGTGATGGGCTCTGTTGTCTCCAATGTGATACCTTTAAACATCCCAGCTGTGCATCTAAATATGTAAAACACAGAATCCCACAATGATTCAGGCTGGACAGGACTTGAAAGCTCGTCTCATTCCACACCCCCTGCCATGGGCAGGGACATCTTCCCCTGTCCCAGTTTGCTCCAAGCCCTGTCCAGGCTGGCCTTGGACACTGCCAGGGATGGGGCAGCCTGTGCCAGGGCCTCACCACCCTCACAGTTATAACAGGGCATCAGTAGGAATAGCAGAATTATCACCTCTTCTGATTTTGTGCTTGAGGTTTCATTAGGAATTGCTTGGGACTTCGTGGGGCACGTGGCATTTTGGTACGAGGTGTGTGGGAGGGACGTTTGTGTGTGCCCAACTCGAGGGGCAGACAAGGGGATGCTTTTTGCCTGCGGTTTATTTTTGTCCCCTTTTCAGCCAGCCCAGCACACCTCGATGCTGGGGAGCTGCTGGAGGTCCCTCACTGTAATGAACACCACTGCCAGTTGTGAGGGGGCTCCCAGGGGAGCTCAGTTCTGCAGCCTGGAGCTGGTGAAAGTCTCGTGCGGCACTGGGGGTCTGTTGAGTGTGTTCACATATCTCTGTCTTACATGTGGCAGCTCCTTGAACCTTATCAATTTTTAATGGTACTCTACTGTAATAAGAATATATGATCACTCACTGGGCAGGAGAGGCTGAAATCCAGCGAATGCAGGTTTTCCGTGAGGTTCTGAGAGCAATATAGCGGGAGGCATTTAAGGCGTGCTGGTGGAAGAAGGTGAGCTATCCATCAACTGCACAATCTTGGATTTGAGTCTTCTATTTAGATTAAACACGTTAAGAAAGATGGATGGTAAACGTATTTCAGCAGCATTGTCCCCAAACCAGAGCGGAATATAAAGAGTCTGGGAGAAGGATTCAATTACACTGGCAAATAGCCTGAGCCAGAGCTGGGTGGGAAGGGAGCTCGTAGGGCAGTGGGATGTGGATTTATGGAGTTCTGTGATAAAAACACCGCTTTCATTAAACCCTGCCGTTCACAGCACATCTGTACTGCCTGGAGACCTACCTGGGAGCTGCTCTAGGGGGTGGCTTTGTGCAGCTGGTGATGTGTGTGATAGTTTGTGTACATCCCAAACCGGGGCTCCTTCCAGCCCGGGGACTTGGCCTGCCTGTGTCATTGCTGGGAAACGCTTCTGGGCTGGGTGATTGGTGGCTGGGAGGTGATGCTGGCATTCCCTGCCTTAGGTACACGGAACTGGGAGAGGGAGAAACCTGACCCAGCCCTTGGGTGATCCCCGTGTTGGCTCACAGGGTGTACTCAGAGCTGTATTCCAGTGCTCCTCCAGTCAGCACGGGAAGGGTGAGCCTGTGCTGGCTGTGCCCAGAAAGAAATGAGTTGTGTTCTTGACGTGTAAAGGACGTGCTTGAAAAGGCCAAGGCATCAAGGTGGCTGTGTTACAGGGCTTCCTTGTACAATTAATTGGTGCCCCAGCCAAACAGGAGCAGTTCACTGTGTATTCTGCCTCAGTGTGAGGTTCAGAGGAGCAGGAGTGGGACTGCCATTGTAAATCGCTTTTCCTGCAGCGTTCCTTGAGGTGTGCAATTACCTGGGGCTTGTGGGCAAGGTGTTTTCTTATCTTGATCTGAAACTTTGTTCTTTTCCTCCCAGTCTGGTGCTTGGCAATTAAGGAACCGTGTGATGCCTCTGCTTTGATCTTTGCCTGCCTCTGCAGTCCCTGGTGTTGCTGTGGTTCAGAGAAGGGGAAGTGTTGGCCACTGCTGTGACCAGTGGCTCACTTGGCATTTTGCTGTCAGTGTTTCAGTGGTGGTGTGTGCTCACTGTGCTCCTGTGAAAAACAAACCCCCAAAACCTGCTGGGGTGAAGCAGTGCAGGGAAGAGTTAAAATGCTGGGGTTCTTCTCATTGAAAATAGATGATTTTTCTTTCCAAATTCTTGTTGCTGTTATTTGTGCAGCTGATTTGCCCTTGCTTGGGCTGCTGTGAAGATCCAGGTAGCTGCCCAGGATTGAATGCTGGCTGAGATCAGGACCGAGTTAAGATGCAGGAGATGGGTGAGTAGCCAGTGTGGCTGTGATTCACCCCAGGGGTTAGCAGTACATGGGTTTGTGCTCGAGTCCTCCCTGCAGTACAAACATCTCATATCAGCTCCTGGGCTGTAGGACAAGAGGCCCCAGTAGGTTGCTGAAACCTGTGAGCTCCTTCTGCTTTCTCTGGGGCTTTCTCACTTGGCTGTTTAACAGAAAACAACACAGAAGCTGAAAAACCCCAACCCACACACAGGTTCTCCTGGGATTTCTCCCCTCCTGGAATTTGCCTGGATGCACAGAACTCATCTGTGTCTTGCTCCCTTTCTGTATTTTAGGCAGGGCTTGTGCAGGTGTTTTTTTCATGGAGGCGGTGGTTTGTGTTTAATTTCCTTCTCACTTTGACTGTCCTATGAGCCAGGTGTCCAGCAGAGCTGCCTCTGTGTGTGTTTGTGTTTCCAGCCACCTTCCCTGGGTCCCTGGGCTTTCCCAAGGTGGAACATCAGGATAACCTCTCTTGAGTGAAGCTTTCAATTCAGCTGTGTGTCCCACAGCTGTCCCCAACCTGGCACAGAGTTGGAGCCATTCAGAGAAGGTGACTTGGATGATTTTGTAGCCATAGGAGCTACCAAAACTCTTCTTGCATTTTTTGTTGTGTCTGTGGCCTGTCAACCATTCAGATTTTTTTTTCCTTCTTTCAGGTTTGGTGGCCAGCCAACACTTAGGAGGTTTTTTCACTTCATTGCTCAAGTCTTTTCATTTCACACCATTACCCCTGTGATTTGGGAATGTTTGAGTGTGTGCCACACTTGTGCTGTCAAGCCACAGTGGCCGTGCTGTGAGCCAGGTCCCAAGCCTTCCCTCCAGTTCCTGGAGGTGGTAGAGAAAGTTGTGTAGGTCAGCTTGGAATCATCATGCTTGCAAGGAAAAAAATTAAAACTGACTTCAAAGGACAACTCTGACACGGTCAATTAATAATTAAAACAGTTTTTTAATGAGCTATGCAATTACCTGTGTGTCCCTGGAGATGATAGTTTATGGTATTATTGCTCAGTGCCCTTTCTTTAGTCATGGCAGATGACATCTGTAATTTAAAGCAGGCGAGACATTAAAGTGACAGAACTTTCATTAACCTTGTCTAAAGTTTGTTAATGACAAATGTCTCGTTAAAAAAAAAAGCTATTGTCAAAACAGCAGCTTGGTGTCAGGAGGAGCCTCAGCTGCTGTGGCCTGGGGGCTTCTCTTTGGCCCCTGGGGCTGTGTGAGTGCTCCTCAAGGCTGCTGTGTGCCTGTGGCAGCAGGACTGAGGGGATATTTGCCTCCCCTCCCACCCTGGAATCCTCAAATGGAGCATCTCCATATCTGGGGTGTAGTCACAGGGTGTGCTCCCGGGGGTTTTCACTTGGCTTTGGTACTCCAGGAACTGTGATGAGCTCAGGTTTAACATTTGACTTAAAGTTGCGGCTTAGAATTTGGTTTATCGGATTTAAAACCATGGTGTTTGAAGGACCCTTGGAAAAGCAGGGTGGCAGGAGGCCCAGAGCCCTGGGCTAGGGGGGGAGCATGGCCACTGCTGGTCCTGACCAGGCTGCCACTGTTCTGTGCCCAGCTGGGAAAGGGCTCAGCCTCTGCTGCTCCAGCCCTCATTCTCCTGGGGATTTGTCCCTGCATCCATCAGAAGCTGGCTGGGAGCATTCAGATCCTCCTGTAAATATCTTCTCATCAAATACCAGTAAATCTGACAGCCTTAACTCTCAGGTGCCAGTTCTCTGGGGCAGCATGGTCCACTGGATGCCCTGAGGAGTTAATTTCGTTTCCACTGGGGTCCCGATTAAAGAAGAAATTATCTGCTTGGATTGTGAGCAACTTTGTGGGAAGGGGGAGAGGCACAGGGAGGTGCCTCAGCAAGGAGATTGCTTTGAAAAGGGTCAGTCAGATCTGAACATCTCCGTGGTGAATGCCAGGCTGCTCAGAAATAGAATTTTTGCATCATTGTGTCAGTGAAGACACTGCAGGGGAAAAACCATTTTGTTTGGCGTTCTTGCGGTTTCTAATAGGGAGCAGGTAGGAAGTGCCTTGTTACGTTATTGATTACCTCCAGATGAACTTCCAGGACTTTATAGCAGCACACTGTGCCCTCAGACTTTGTTCAGCTGGATTAATTTTGCTTCTGATCCCGTGAGGCTTCCAAACCTATTAATACAGAGTGCAGCATTTAGGAGCTGTCCTTCTGGCAGAGCAGCGCTTCAGATCACGAGAGCCAGGCTTCATCTGCCTGGGAGAAATGTGGTTTCCCTTTCCAAATTAACAATAAGGAATGTAAATGCCTGTGTGAGGGTTACACAGCATTTCATGCCTTTGTTTGTTGTGGCAAATTGGATTTAAAGCACTTGCTCCTGTGAGAGGGTTTTATGTGCCCTGAAGAAAGGATTTGCTATAGTTGCTGGGGCCCTCCCTCCCATCACTGTGTGTGTACACACAAACACACACACACAGACTGTGTTTGTGTGTGTGGACAGCGAAGGCAAACGCAAGATCTGCTTGTTCCAGTGTCCCAGTTTTGTCAGAATTTGGGATGGGGGTTGCTCAAGCAGGAACAGTCCCTAATCCCAGCCTCTCCTGATTTCAGTGTCCGGTTCCTGTTGGTCATTCATTGGCATCTGTCTCATCTCTCTCTCATTTGGGAAGGAAACAAGACAAGCTGATGTTAATGGTGCACTTATAACCCAAGGCAGACTCTTCATTCCATGTCCCCTTCGATTTCACTGTTGCTGTCCAGTAGGAGAAGTTGCTGGGATGAAGGGCACTCACTGTGTGGCTTCTTAGCAGTGTCAGTGTCCTGATGGACTCGAGGCAATCCTTTGGTTTCCCACAGAAATTCCACCTGCTCCTGCACACCACCACTCCTTGATAAAGACAGGAGAAAACACAGCAGCCCCTGCGGATTACTGTCATCCAGAGAGAAAGGGCAGGGGGGATGCCGTGGGCAGCAGCATTGTAAGTGGATTTTGAAGGCAACTTAGGTTATTTACAGCCCCGTCTGCACGTCTGGTGATCCCAGAAACGCTGCTGAAGCCTCTCTGTGCTTCCAGGATGAAACAGGTCCCTGGTGGCTGCTCTGACATTCCTCCCTGTGCAGGTAGTGACCCTTTGTGGGGATTACTCGGTTCAAGTGGTAGCAAGGTGCTGAAAAGAGAACAGCTATTATGTCTGTTTATCTAAGTAAGACATAATATGTATTCCCCAGATGGGTGTATCATGTTGCCAAACTTTTGTCTACAAATTGCTAAAACCGGTTAAGCAAGCACGTTTGCAAATGCACGCGGCTCCAGGGAACGCACTTTTGTGTGAAATAGCCCATTAATTTGAACAAAATGTTTTAAGTAGTTTTAGATCCTTCTTTCTAAAAGCTCTGTTGCTCCAGCACGAGGAGTGGTGGCTGACGGCTGTGCCAGCGCTGCTATAGTTTTAGATCCTTCTTTCTAAAAGCTCTGTTGCTCCTGTGCCAGCGCTGCTCCTGGCTGATGGGGAGGGCCTGGGAGGCAGAGCAGGGTGAGTGGGGCACAGCCCCAGTGCCTGCTCTGCTCCTGGCACAGCCAGCAGTGCCCTTCAGGCAGCCAGGACTGCCTGGCAAGTGTGGTTTGGTGCTTAGCTTCCCTGGCCACGAGCATTCCACGCCGCAGTCTCCCCTGCTGCAGCTTGTCTGTGCAGGGATGTGCTTTCCTCGCTCCCCAGCTGCCCTTCAGGTGCTTGGGGAGTGTTCTCCTTTCCCTCTGCTCCCTCTCTGTGTCTGAGGGAGCCCGCAGTGCCCAGGGCTGTGCTCCAGCTGCAAACTGCACCTGGCTGTGCCAGGCTCCCTGCCAGCCCGCGCTCTCTGTCCCCCTCTGTCCCCATCATCGCTGGGGGACCGTGTCTCCCTGCTTCAGCTGGTCCCCCAGCCCGTGGTGGAGCCCAGCACCCCTTGTTTATCCAGGATAACGCTGTGTGAGGTGTGAGGAGGCTGCTGTGCCTCGGCAGGATGGTGGGATGCTCGCTGGGTGCCTCCTTTGATTTGTGGCTGGCTCCGGCGTGACTTCGTGGCAGATGGTTCAGCTTTGCCAGTCTTGAGGAAGGCTAAAATAGGAACAGGTTTGTTTTCAAAGGCAGCCACACAACCGGTGCATGGCAAACTTGTGATGATGGTGGTGTTTCTTGGTGGTTTACGATACAGAAATACGAAATGCCGTACGGTTCAGGATGAGGGTGCTGGGGGGAGCAAGGTTAAGCAGCATCTCACACCTTCCACTTCACATCTCATTATTCACTGCTAATAGAAGCCTGGACCATCTGTCTCTGCAGAGAACACTTGGATGTGACAGGCATAGGAGATGTTACAAAACTTTCTCTGCGAGGTGTTTATTTCTGGCGCGTTCTGCTCCTGTTGTCCCGTGCTCCCGCAGTGCCCGAGGATCCCTCGTGCTGGGAGGGGTGCTGGGGTGTCACCGTGAGCTCTCCGGGCCACCGGAGCTGCGAGTGCTGCTCCCTTGCCTCTTAAATTCTCTTTGACTTGCAGGCAACCTCCCAGAAACCCTCTGAGTTTTTGCCAGTCTTAGCAGTGGTGCTGTGTGTCTGTCTGAGGCCGTGGGATGGGGAGCAGTGTCCTGGCAGGGTTGTGGGGTGGGGAGCACTGTCCTGGCAGGGTTGTGGGGTGGGGAGCAGTGTCCTGGCAGGGTTGTGGGATGGGGAGTAGTGTCCTGGCAGGGTTGTGGGATGGGGAGCAGTGTCCTGGCAGGGTTGTGGGATGGGGAGCAGTGTCCCAGCAGGGTTGCAGGGTGGGAGCAGTGTCCCAGCAGGGTTGCAGCAGTGTCCTTGCTGCAGGTCCTGCCCCATCCCATCCCTCATTTTCCATCAGTACCCTGCTGTCAGGATGCCTAGATGGGCTAACCCAGAGATGGGGCTGCAGGGTGTTGCCTTCTGCCCACAGCACACCCAGCACCCCTGAGAACACTGCCTTCTTCTTTCCCTACAGTTCTGCCGCAGGGAGACTTAGAATATCAAATATCCATCTCCCCTGGAGGGAAGGAACTGCTGCGGGATTTTAAAATTCTTTTATGTTTTCTTTCAGCAGTGATGAGGAAAAATATGTTCTTGGTTCCATCAGTTAAACTGATGCTTGTGAAAGACTTAGCAAATACCTTCTTTCCATCTGTTTATTAGGCTTCTGAATTTAAGCAGTAATCAGAAAACCAAACAGAAAGGATCGTGTTGAGTACAAAGTCCCTCCTGGGTAGGTTTCAGTCATCTCGGTGGCTGTGGTGTGAGCATGTTTCCTCTCTGGAGAAGGAAATCAGATGCAGCACAGTTGGCTTTTGGGGGGCTGTGTTAGCAGCAAGCCCCAGTGCTGCTGACAGAGCAGGGACACTCGAGGGGGCACTGCTGGCACCAGTGTCCCACAGGCAGCTGCGTGCCACTTGTTAGAGAGGACAGGGATCCATTCAGATGCTGAATAATTGAAGGCCAGGAGTGCAGCCTTAAGGCTGGCTACTTAAGGAAGGGATGATGGATTCCTGCAGAATCCTTTTTCCTCACTTTTTGAAGGCGTTTTAGGGAGAGATTCTTCCTAAGGGGATTGAGGTCATCTCTCTTGCCTGTTTAAGGCCTGGTGAATTGCCTCTTGGACGCTTTATCTCGTGAATGACACGGTGTTCAGTCAGGGGTTCTGCTGACAGCGTGAACCACGCCAGCACAGCTCGCTTTGTGAGCATCAGCAGAATCTCAGATGGAAATACCTCCGTGGCGTTGGTGATTTAGTCATGGGATGTAAAGAATTTTCAACAGTAAACGCGCCGGCTTTTGAAGTTTCTTTATCCTCTGCAGAGTTTTAACTTAGATGGCAATGGGATATCAGTATTCATTTTATAGAATTTTTTCCGGAAAATATTTTTCTTATTTGTGCCAGCCTGACGTTGTTTGCATTCAGTTCTTCCGTTATCAATAACTGTAGAAGCAATCTGAGCAGAGTTTGCAGAAATTGCTTTGTCTGTGCTTTGCTCCTCCAGTATTTATTGGCTGACACTCTAATGTGATTATTTCTCTGTGTCCCTGCTAAAGACACAGCTTGGAAAGATGCTACCCCGAGATGCCAAATCTGCACTTTTCTTTGTATGAATTTGTGAGAGAACAACTGTTTATTACAGGCACCTGATTTGAAAATTATTCCTTTGGAAGATGAAGATTAAGCAGCGTTGAATTTATATTTGTGATAGATAGGTCTCAGCTCTGTGATAGAACAGTAGGAGTGTTGAAATCCTGGAATGATTTCATGTGGTTGTGCTGACAGGAGATGGTAGGAGAGAAAAGTTTTTACAGGACAAGAAACAAGTTGCTGAACTTGGCATCTGCAACAATCTCAATTGGCAATACATGCCTTGGAGCAGAATATTTGGCCACTGAGCTGGAAAATTGTTATCAGTTGTGGCAAGGCTATTTTTAGGCTGTAACATCTGTGGAACACCATTTCCTCAAACTTTCACTATCTTTTGACAAGTCAGCCAGATGTGACTCACTTGAGCATATTGGGTGGAGAGGAAAAAACAATGTGTTGTGTTTACCAGAAATGCAAACATGACCTTTTCGGGATGAAGGCAGTCTTTATTCTCCCATGGAAGAGGCAATAAGGAAAGATGGATTTTCATCATCAGTATTAAACCTCTTCACAGTGCAGTATTGTGGTCCAATGCTCTCACTGAAATCATGTTGAGGAAGGTTCTGCCAAAACCCAATTTTCTCTCCTTGTTTTGGAGCAGAAAGGGGAGGGAGCCAATGGTGGTGTCCTGACTCTTGTCCCACATGCCACCTTCTGTCCCAAGGCTTGGGGCTGGCACTGCCTTGAGAAGCTTTTCTCACCTGGAGATGGGTCTGACCTTTCTGGGAGCAGAGTGTTTCTGTCCAACCTGGAGTGGCCAAGAGCCCCTTGGCTGAATTAGACAGAGGGTTTGGTTTGCTGCCGGTGCCAGGAGTGCCATGCCAAGGAGAGTTCCCTCTGAGGAAGCTGCGGAGCCGTTCTGGCTTCTGGGGATGATGAGCACATCTCATGTTGGCTCTTTGGGTGTCTCCAGCGTGGAGGTTTTCTGTTTCAGAGCTGCATTCCCACTGCTTGCTGGAGCTGGGCACAGAGCAGAGCTGTTGGGCAGGGATGCCCATGGCACGTGGGACGCCCTGCGGTCACCACGGCGGCTCTGTCACCCTGCTTTGCCACCCGAGGTGCTGATTGTGGGAGTGGGAGCCTGGCTGCAGGGCTCACTAACAGGTCTGCCTTCAAAGCCCTTGCTGGCTGCTGCCATCGTAAGCAGATTTGTTTGAGTAACTTCCAGAATTTGCCAGGAGGAGTTCACCCACAGCCCTGTACTCACAGCTTGCTGCTGCCTTGGTGCTGGTGCCCAGAGAGGAGGGTGGCCCTGGCACGAGGGGTGTGACACCTCGGGAAGGTTTGGGGTGGTTTTTGCAGCCCAGGAATCACGTTTGCACCACGCGAGCCGCACTGGAATTGCCGTGGGAGGCTGCAGCAGCCCCGTGGGGCGTTTCACTACTGCAGGAACCCGCAGCAGTGAGGGCATCTCATCCTCCAGCAGGGCTCAGACACACAAATCAGCCCCAGGAGGTGTTACCTGCCAGGCTCCTGCTGGGGCCTTGGAACAGGACTCAGACCTTGACATTTGATGTCTCTGAAACAGGTTTTGGCTTAAATTCAGTTGTTTACTACTGCAGTCAGGAGCAGATTTGTTAGACAGGGCTAATTACATGTGCTTGTTCCAAAATCATTTGGAAACTGTAACATTTGTTGCTTTTCAAGCGCTTTAAAATATGCAAATATTTCATGCAATGAAGAGAGCTGATTTTTGCAAGAAGCCACAAATGGTGTTCCAGCCAAATGTGATTTTAGAGGTGGCCCACAGCAAATCCATTGGGTCCCCTGAAAGGAGTGGGGAGGAGGAGGACGGGGAGGGTTCCTTGATTGGTGCCAGTGTCTAATCACAGGTGAGAACTGAGCAGGTGGAGAGTTTGTTTGCTCTCTTCGTCTGGAATTTGTTAAACAAGTAGTGGGAAGATGAGCAGGAACCATTCCCAGATCCCGATGAAGGGATGTGCAGGGGGTTTCCTCATGGTGCTGCTGTGAGTCAGCCCAGAGGGGCTGGCACTGCCTGCAGCAGCACTTACAGGCTCTGACCCCTCAGATCTGAGAATTCCTGGGATCACAGCCTTTTAAATGTTGCTGGGTTTCTGTTTGGCTTGTGCTGCTCAGACATTCTGCTGTGTTGATGGGATCCAAGACTCCCTTCCCCAGAGGGTGGAAGCTCAGCCTGGTCTCTCTGCTCTTGTCTTGAACAGTTGTGCAGAAAACCAGCGGGTCTGGGGCTTTTCAGTGTTCTGCTGAAGGTCCAACCTCCCCAGGCCACCTAACTGGATGAGACCCTGATTGTGTATCGTGGGAGCAGGGATTGGAAAGTGTTTCCTTTAGGTAGGTCCAATCATGCACAAGCTGTTGGGGCATCCAGAGACACCGATTCCTCCCATATTTTAAGTGTGGATAATTTTATAAAAGCCCTCTTATTTTGTTTGTGTCTTTGCTGGAAACCATGTCTATCTGCCAACCCTTTGGAAATGTCATGATGTAATTATTTTAACAGGCAGTCTGTGCTCCTTTATTTGGGTGATATTAACCTTTCTAAACAAAAGAAATGTTAATATACATGGGAGACGCAACTAATGGGATTTCATTTTTCTTATTAGAACAGACTGGAGTTCTCTTTTTAAATTATTGTAAAAGAATTCAGCAAGTCGAGTAATTGCCTTCAGCTAATCCACGATGGCAAATTTGAATGTGAATATCCAGATCATTCTGTGTGGACGGGAAAAAGTAATGTGATTTTCTTGTTTTTTATTTGCTTTGGCTAAACAGTGCTGAAGGATGATATAAATTCATTGAATTCGAAACAAAGAACATGCTAATTATTAATGCCGAGTTGTGATGCGCTGCGAACATGCTGTTTAATTTGCAAGGCCTGTGGTGGCCTGCTTATATTTCATTGCATATTGATTCAAAGTGTGTGTTTGTATGTGGTTTGGTGGTTCTCCCTGATATCCAGGGAATTTCAGCTGGATTTATGGGCTTTTCCCCCTGGTGGGGACACCGCCATCAGATCAGGGCACGGCCGCACTGCTGTGCAGGTCTGGACACAAACGGGTGATGCTTTATAGGGCTTGCTGCAGGTTGACTGGATTAATTCAAAGATTAATTTCTCTGTGTGCAGCCTGTCCTCCAGGCTGCCTCCTGCTCACCAAGCAGCCCCAGGGCTCGCCATGGCCTTTCTGGGGCAAACACCGTTGCTTTTATGAGCCGATGCCGCATTTAAAGTCGCTCCTTCCCCGGCGTGCCTTGCGGTTGGAACGCGTCGGGATAAATATCCCAGACTCTGCAGGATTTATCTTCCAATCTCGATTTTAAAGGGATATTTCCAAGCTCTCTAATCGCTGGCTTTATCTGCAGCCAACTGGTGTGGTTTGCAGCGCTCTGTGGCTGCCTGGGCGCCTCCGCCGGGGCTCGGAGGGAGCCGCGCGCAGTTAGCGGAGACGTAACGGAATTCGCTGTGACCCCCCCGGTGGATAAAGGAGGATGAGTGGAAAGCCGAGTTGATTGCACGTCTGGAAGAATATTTGTGCCTGATTTATGTTCTAATTTTAGTATTGGGCTTTCTTCTCGATAGTAAAATGTCACATTAGCATGGAACTTTCCATCCGATGCGCTGAGAGCAAACACCGGGGCTGAGGCCGTGGTTTGGGCTTCCCTGAACGTCAGGATCCGATGGCTTTGCTTCAGCAGAGTCTTGGTTAAAGCTGTGCTTCTGTGTGCAGTTTTGTAGGAGGTCCTTGGGTAGTAGTTGCCTTCCTCAGAAGTGCTCAGGGAGATCTGCCCGGGGTGGTTAATCCTGGTGTTACAATGTCAGGATGCTCGTTAGAGGCTGGAATAAAACAGCCTCCAAAGCCTGATGACTCCCAGATCCTTGGCAGTGTTAAAGTACACAGGTGGGGGAATTCCTTCTTGGCACTTGTGGTGGTTTGCGTTGGATTTTGGCTATAAATCGGAGTAAAATTTTCATCCAATGAAAATTGGTGTCATGGACCCCTCAGTGCCACCAGGCTCACCAAAGTGTCAGCTGCAGTGACTAACCCCTGGTGGGAAGCTTCCAAGATCTCATCTTCTGCAGTGTTGGAGGCTGCTCCTCAACCAGTAATATGAAGGAATTAATAATTCATCTTGTGTCTGTAGGAGGAAAATGAGTCTTAAATTTGATTAGTAAATGACAGGTTTCAGCCTGGTAATTTGCAGCCTTTATTAACAAACTTGTAGAACTTATCAATAACACTGTAAGCCTCTTTATTTTGGGCACCTTTATTGGAGCTGGTGTCATTTTTCCCAGGAAAGAAGTGGTGGTATTCCTATCTTGAGCCAAGCTCATTAAGGCTCCAGGACTGTTCCACTTGTACGTGGTGCCTCTTGCCAGTTATATGCCACAGATGAGTCACAAGCCTGTTTTGATTCCTGGTGGTTCTCCGCCTGCTTTGCCAAATCCCCCAAGATTTCTTTCTGAGATGATCCTCCGTGGTTAACCACGACTTACAGCCTGTCCACAGATTTTATGTGGGATTTTTGGGTTTCTCTCAAGCGGTGGTATGAGACACGCTGTGAAGAAAATAGTAGCCATATGTAGTCTAGTCTTGTCGAAAGTTGGGAGAAGCTGTGGAGTGATTCTTCCAAGTTTTGTTGGAGTTTCCTTGGCTCTGCAGTGCTGATGTGCTGGAAGCGCTGCAGTGAGTCAGTGGCAGGGACTTAAAAGTCCCTTGAATTTCCTAAAAGTCCCAAGACAACTTGAGGAGCAGTTTGTTTTCTCAGTGTTTATTTTAGTGCCTTTACACCGTACTGGGAGGTCACAAACCAAACCCTGCTGAGATGGGGAATTGCTTTGGTTAAACTGTGGTGTCAGGAGGATTTCACTGAGGAGGAGGAGGGTTCTGGGGGTGTTTGGGGGCTGTGGGCATGCTGGCAGAGCCTCTCTCCGAGCTGGTTTGCTATGCAAATTGGCAGCTGAGCGTTGCGTCGCGCTCGCTTGGGATGATGCTCTTAAAAGTTGTGCTGCTTTTGTAGATAAACACGAAGACATCCGCTTTCAACTTCACATTCTCTAACCTTGTTTTATTCCTTGCCTAGTGCTGACACTTTCAAGGCAGATGAAAATCAGACTAAATTTAGCAGGGAGCAGAGCCCTCATCCCTCCTTCTCCCCCACCCTACCCATTCCACGCGTAGCATCCGTATCCTTTTGATTAGTTTTGCCCTTGGTTTCTGCTTCAGATGTGAAGTTTTGCAAAGTGATGCTGAAGAGGAGCTTGGGTTTTTTAAGAAGTGAGCCCTTGGCATGCCATGTCTTCAGTCCTTTGCAGAAGTGAACCTGGAGACTCTGTTTCCCCTTGACAGGTTACACCCTGCTCTTTTCCTGTCTTGGCACTTCTGCCTTCACAGAGGTGGATT
The DNA here is from genome assembly GCF_017590055.1 of Onychostruthus taczanowskii. Lineage (NCBI taxonomy): Eukaryota > Metazoa > Chordata > Aves > Passeriformes > Passeridae > Onychostruthus > Onychostruthus taczanowskii. The sequence goes on along the minus strand of NW_024501792.1, from coordinate 541,127 downwards.
TTCTGTATCTCTTGGAGCAGGATGGAGCCACTGATCTGGAGAGATTTCGTAGCTGGTGCTGGTGAGCATCACTGTTGACAGACTGTGTGCGTGCTGGTCCTCGCTGCTCCTCCGAGAACCCTCCTCAGACATTCCTCAACTCATTTAGTCCCATAGTCTCATTTAGTCCCTGTTTGAGCAGAGATTAATTATTTTGCTGTGTTGTGATGGCTTTTCGAAGCCGAGCCCTCGGGGGAAGGAATTTTTTAAGGCAGTTGAGCCTCAAGATTTAATTTGAACTCCTGTCTCTGCATTTGGACAAGCAGATTAATTGACCCTTGATAGGTGTGGGCTCTGCTCCAAATGAACAAATCCCAGCTGCTTCCACTGTGCCTGTGCATGGGCAGATAAACGGCTGGGATTGCAAGGTGGGACACTCACACCCAGCCTTGTCCTGCTGAGAAGGGGAACTGAGTGTCTGGAGATGGTGGCTCTGGTCACCTCGTTGGTGTGACAGGCTGCTCTCAGCTGCCTGGTCCTTCCCAAAGGGACCCCGGTGAAATGTTCCCCAGCTGGCTGGGGGCTCTGCCTGGGACCCCCAGCACCCCCCTCAGCTCCTCCCGTCTCTGCTGCCTGGTTGTTCCTTGTTCTCCAGCCCTTCATCCCCATCAACTGGTGTGCATATCTAATGAGGAGAAACTGGTGACATCCCAGGATTAGCTAACCCCATGGCTTGTGAAATTAAGCCCTCTTGAGTGTTGAAATGCTGCTCGGTGGCAGGTGAGCATTTCTTATTAGACTTAAAACATGCAGCTGAGGAATGGGCCTGGCTGTCCTGTTACCTCCTCCTGCAGTCACTTGAACTTGCCTTGGACCCAAAAAGATCTGTGCAAATGCCATGAGTTTCAGCCAGGCTGAGGTGCCCATGGGGGAAATGTGCCCCTTCTGCTGTGGGCTGGGATCTGCCAGATGCCAGCAGCTTCTTTGGGTGAGCAAAAATGCTCCCAGCATTTTTTTTCTTAAATAACAGCACTTTGCATATTCCCTTCTGCTTTTCACTTATGAAAAACAACTACCTGTGCCCTTTAGTTTTGAAACCGAAGGGATGTGTATGCTGTTTCCAGCTGGGAATGAAACTCGAGTTTCCCCAGCCCAAATCACATTTCCTCAGTGCTGTTTAGATGAAAATTACAAGTTCTGTATATTCTTTTACACAGTTGATGTGTTTTGTAGCTACACACTGATAAGGTTCACGAGCCAAACATAACAGTGGCTCTGCAGTATGATGAATTGGCCCTGGTTTTTAGGTCCTCTACTACCTTTGTTCTGAGTAATCAAATTAAAGTAATCTCTTATTACAGCATGGCAGAACCTGCACATGCAGCTGTTTTTTATGGTAGCTGCAGGTCTTAAGGTAAGTTAAAGTTATTTCAGTTGTTACTTATCTTTGGAATGACGATCATGACAAATGGCCAGTGTAATTTCTTTCCTTAGCAGATGGATAGAAAGGGAAGATATTGCACAGGCTGCTCACTGAATTCATAAATTTTTAGACTGGAAACACTGAGTTGGATATTGAAACACTTAACGTGACAAGAAGACAAAGAATTGTTTTCTGATCTTGTTGGTGCCATAAAGTGGAATTCGGTGAACTTCGTCAGCAGCTTCTTGTGCTGTGTAATTTAGATGGGAGGGGAAATAATCCATGAGATAAAGATTTTTGGGGTTTGTTTGTCCTTTCCTGCCGTGAGACTGGAGCTGTGGGGTCCAGCAGCTGCAGCAGGTGTTTGTGCCTGGCAGGGTGACCCTGAAGGGAGGATGGGTGCTTGGGGCAGGGGCCAGGCTGGCAGGGATGCTCCATCAGGGATGCTGCTGTCACCTGGGATGGGGCATGCCGTGTGTTTTGGGGCTGTAGGTGAGGGTGTTGGTAAAGCTCAGGGTGGTTCTGGGACACGGCCAGGCCCTGGGGAGCCCTTGTTGTACCGAGCAAATACCAAAGTGCTGTCTGAGTCTTCTCTTTTAGCTGCGTGTCTCTGGTTCAAAAGGATGACAGTGTTTGGTTTAAGGTGCAGATCATGCAGAGAAAGGCCTTCCTTTGCTGTCTCTTGGCTAACTGGGATGGACAGGAGCTGCAGAGAGGACATCCAGAAACCAGAGTGACTTGGCACGAAGCTGCAGAGCGATGTCTTAAGGCTTGCCAGCAGTGCTGATGGGAATAAGCTCCTTCGTCAGTCCTGGGCTGGCTCCGTGCTCTCCTGCCTGGCTCCTCTCCTTCGGTGCCAAAGTGCCAGTAGATGTGGTCAGCACAGAGCTCAGGGTATGGATCCAGCTCTCCCACAGTGTTCCTGCTTGGTTGTGAGCCAGGCAGCACTGGTGTGAGGTCCATGGGTTTGCTGATGTGCCGTTTTTTCTGCATGAGAGGAGGTTTTATTTAGCACGATGTTAATTGGGTGTTGCCCTTCAAAATACGTCGTGTGATCCTTTAGGTTTGGAGCTGGATGGGAGAGGAGCAGCTCCCTGACTGCATCTGCAGCTAAGCTTACACTTGCATTTGTAAGAGGGAAGGAAAATTTGGCTTCAGATTTTGCCAGCTATAAAGAAAATATTTTGATACAAGCTCGTGAGTCATCGGAGGTAAAAGGGAGGAAGTCTGAGCACTGGAGCTGCCTGTGGCTTCCCAGGCAGCCGAGCCTGAGACACAGGACTGTGCTCTGAGGAGCAGCTCGGTCACACTGCAGGGTGGTGCCCCAGACCAGGGCACACGTGGGGTTCCCCGCTGTCTGTCCAGTGAGTGGGGCTGCAGCAGGGGCTCTGGGCTGACACTGAGCCCTGTGGATCGGTGCTGAGCATCTCCTGGTCATAGCTGGGGCAGGCTCCCTCCCTGAGCACCCTGCAGTCCCCTCCTGGTCTGTACAGGTGTGGCCTTCACAAAACATGGCCTGCAGGGTTCTTCCATCATCACTTGTCACCATGTGAACTGAGCAGGCATTGCCATGGATGGGCTGCCACCAAAGGACACGAACTGGGATAACCCTGCAGGGTTTCTGCACTGTGCAGTGGCTGTGCTCCCCTGGGAATGCTCCTCATGGAGCCTGGGGTGCTTGTGAGACAGGGAAGTGTCAGGGGAAGTGCCTGGGCCACTAATGGCTTTTTTTTGTGCCAGCTAGGGAATATTGACCTCAGAGAGAACCTGAGCAGGGGCTCAGGCACTGGAGAGCTTGGCCAGCATGAGAAGCCTCTCCCAATTGTCCTCCTTGATGTTCCAGTGTTTAAACGATGCTAATTTTGTGTTCGCCTTTCATTTGTTGGATGGCTGCTCAGAAAAGATAATTTTTTCATTTTCCCTGGGCTTCTGGGTGGTTAAAAAGAAGCTGTGCGTCGTGCAAGACGGTTGCAGAGAAAGTGGCTCTTGGAATAAATAAACGGAAGGCCTGTAAATGGGAGGCAGTTCAGTGGGGAAGGAGAAAAGGCGAGGCTATCACACGGGAGCCAGGTGCTGGCATCTCTGACTGCCTCCCTTCAAGGTTCCATCTGACAGAAAAGCAAACTCACCCGCGCCTGTAACACCACTTATTTCCCTCAGCACAGCATTCTGATTATTAATTTGAAACCGTATCAGTGTGCGAGTGATGTGGTGGCGTGCAGACAAACAGAATACTTTGGTCTTCCAGGGGCTGCCTGCTCGGTATAATTGCTGCTTTAAACAAATTCAGTGGCCGGAAAGCTGTAAAACATTTGCAGGAGAGAGCAGGCTTTGAATATTCATCTTCTGTGAGTGTCACCGAGTGACATCTAAGAGTAACTGGGCAGATATGGGTGCCAGGCAAAATAGAGAGCGGGGAGTCTTGCTCGCTGATTTGTATTCTAGATGTAAATCTTAAATTAGTTTGAGGTTTTAAAGTGGATTTTTAAATGCCAGGCACATAAGAGGCGGAATTGATATTAATATTAATAGGCCTAAAAAGATATTTAATGAAATATTTGTATAATTTAATTTCTTCATAATCAAGTCAGAAAAGTATCAACTGACCACAGGGCTCAGGGTCCTCCACTGTGCCATCCATGCGACGGGCCTCGATGTGCGGAGTGTGACCTTGGATACCTGGGACTGCCCTCGGGCTTGGGCTGACCCACACCCCGCTTCTGCCACCCCAAATGTCACTTATTTGGCAGCAGTGGAAGGATCCATATGGTGGCAGAGGCACCACGTTGGTCCCCTGGCCTCGGGGCTGGAGTTCTCCCCGTGCCAGAACACGGAGGCAGTGCTGGGAAGGCACAGTCCCTCGGCAGGGAGCCTTGCTCCAAGCAAACAAGAACTTGGAAGAAGTAAGAGTGGTATCCTGCAGATATAAATAAAATGAGGCCAGTTGCAGGAGGAGGAGGAGATGGGAGAGACTGAAATATTAATGAAGATATAAAGCACTGCACCTACACTGAGAGCAGTGTGATGTTCTTGCTCATCTATTCATGTTGAGCTGGCTGGAGCTTTAAATTTTAAAGCCTGGGTGGAGAAGAGGGGCAAGGTTAGGCAGCTCCTTAGAGGCTGTGGTGGTGCTCACGGGCAGCTGAATGGCTCTGAGGGGAAGGAGCTTCCATCCCAGGGGTTTGGCAATGTCCCTGTGCCTGAGCCATCCCTCCCTTGTGCTGGGTGCTGAGGGTCTGGTGCAGCTGGAGGCTGGGGCTGGTGGATGGGATGTCTCTGCTGAGAACCTGTCTGTGCCAGTGGCCAGGGAGCGAGGGCATGACACCCCTGCACAGACCGGGCAGCCTGAAAACCTCAGGGAGGCCAAGGATGGGCGAGTTAATGGCACCTGCCCAGGTGCCGTGGTGATCCAGGGGCTGGCAAAAACAGCAGCAAGGTGTTCTGCAGAGAGTGCTGTGGGGCAGCCACGCCACGGGGACAGACTGGAGCAGCTGGGGCTGCTGCACAAGGGTGGGGCTGCACAAATCCCTGAGCTGGGAGCCGGTTTGGGGATGGGTGGCATGCTGAGAGTTCTTCTCTGCAGGAGCCATCACGGTGCAGGGGAGATGTGGGCTCCTCTCTGGCAGCTGCTGCAGGTACCTCTGGCTGTTTTCCTGTCTGTCTTCTTTTCAACAAGGAGTTTGCCTCCACCTACAGGAAGCAGAAAGCAAGAAAAGCCCCCATAGTCACACGATACTCTGCTAGCCCTCGTCTTTCAGGGGAACAGCTCATCCCTCTCCGGGCTGCCAGAGCACCTCCAGGAGCAGGGCAGTGTGCTGCACGAAGGCTCCTCTCAGACAGGTTTTAATTCCCCATTCCTCGTGCCCAGGCCTTGACAAGGAAACGCTGACAAGCCAATAATTGAATTTTGGTGCGTTAGCGAGGCTTCTGCCGGGGCTTGTGCTGAAAGACAAAGCAGATCTTTCCAAGGAGAGCAGTAATGGTGCAGGAAGGTTTGGGGAATCACAGCTTTGGGGAGAGTGGAGCTCTGAGTGTGGAGTTACTGGCCCCGAATGGCACAGGAACACAGGAGCAGGATTGATGTCCATGTTGGCACACCAGGCAGGCTGGGCAGGGGCCTCAGGGGAGGGAAAGGGCTGGAACTTCCATTCACCTGGACCTGCAGGTGGAGGGGCTCTGGCGGTGCCTGCAGTGGGGCTGAGGCTGGGGTACACCATACCCATCCAGTCCCCTTCCAGATTCAGTTTTGTTTGCCTTCTCCCTGTGTGTGAATGCAGAAGAGAAAATAAACAGAGCGTGGGTGGCTTCTCCAGGGCCTCTTCAGAGGGAGCCTTTCAGTTCCTGTTTCACTCCCAAAATGACAAGTGGCTCTGTCACTTTACCCTGTCCCACTGCAGCCTTGGAGCCATCCCTCCCGTTTGGGTGCTCAGTGCTTGGTTCTCGTTTGAATTTTTGGATGGTTTCCAGTATCAGAGACTGACTGGGACGTCCTGGTATGGAAGACTTGTAGGATGGGACACACTGGGGTGCTGGCACTTTGAGATATCAGTGTTGCTGTTGTGGGCACTTCCAGGGGACAACAGGGAAAAGCCTTTAACGGCATCTCGTGGATGGGCACAGTCTTTTGTGCTGGTGTTCCAGCTCTTTGGAGAAGTGTTCTCCACGTGCTGGGGGCCAGGATGAGGAGGGGTCTGGATGGCAGGGAGGGTGCCCACCCTGGCCTGGTTCAGCCAGGCAGCCCCCTTGTACTGAAGGAGTGAACTGTGTCTGTCCACCCTGGCTGTCAGTCCAACAGCCTCACATCAATCCATTGTCACGCTGCTGGAGTCATGTTTGTGTGTGTTGGGGGGATGGTGCCACATTTGAGTGATGTCTGGGTGAGAGAAATTCCAACCTCTGCATTTTCTGTACAGGATACCTGACAGTAAAGCTGTGGGATGACCTTTATCTTTATGAGCTGGGAGAATTAAGGAGTTCTGTATTTTAGTTTAATTAAGCTATAAGGCATAACAGATGGTGCTTTTCTGGGTGATTATTGAATGTCTCTGCTTTGACTGAGAAGTGCAGGAACACCGTGATGATAAATGTATTGTGATTTAAAATATCTGAGCTCTTAAAGAACACGTGTCGGTGGCCGCGAGTCCGCCCTGCCTGCTGGGCACCTGCAGCTGTGGGTGCTGATATTTTCCATCCTGTTTGGCCAAGGTGCTTGGGTGGCATTGGCCAAGCTGCCCCCTCCTGTGCCTCGGCTGCCTGGCTGTGAGAGCAGAGTCACCTGCTCCCCCCCTGCATCCCTCAGCAGTTTCCAAGTGTGAGATTCTGCAGGGAAATGTTCTTGTTGTGCCAACTGCCCTGAGCAGAGGCAGGTCTGTGCTGCGTTCTTCTAATAAAATTGACAAACAAATTACCCTAGAATTTCCAAAATTACCCTAGAATTTCCAAAATTACACGGATTCAAAAAGCCCCCAAGCCCCAGCACTCAATCTGCAGAAACATCTCGCTGTAGGAATCACCAGCCTGATGAGACGGCGTTGGCGGCGGCACAGCGAGGAGGGACTGAGAAACGCAATGGGCTGGAAAGCCAAAGCAGCAGCCAGCTCCTGTGTCTGCAGATCAGGTACATCCAGGGCACTGGAGATGGTGCTGTTCCATATTTGCATATACATAACCAGGTCAGGCATTCAAGATGCATTGTAGCACGGCTGGTGTGTAGGACTCAGAAGCTGAGAGGAGCTGAGGTCATGGCAGGTTGATTTGCTGTTTGATTTTTTTTCCCCCCTCTATTACATGAAAACTTTGCATGAATTTGTCTATGCTGGGTGTTCCTCTGCACGCTGGCAGCTGCCACAGTTCCTTCAGATGCTGGAAAGCAGCAGAAGCAAGGGAGAGTGTGGAATTAATTGAGCAAATCTGACCAGTCCGAGGCTTTTGCAGCAGGGTCCAGGCAGTGAATCCCAGAATGGAAGGGGCTTGAGACATCATCTCATTCCAACCTCTGCCACAGGCAGGGATGCCACCCACTATCCCAGGTTGCTCCAAGCCCTGTCCAGCCTGGCCTTGGACACTTCCAGGAATGCAGGGGCAGCAACAACTGCCCAGGGCAGCCTGTGCCAGGGCCTCCTCACCCTCACAGGGAAGAATTTCTTTCCAATATCCCATCTAACCCTGCCCTCTGGCAGTTTTTTCCACTGGTGCATTGTCATCATCCCCTTTTCTTTCCTCCGACTTGTCAGACGTGGGAATTGCTCACAGCCTCACCCTGAACTTGTGCTTCCTCACTGTTTCAGATCACTGACTAATATGCCTCAATTTTTCTCATTAATGGAGTATTTGAAATGATCAAAATGAAATAGATTCACTTCCTGGCTGTAAAGTTGTTACAAGGATGATCTATGAGAAGTTTTTAACAAAGCTGTAGTCTTTTTTGGAGAAAACCTCCCATTTGTCTTGATCTTGTGCTGTTACAAGATGATCTGGGATCATTCTTTAGATGGTGAACTTTGAAAACCAGCAGTTCTGCAGGAAAGCTCCAAGTTGTGCTTTCAAAGGGCCTTGTCCCTTCTTGACCTTTCTTTCTTCTGCTTTCGTGAGCCAGTTCCTTGTTCCCCCTTGTCACAGGGTGGTTCCCATGGTGGCACACAGCCGTGGTGGGACACACACAGGGTCCCACACTGAGCTGGACCCCCACGGGCACGGCAGCGCTCCCCCTGCCCGGAGCTGCCATCCTGGGGTGCTGCATTTCGGGGCTGCGCAGCACAATGAGAACCCCGAGCTGTAGATGAGCTGGCTCGGTGCCATTTTCGGAGACAATGCCCTGCCTAAATAGCCCGGATCGGGCCGAGAAGAATAATTGCTGCTATGAAATAATTTCGCAATTACCGCTGTAATTAAGGGCAGTTTGTTAATGAAAGCGCTCGGTGAGCGATGGCTGCGGGGCACTCCACTCCGCGGCCGCGGGGACGGCTGGGGACGCGGGGACACAGCTGTCGCTCGCAGGATGGATGTAAATACCCGCCACTGCGGTGATGAAGTGCCGTCATTACCCCCCTGCCCTGCGGGAGCTGGTCAGACAAGGAAAAATAAACTTAAAATATGATGGCGGGCGGCGTGGCTGCCCAAGGCCGCTTCTCCCGGCCGCGCTAATGGGATATGCAGATGCGCTCGCCCGGCTGATCCATCGTGCGGTTCCGAACCTCGCGAGCCGTTTGTCAGGAGTACGGACTTCGGGCTTTGCTTGTTTTGAGCTTGTTTTTCCACATCGTGCTTCCTTTTAGAGCACAAATCCTCACAGATTTTTCCTTTGTATAGCTAAAAAAAAAACCCTGCTGTTAGCGAATGTTGCCCTGTTTGCACGTCTGAGTGCAGGGGGAACGCTGGCTGTAGACCCTGGCACAGTGTGTTTGCAGGGAAGCAATCTTGGAAATACTTCGGTGTGTTTGGGCAGGAGTCAAACTAATGGAGCATTTTAAATTGCTGGAGGTGGCAGCTGGCAGTGGACGCATTGTCCATGGGCTGAGGATCTGTGAGGGTTTCCTGAAGCCAGTATCACAGAATCGTATGGAATTGTTTAGACTGGAGAAGACCTGTAGGATCATTGACTCCAACCGTTTCCCTAGCACTGCCAAGTCCACCAGTAACCTGTGTAGTGATGGCAGTGCTGGCATTCTTAGGGAAGTCATTTTCAGGAGCCTCCCTTGTTTTCTGTGTGATCCAAACCATTGGTTTTGTGGCTCTTGGCTCTTTGTGGGGCTCCTGAGCAGATTTTCCAGCATAGGAGGCAGGCTGGGATTTGGCCTCTCATTGCCTAAGAGGAGGATGGCTTTCCCAAGGCACCAGGTGACCCTGCTGATGTCTGGGTGACATGTTGGCACTGAGCAAGCCAAATTCCTGGTGAATTTCAATTCCAGCTGCTGAAGGGCTTTCCCAGGGATGTCAGAGCCATTGGCTTACACCTGGTGGGAGCAGAGGTGAGGGAACTTGTGGGAATGGGGCAGGTTTCAGATGTGCTGAAGAGCAGGGAGGCTGCTGGTGGTACTGTGCAGCATCATCACCGCACACCGGGGATGTTCTGTGTTGGGCTGCAGCTGTGGAGGAGGAGTGGTGGCACTTGTCCCCTTTGCTCCACAGCCACAGAGCTGGACAGGACTGCCAGGGCAGCATCCAGCCTTCTGCAGAGCAAGGAAAGGCTTCCATTGGTGCAGCTTGTTAGAGGTGGAAGGATGTTTTTGTGCCCAGCACATCGCTGGGTAGCAGTGCCTCTTGTTTTAATTGGATTTGCAGCCTGCTGAAGAGCCGTGATTTACAACAGCTGCTCAAATATGCACAGCGAGGTCTTGGGGACTGCTGAGGTGTTCATCTGACCATCAGTGGAAAATCATTCCGGCCCCTTGCATTCCGCGTGCTCAGACTGAGCTCCGGGAAGCGGGGAGCGCACACAGGGCCGCGTCCCTGCCGGAGCCGCCGCGGATCCACCGCCCGTGCGGGAACGCCGGTGTGGATGCGAGGAAGCAGCCTGTCTGCCTTTACACGAGGCTTGTCAAAGGTTTTATAGATCTCCATAATGAAGATGGATCAGGTTCATTCTCGTTGCCAGTTGCTCTATCAAAATAGCGCTAATTACCGCAGCCGCACGTGCCGCGCGCTGCCATCTTCCTCCTTGGAGCCTAAAGCACGTCTTGTGCCGCTCACAATAGATAAAATGAGGCAACTTTTCCCCTTCTATTTTTGGAAAAGTAGTTAGTAAAGGAGAAGGAAATTGATTTTGGTGTCAGAAAGGACATTTCTGACAGGAGCATACTTTGAAATGATTCAAGGCATCTGTTTCTGTTGCAGACACCCAAAGCTGCTGAGAGCGGTACCTAAATTAAACTGTTTAAGATGTCAGCTCTGGGTACGAAGGCAATTTACATCCCGGTAGCACGGTTGGAATTTTTATCGTGTAATGAACTTTCTCACTCAGTTTACTCAGAGAACAAAGCCTCTCCCACGGTAACTATTTTTGTAGGACGTACAGATCCTCAGGTGCAGGATTGATGTTCATGTTGGGAGCGAATGGGGCAGGGTGTGAAGTTATGAGCAGGCTTGCAGGAGCTTTGGGCAGGCTGGCTTTGGGACATCAGTTTGGTGGCCTTTCTTTTGCAATCTTGGTTATCACATAATTAAACACTGGGGAGAAGCATTCCTCCTTGCTGCCGGTGGTTTCCCCATCCTCTGTGGTCTGCGAAGGGTCTGCAGCAGGATCACCTTTCAAGGTGAACGTTAAATTAATATGGAAGACTTCTAGAGCTCTACAATTACAAGGTCTTTTGCTTTCCCCACTTCAGAACAGATCTGGCGGTTTATTGCCAGAGCCTTGGCTCCCAGCCTGGCTGACCTTGGATCTATGCCTTTTAACTATCAGCGGGGTTTCTTGTGTGCTGTTGTGGCCTTTTATGCAAAGAACAAGCCCCTGTTGTGGCCACCAGCTTTGCTAAAGTGTTTGTGATGCTCAGAGGATGCCAGCAGAGGTGGGAGGCTTGATTTTCCCTTTCACGTGCCTCTCTCAGTCAGCACTTACTGTGCCCATGAGGTGGTCAGCAGTGTAGCAGACCCTCTTTGGTATAGATATTTACCTTTTTAAGGTTTTCCTGATGAATTGAGGCAGATGAGGAGCACAAGGGGAAGCGCAGGCTGTGTTTGCCTCTGACCATGTGGGACTTCAGGGTCTGGTTGCTTCAGCACCTTCCATATTCCCAGTTCTGACACCTTTGGCAAATGGTCCAGAAATGACAGCAAGGCTGATCCAATCCCCTCAGAATCAGCTTTGTGTCCCTGCTTTATGTGCTTGAGTTCCAGCCTTGGCTGCTCAAGCAAAGCATCTGGTTGGCATTGAAAATCCAGTCTATAGGCTCAAAAAGGGGCATTACACGTGGTGCTGCTGTTTGGGGCGTGTCAGCAGCTCTGCACTGACACAATTTATGTATTCCTTCACCCAGAGTTCATTTTCACTCAAATTGAGTTGTCTGCTTAAGGGGAGAATCAACACCCAGCTGCCAACACGAGCAGCATATTGAAGGGGTCATGGGTGCCATGTCATTATCATTTGTATTAGTTTATATTGGCTGAAAGGATGAAAGGGGAAACAAGAATATTGACTTATGTTACTTCATATTGAATTAGCATCCCTTTGCAAAGGGCTTCTGGCTTAACTTGGAGCTGTGAATAGTTTCTGTTCAGCAGAGGTAGGGAAGTTTTGGAGCAGGGATGTACCTGTCCCTTCCCACTGCCTCTTCCTGCCTTTTGCAGGGTATCTTGAGCTCAGTGAGACCTTGCCATGCTGTAACTGAGTGGAGTTTGTTTAAGCTTTGACTTCAAACAGTGGATTACCTTTTATCACATTATATAATGAATTATTGATCCGCTGATTGTGAATATTCCGGGGAAGGCGCGCCGATGGAGGCTGCCGCCGGCAGATCCAGCCCTGCCCTGGGCTGAGCAGAGTCTCTCCTGTCCCAGGCTCACACTGCCACGTCTCAGACCAAACACAGCTCCTTGGGCATCGTCCTTGGAACGTGGCTCCAAGGGCACAGATCCTCAACCACCCTTCAGGCTGTCACAGCTCTCCCTGAAATCAGCATCCCTGCTGCTGCTGCTGGGAAGGGAGAGGTGAGGCATGAAACCCTGCAGCTGCTGAAGGTGTTGGTGGGCAGCATTTCAGTCTGGATGGGGAAATCCCTGCAGAATGGTACCCTAGGTCAGCTCTGGAGTTTCCTAGGGCCTTTACTCCTTGGCAATGCAGATTTTGTCTGTGTTTGCTGATGTCGAAGGAACCGTAGTTTGTGTTGATTGAGTCGCTGATGTTTGACACTGTGTGCTGTTCTGGATCTCAGCCTCACCAGGCCTCTGTAGGCGAGCACACCTCTCGAGGGACCAGTTCTGACTTCAGGACCTGCTCCCTGGGGGAGCTGGCAGAGACTGGAACACACATTTCCATTGTCCTCCCTGTGTGGAGGACGGAGATAAAGCAAAAACATGGGTACTGCTGGCTGCAGGCTGCCCGGACAAGGTGTCGAGGAGCTGTTTGCACTGAGCGAGACGTACGGCGCATGAAGAAGAGTGCTGGGCTCTGCTCACCATCTGTGAATGCAGCAGATACCATCGCTGGGAACAGAAAGGGTTTTCAGTCTGTGAGATGAGTTCCTGATTGTTTTGCTCCGTGCAGACTCCGCGGGGCCGCTGCCGGTCTTTGGCATTCCAGCAGCACGGCCCTGCCTGCACCAATCGATCCCCGCCCGCCGTATTGACAGGCAGCTCCGATAGTTCTCATCTGAAGAAGTGCAGCATGGATAATTAAGCAATGCACTCTGCAAGTTGGTGATCAGCTTCTCGTGGAGGACCAGTAATGAATAAAAAGTACATTAAGTAAATTAAACTCTTGATGCCTGCAGGTCTGTAACTGCAGAGTTGCCTTTCTGAAATTCATTACAGTTTATAGGAGTTCTGTTAATCAAGAGACTCCTGCAGAAAACATTCTGGGAATTAAAGTTTATTTTGTTCCTGTGTTGTTTAGGACAGAGACAAGTGATGTTGCTGCTGGTCTCTCTGAATACTGAGCTGGGCTCTGAACCTGGGCCCATTGGATGTGGAAAAATCTCATTTAAGCAGTTAAATGGTCTCACCCCCCATCCAAATATTTAGATAACTACATATAATGGGACTGTATGCTCTTTGTTGGTGACATGTTGTCTTTGAGCAGACACCCAGGCTGATTTCCTCAGTGTCTGTAAGCCAGCCACCCTTGTGTTTCCTGGTGTGTGCATGGAGTATCCGGGCTCTCAGCAATGCCTGCGATCTGTCCCGTGCTGGATGGCCACGTGTATTTGTATGTTCAGATTTCTTCCTCTGCAGCACTGAAGCTTTGTTACATTCTGTAAACGAGAGAGCGCCCGGCCGAGCAGGTGCCCTTCTTCGTGTCCAGATGTAGAAATGTTCTCCAGCGATATGAACACGCTGCAGAAACCGTGTTTGCTCTCTAAACTTTTTTTTTGCGAGCGGCTGCCAACTGCACGCTTGGATGGGAGCCATTTATTTGTAGCACAGTCAATCTTCCCTTAAAGAAAACCACCAGTGAATTAGCTTTTGCATAGTGTTTCAATCAAAGCATTTGATCCTTGTTTCTGCGAGATAATCCTAAGAACTTCTTATTTGGAGAATAGAAGACCGTGATGGATTTAATTCATAAAGGGAAGCAGCCGTAAGGAATGTAAATGTAAGAGGCTGATAAGGTAGGATTTCCTAGTTGCTATGACAACCCCTGGGTCATGAGCCTGAGAAAATATAAAGTAAGTCCTGGAGCTGTGAAGATGATTATAAAATTTAACTGTCATTCTTCATTTGGAGTTGATGGCAAACATTATTTACTTAAGTTTATCTCCAGGCAGGCGAGGATCCTTTCTTCCTCCCTTAAATCGGAGCCTCGGATCACAAATGAACGTGTTGTGCGCGGCCGACATCAGAAGGCGAAGCCACTATTTATTATTCTAACCAGACAATTTGCACGGAATATCCCTGTGGATTCGGTCACTCTGAGCAGAAGCAGAGCTTTCATCCGGTGTATCCCTGATAAAAGGCTCCCTGACGCCGCTCAGTGCAGGGGGATGTTCCCAAGCTGAGGATGGCTCCCCCACCCCAGGGATGCCCTGATCCTTGTTTTCTTACCCTGGAATCCCATGTTTGGCATCCATAAGGGAGGGAAAGCTCAAACCTGATGATTTGTTGAGCCTGTGCCCTGTCCTGCTGCCTGATGGGCTCTTCCCTGCCTGCGGGAGGGAACAGGGAGCCACAACAGGCTCTGCATCCTCCCCGTGCATTTCTGGTGCTCCCACCTCAGCCACGGCAACTTGGCTTCACCTTCTCTTCTTTGTTGTTGCTGTCCTCCAGTTCCAGACCAGCAGATGAATCCTTTTCCAGCCCATAAACATTTTGTGGTCTTGAGGGCTGCAAGAGCGGTCCCAGCTGGGATAGAGTGAAGCATAAAATACCTCTGTGCAAGCTGCTGACATTCCTGGGATTAGCGGCTCCAGGAGTTGGGCATCTGGAGGTGTGGCAGTGGCAGAGCCCGCAGCTGCCAGTCTCCCACTGTCCCAGATACCCAGCTGCTGCAGAAAGGTGGAATAGTTCTTTAACAGCTTCTCTTAAAGCCCTGCTCCAGATGGAAACCAGGGAGTTCCTGGCTTTCAACAGCACCTTCTGTACCGATCAGTTCTCTGCACACTTATGATGGTTTTAGCCATTCCTGGTGTCATATAATTTAAAAAATACATATGTGATGAGCAGCTGTGTGTGTACTCTAAGGGATCAGCCGTGCCCTCAGCAGCGGCCTCTGGCCTTTGATGGAAGGTGGGAGAAAAAATTCTTACAATTACTTAAAGGATGTTCCATCTGCAGTATTGGAATGTGTGACTTGAGCGCAAAAATCATTCAGCACCTCCCTCTGAACTTTATTTCACTGCGTTTGGAAGACTTTTCTCTCGCTGCTCAGTGTACTCGAGGGGATGAAAAGGGAAGTCACTGGATTCAAAGAATCCACGTGCAGCAAATGCCTTTTGAGGCTTTTCACCGGCTGCGGGATTTAGCGTGATGCTATTTTCGAGGCTGCTCTCACAATTTCAGTTGGGAAACTCTTTCACCTTTGCAGCTTTCATCCTGAAATGATGCTGGTGCAGGCGAGCTGGCAGATTGTGGTAAGGATCAGAGTTTGTAGCCATTGCTGAAGAGAAGTAGCTCTTGTACAAATGGAACAGAGCATTATCACTGTACTGGGAAAACCAGAATCTGTTACTTTTCCTGGGATGGGAACTTTGTGAAAGCACTTGTCTAAGTGGAAATTGCAGCAACCCCAAGTTTTACTGACAGTCCTTGTGTTGCCCATGAGCTGCAGGACCTCTCTCCTTGTGCTCATGAGGGCATGGACTTCTGAAACATCTCTTTTGTTTGTGACACTGTGTTTGCTGCGTGGGATGTGGTGATAGCTGTTGGTACCTCCAAGGCAGTGTCCCTGGCACTGGTGCTCAGCTGAAAGCCTTTGTCAGAAAGGCTGGTTCCCAAGTCTTCAGTGTCTTCCCACTTTTATTTTTTGGTAGCCAGAGTGGGCTGAGCCTCAGCAGCAGCTGAGTACTGTCTGGGGAAGGAATTCATCCTTGGACCTTCCCTGGGCAGGCATCGGGGTGTGGTTGTGTTTCTCCATGCAGTATTTAGTCATTCAAGGCCACGTTTCGGGAAGGTACATCAAAAGATCTGGTCCAAAAGGCTTCCCCAGGACAGACCACTGTGCTGGAGCTCTGAAGCACAACAGAGGATGAAATGCTGGAGCGTAACAAGGCTGATGAACACAAAAGAGCATTTTTATTTGGTTTCTCATCAGTTCTTCGTAAGCGTTGCAGTGTCTGTACATCGATTGGAGATTTAGCCCTACTGCCCTTGTTATCCCTAGTTTAAGATGTAAAATGCTTTTTTTTTGCAAGTGTGGAGGCAAAAGGCTTTTGAGTTAATTAAATCTATGAAGAAATGAGCTGTGAGCTGAGCATTGTAGTCAGCCCTTTCCAACCTGAGCCTGGACCCCATGGTGCTGGCCGCTCGCTGTCAGCGTGCCGATACCTGCCAGCATTCAGGTAGCATCAGATCCCTCTATAAAATGGAGATTTCAAGCAGCTTGCAGGAGGCTGTGCATGTAAACCTAAGCCAGAAATAGCTGCTCTGACAAAGACTGACAGGTACGTGCCATTCTCTTCATCTGGCACATGCTGTCGGCGGTGCCGCTACGGGAGCTGGCAGCAGCCTTGCAGTGGTGGGTGGCAAACAAAGGCTGCTCTCAGAAATATTTTCCACACAAAGTTAGGATTAAAAGCACAGAGCCGATATAAAATACCAGTGATAACGATATGGATGAAGGGAGTTGCTGGCAACACACAACTAAACTTGAAATCTGTAAAATGAGGCTTTTTCTTTTGTACTGAGTTTTCCAGGGCGCGTTGCCTGTGATCTCCTCTGCCTCCTGCAATTGATAGAGCGACGGGGATCAATAATTCATGGGCGTAAGGAACAGCATTAGCTCTGGAGCCGAGGTTGCTCATGGCTTGGGGAAGATGCTGATGGTGCTGGTCAGCCTCAGCAGAGCGTGGTCGTTACGTGCTCCCCTCTGCCCGCAGCCCTTGACTCATCTTTGACTCACCTGCAGAGGACCGGGGGTGGAGAGAAGCGCAGTCATCTGCCAGATCCCCCTCAAGAGCTCCCACAACTCCATGCAAATGTAGTTGTTCCCCTCCCACAGCTCCTTACGCTGCCTTGGGCTGTACCCACGTCGCTCGTCAGCACTCCAATGGTGTTGGTCCTGATGGCTCAGCAGAACCCACTCACCGCCCTCCTCCGCCAGCAGAGCCGAGGGAGGGCTGCTACTACCTTCCTGTTTTTGGTGATGGCAGGAATACGGGGTGTTTTTAAGGAATCTGCTCGTTAACACGGCCTGGCTGGACCAGGTCTTCCCTTCACTCTGCCTTGCACGTGTGCAAGGTGAACAGCTGCAGCTTCACTTCAGGGGCTCTCCCACTGTCCAGCCCGGGGTGCACTGACAGATAACCGCCACCACCTCCTGGAAAACCTTATCTCAGCCTCGGGGGCCTTGGTCACCTCCAGGCTGAAGGATGGTTTCTAGGACAGCGTGAGCCCCTTCTCAAGCTGTTCTGTCAGGCAGGAGGAGCTGTCAGGCTGGAGATGTGGGAACACTTGTGGCCAAAATGAAGTTGGGCAGCGATGGGTGTGGGTGGAATCCCGTGCTGACATTTCAGATACCTTCAGCATCAGAATGCTGAGATAATTGAAATCAGAGATAATTGCAGAGCAGCCATGGTAAATGTCATGGATTCTGCTCCCATAAGAGCTGAAACTGTGCAGGCAAGTGGGCAAAGAGTGCACAAACAATGAAGGTTCTTATGAGTAAGCACTGGAGTTGAAGATCAACCTCTCCTCCCATTGTCAACATCTGTTGCTCCCAAAATGTAAATGTGGCTTTTCAGGCAAATCCTGTTAAACCTCTTTGTGGTTGTGTCTTGTGTTGTAGGAAGTGATGACTCTGTTCCTTTGCCTTCTTGGGTGGGAGTCCAGGTCAGCACCCCCAGCTCTGAAGTGGCTTTTGGGGTGCTACTGGTTTGAGTTTGGCAGTCTGGAGTAGTTAAAAATAGACAAGGATTGAAAAAGGCATACTGTGATCTCCCCTGAGGGCTCCACAAGTCCTCCAGGTTGTACTTGGCTCCACTTCCACATCTTCCAATTTGACTCCAGTTTTGATCTGGGTTTTTTTGTAGCAGAGAAAGGGAAGGATTTGGAGAGAACAGGTCATGTTCTTATTATCAAATTTCCTTGGTTTGTATTGTCTTCAATATATCTTTACTTGTATAGCAGGTACCATTAAAAATTCCCATTGAAGAGGCCAGTATCATGCTGATAATATTGGCAAAGTTGGGGATTGGACTGGCATCCAGCACCCTGTGGTGACAGAACCCATTTTTTAGTGAAGTTTTGTTTTTCCCTATTTGCCCATTGAGTGGGCTCCAGACCCTCAGCAGGACCAAAACCAGCACAGCTGTGGCAGCTTTAGGGGACTGCTGGAAAAGCCTGTTAGGAGGTACAAAGGCTGTGTTTAATTTATGGAAAAGAAGGGAGGGTAATGCCTGAGAGTCAGAAATTGGCTGTTCTCTTTGTAAGTGAAAGGTCACGTTACCGAGCACGGCAGGGTGGATTTGTGAAAAACGAGCTCCTGTTTGCGAGGAATTAGACTGAGTAGCTGATTTTTTTATTTTTTTCCCCACTTGTGACCTTTAAAGATGCTGCTCGTAGATTGATAAGCAGGATGATGCTTTTAGCAACCCAATCCTCCATTTGCCTCTCGCAGAAGGACAATCTGTCAAACGCCATGGGTGTCACTCGCAGAAAACCTTCCTCTCTGTAACCCCCCGGGGAAGGAGGGACGTGGTGGCAGGACCCGAGCTGACAAACAAGGAAAATTCAGCTTTGTCTTCAATGAGTAAAGACCTGCGTTTCCTGTGGTCTGGAGCCTCTGGCTAAGGACCTTCCCTACATCCTTTTCCCAGTCAATTCTACTTTCTCTTTTCCCATGTCCTTGGCAGGGTTGCAGTGGGTGGGACAGTGAGGGTGGTTTGGGAAAGTTGGCTTTGCCCCCTGAGCCAGGAGAGCTGCTTTCCCTCCTCTGCTGCTGAGGAGGTGCATTTTGGGGCTGGCAAGTGATGGTTTGGAGAGCCCCATGTGCATTGCAGGTAGCACACAGTAGCTGAGACACATCAGCACTTCTTACATGGGTTGTGTTTGGTGACAAAAATAATGGCTGATGGGCTGAAGTCAGAAAAATCATTTTCTTAGTGATGGACAGCAGTTCTGTGTGTCCAGGTGTGCCAAAGCATCCTGGGGGACGCTGAGGAAGCTCCTGGTGCCACGTGGAGGTCTGGCTTTGTGAGCTTGGCAGTCTCTCTGAGAGGCTCCACTGTGTTTATTTTCTGTTCCTAGAGTGCTGCTGGCACCGAAGTGCTGCGGCTGCAGACACCCTGGGTAGTGCAGTTCTGTGGCAGAACTCTCCTGTGTTCTGCTGGGTGCATGACACAGTTGATCTACGGCTGTCCTGGCAGGAGCAGGATTCTTACCGGGTGACAATTTACTGCAGAAAAATCAGTGCTTTTCTGGTGATGCTGCCTCCCATTGCCCTTGGTCATCCCTTCCAGTTCAGGCAGAAACTGGAACATGTGGCTTTGGTCCAAAGCCTGCTCTAAGTGCTGTAAGCCACGTGAGAGCTGTTAACATGGGTAATTCCACCGTTTCATTTGGTTGCCCGTTACTGGGGGATGTTGGTGCACAAGTGATTCTCTTGCTGCAGTTGAGGCTGTTCCTGACCTGTTTCTCTGTTCCAAAAAGATTATTGTCACTTTGCCTCTGTGATGCTGAAGAGCTCACCCGTAAGGTAGTTTTCCTTGCTGTAATGTGTTGCTCTTCTGTGAGGAACAGCTGACAGGCTGCCCCATGACTCTGAGCATCCACACTGCCCAAATTGCCCCGAGTTTGGCACATCTGGCCACTACCCTGGCAGGCAGCGGGGTATTTCTTGACCCTGCTCTCTTTTAAGATGCTCTGACTGCTCATTCCCCATGGGCAGAAGGTGCCTTCATGGTTTCACTTGGGCAGAACTTAAGTGCAGGTGCTGGATTCCTTTCTAGGCCCTGTGTAGGGCACGAAAGGTGAAAGGTGCTGCCAAGGGCTCGTTCCCTACGAGGGCAGTCTCTGTTCTACAGTGTCCCTTTGTGAGCGCCGCCCTTACATAAGCGCGACGCCGCAGCAGCGCGATGGAAATCTCATCAGGCCCGCCAAGTTCCCTGGTCCGGAGCCAGACATCTGGGATTGGGGTTTTCATGGCATTCTTCAGTAGCATGAGGAGCCTCATAAAGCAGCTTCTCTGGGGTATTGTGCCGAGAGCCGCATTCCCAAGCAATTACAGCCGGGGCTGCAGCAGTAATGAGCCCTCGCTTTGGGAAGGGACAGGAAGACAAAAGGGAAACGTTCAATGGAAGCTGCGAAGCCTTTGAACGTGAATAGCTGTGGGCTTGTTAATTGGGATCACCATTGGGAACATTCCCTGTTCCCTCCGGCTCTGGCAGTGTGACCAGGCTCCGGCAGGGGAGCAGGGTGGCAGCAAGGGAAGAGGGCTGAGAAGCTGCAGCTCTTTGGGGTTTCACCATTAATGATTTCTGGCGATGGGGACGAGGCGCAGTTGAGCCTTTTTTGGACCAGAAAAGTGCTGCAAGGGGTGTTCTCAGCTGGGCAAGTCTCATAGCAAAACAGTCACCTGCTGCTTCAGAAGGTTTTGCTTCTTTGGTACCAGCACCATCCTCAGCAGCTGTGGGGTGGCAGGGGATGGAGGAGCTGCTCTGACTGAGCTTGGTGTTCCTGAAGATGCCTGCCCCAGCTGGTCTTTGGGAAGCAGCAGTGGGATCGTGGGTGCAGGCTGGTGCTGGTGACAGGCACCGTGTCACGAAGGCAGGTGACCATCCTTGTGACCAAGCTCCCATTTATTTACAAATCTGGGATTTGTATCGGAGTGTTTCAAAGCTTCCTTATTGTGAATGTTTCCTCCAGAGTTTGGTGGGTTCTAAATAAGAAGTGAAGTTTGAATAAGAACCGCTTTGGCTTCTGCAGTGAGTTATTGCTGAGGCTGCTCAGAGACAGGCTGTTCGTGTCTGTGTGGGTAACTATCAGAGAACATTTTGTTGGTGTTTGTTTAAAAGACAAACAAAAACCATCTGAGTCTGAGTGAAACACTTGTCCCTGGGATTTTGAATAACACAGCAGGTATGGTGTGGATTGTGACTCAGTGTGAGGCACGGCATCAGTGCCCGCAATAACATTGTGTGTCCTCGTGTCTCCACAAGGCTCTGCCAGCTCAGGGTGGATGATTGCAAAATTGAAATTTCCCTAGGGAAAACACTTGGTGCAAGGTTCAGGGAACCAGTGCTCCCCATCCTGCAGGCCAGCACTCCCAACCTTCTGGTTGGCGGTGCAAGGACAGATTCCTGGGCTCGCTGATGCCAGAGGCAACCGCACGTGGTTCCTCTCTGTGGTGCGGTTTGCAGTTGAGAGTGACAAGTTTAATTCCTTGTGTTGCATTTCGGATGGAAAGGAAGAGTACGGCAGATGAATTTCCTTCTTTTCTGAGTCCCTCCCCCCGTTTGATTGCGCTATTGTTTCTTTGGGCACATTAAAATAGAATTTGACTGGAGTCGTTATCCGCTGTGCCCGCGCTGCCGCGTGTAATCCTCTTGCAGAGCCCTCCGCTTTGTGCAGCGGCGTTTGCTAATGAGCAGAATGTAATTCTTTTTTCTGAAAATTACACGAAACAGCATACCCATAAAACCTTCAGATTCAAGATGGCTTGTTTTGTTCCCGTAAGCAGCCCAAACTCCACAGCCG
The DNA here is from genome assembly GCF_017590055.1 of Onychostruthus taczanowskii. Lineage (NCBI taxonomy): Eukaryota > Metazoa > Chordata > Aves > Passeriformes > Passeridae > Onychostruthus > Onychostruthus taczanowskii. The sequence goes on along the minus strand of NW_024501792.1, from coordinate 519,724 downwards.
TTCATCACCCGCGGGGGATCCACAAGGAGGATTCAGCCCCAGCTGGAGAAGAACCTGTTGTGCTCCACGATCCATTCCCATGCGTGCTGCTTAGATCCCTGTGTTCAGGAGATGAGAGCAGGATGAGCTGCTCCCAAATTAAGTACAGGCAGTAGGAAAAGGAAATTTTGCAGGTTGAAGTCACCTGCCTCGTTGTGGGTGTTGAGCATATGGTGTCTGTGTCAAAGCGTTTTTCCACGAAACTTGAGTGTTTTATCTCATCAGCTGAGATACATTAATACATTCCATTCACAGGATGGTTATTCCAGGGTGATGATTCCAAGGCACAGCCTGAGGAGGTGAGCTGAGGGAGGGGTGTGCTTGCAGGGAGGCTGCTGGGGCTCAGGCCTGGGCGAGGTGTTGGTGTCACTTCGGAGGCAAAACCCAGTGAGTGCCTGACTCCAGTGCTTGATGGCACCCATGCTCCAGAGCAGCTGCCTGCCTGCAAACCTTTCAGTAACACACAACCCTGGCAGGTTTAGCAAAAAAAATAAATCCCTAACCCAAAAGCGCCTTCGCTACAGGATCTGCTCAAGTGGCTCCTCAGCAGAAAAACCCTTTTAACGTTTATAAACCACTTCTAAAAGCCAGCCTGAACCAGACTGTCATTTCAGTGCCTTGCTAGAAAAATACCCATGAGGAATTGTCCTTCGTTTGTAGCTCCAAAATGTGGTGTGTCATCCAGTTTGGTGAGAGCAGCATTTACTGGAAGGTGGCGGTTGCTGGGGCTTAAGGAGGGGTGTTCTGGGCAGACTGTGCTCTGAGTTAGAGCAGGTTTTATAAAGTGGTTTTAAATGCAAGTGATTAAGGGGAGGATTTCTCTTGCTCTCAGGTGCAAATGCAGCTCCTGATTAAAAGTCAACTGCTGAAATCTGAAATTTTCACAACAGCGCTGCTGAGTTATTTATTGTGTAGCATTTCCATTGAAAATGAGCCTTGTTTTAAATATCCTACCCTTGATGTGCTGAGTGCGAGGGGGCCAGGCTTACAGTTCATGAAAACTTGGCAAAAACAAGCAGATCTCTTCAAACTGTTGGGCTTTGAGAAGAGAACTGTGAAGAATGTGTCTAATTGAAACTGTTCTTTCAAGAAATGCTAAGCAAATGTCTGGTAGATTTTCAGCTGCTGTTGGCAACATCTGTAAAAGGTCTCATGTCTCCTGTGACATGGCAGCAGGAGGGTTGGAGCCTGCCTGGCTTTGATGGTTGGAGTGAATTTTTATTTGAAATACACTCACTGTGTGTACAGTAGAAAGAAGGGAGGTTGCTGGTGTGCCATGGGCTGCTCCACCTGCAGCAGTGCTCAGCGCCAGCTTCGTGCCGGGTGCCCGAGCACCAGCCCTGTGGGCATGAGAGAGCAGGTTTGTCCAAAATTGCAGCAAAAAAGCAGTGTACCAGATTTTTCTGGGGGCTCCCTGTATCACCCAGGTTTGTGCCCAGGAGGACAGGGAAGAGCAGCAGTGACGGGGGGAGAGCAGGATTGAAAAAGCTGGAGTTGGGATGTGAGCAGTGAGCCCCCAGCCCCACACCCCTCCCGTGGGCCCACACTGGGCTCCTCAGAATGTTCCGGAGAGCTGCTGTGCAGCACTGGGTGGCACGGAGGGGTGGTGGCAGCTTGGCACCCTGAGGAACTTAGTCCCTGGTCACTGCAGTCCAGCTAATCCTGGCTAAAGGAGGTAAAGCCGCCCGGGGCCAGGCATGGCGAGAGCTGCAGGGGTTTGAGGTGGTTTGTAATCCTGGGCACATCGAGCAGGAGAGGCTTTATTTAATTCTAATAATGGCAGAGATAATGTTGGCTTTGTGATAGTCCCAGGCACAGCTGTTCTGCAATATCCACGGCGGTGCATGCTGTGAATGGCTAGCAAGGTATCGAGCCCCCAGGATGTTTTCCTTGCTTTTCAGTGCCTGGATGGATTGCATTGGTTTATTGGAAGAGCGCTGACTTTGTGCTTGCAGTAATTAATTCCCTTTTCCGGGCTGGGGGAAGGTTGGCTATAATTTCCTGCATTCTTTTATCATAAGGCCAAAGGAGAAGCTCAGAATAGCGAGCAGAGAGGAACACTGCATACATGCATTTTAAATTTAGTTTCAAGCAGTTAAGAAGACGGATTTTTGGTGGGGTGGCCTCTCTGTATTTGCAGTTTTCAAACAAGGTGACCTGGAGGATTGGTGCTGGATGTAGTGTCCATTTCCAAAATCCCTGGCTGTATTGCTCACTCCACCTGTAAATCCTTATTCCCTTCTCCTTCAGGGCACTGCAGAGGGCTGGAGATCAGGAGTTTGTTTCCCTGCTGGTAGTTCTGACACTCCCTGTGGACAGGAGGAGGGTTGTTGGGGGGGACTACAGGTGTGTGCTGACCAAAATTCATTTGTGTCTGAGCTTGGAAGCATGGCAGAGGAGCAGCACAAAGCGTGTCCTCCTGCTGTCCCCTCTGCCTGCCCTGATCTTGGGGACATCCTGGTGCAGGCTGGGCAAGGGATATGAGAGAGCGTAAGAGATGGAAAATACTTGCTTGAGAACAAGAAGGGCAAAAAGAAATTGGGGAAGAATGAGATTCTTGTGTATTTGCTCTGATTTTGGGGGGTTTTCCATAAGATGACAAGCACGGCTCTGTCATGTCTGGTGCCGCCTTTGCTTTGTGGCCATCGCTGTTCCCAGCACCTGTCCCATTGAAATGGTTGTGTACAGACAGGCAGGGAGGAGTGTCAGCCAGAGGGTTGGGGTGGGCATGGCGGGGTTCTGGCCGAACCCCGAGGGTACCTAACCCGTGTGCAGTTCCAGAGGGAGCTGCTCCGCTGGTCCCTGCGTGCGCTCCGGGTGGGCAGCGCCGCACAGCCCCGGGCCGGCAGCGCCGCGGGGGCTCCGCGGGCTCCGGGAGGCCGTGCTGGGGACGGGGCTGCTGGGACCCTGCTGGGGACCCTGCCGGGGGTGCTGGTACCCTGCTGGGGATGCTGGGGACCCTGTTGGGGACGGGGCTGCTGGGGCTGCTGGGGCTGCTGGGGACCCTGCTGGGGGTGCTGGGACCCTGCCGGGGGTGCTGGGGACCCTGTTGGGGACCCTGCTGGGGGTGCTGGGACACTGCTGGGGACCCTGCCGGGGGTGCTGGGGACCCTGCTGGGGACCCTGCCGGGGGTGCTGGGGACCCTGCCGGGGGTGCTGGGACCCTGCTGAGAACCCTGCTGGGGCTGCTGGGGACCCTGCTGGGGGTGCTGGGACCCTGCTGGAGACACCCTGCCGGGGCTGCTGGGACCCTGCTGGGGACCGTGCCGGGGGGCTGGGGACCCTGCTGGGGGTGCTGGGACCCTGCTGGAGACACCCTGCCGGGGCTGCTGGGACCCTGCTGGGGCTGTTGGGACACTGCTGGGGACCCTGCTGGGGGTGCTGGGACCCTGCTGGGGACCCTGCCGGGGGTGCTGGGGACCCTGCTGGGGGTGCTGGGACCCTGCTGGAGACACCCTGCCGGGGCTGCTGGGACCCTGCTGGGGCTGTTGGGACACTGCTGGGGACCCTGCTGGGGGTGCTGACCCTGCTGGGGACACCCTGCCGGGGGTGCTGGGACCCTGCTCGGGACCCTGCCGGGGGTGCTGGGACCCTGCTCGGGACACCCTGCCGGGAGTGCTGGGACCCTGCTGGGGACCCTGCTGGGGGTGCTGGGACCCTGCCGGGTGCAGCCCTGCCCTGCCGGGTGCAGCCCTGCCGGGTGCAGCCCTGCCTGGGGTGCTGGGACCCTGCCGGGTGCAGCGCTGCCCCGCGCTCCCCGGGGCCCTGCCGGGTGCAGCCCTGCCGGGTGCAGCCCTGCCGGGCCCTGCCCCGCGCTCCCCGCAGCCCTGCGCTCCCGTTGCCTTGCCAACACCGCGCAGAGAAGGAGCGGAGCGCGGCTGCGGCACTGCCGCGGAGCTCGGGAGAGGAGGAGGAGGAGGAGGAGGAGGAAGAGAGGGAGGAGGAGAGAACCTCGCCGCCCAAAAACAGCCCTCTGCACCGCGGCGGGGAGGGAGAATTAATGACGCTGGCAGAGGCATTCAGCGTTCACTCCTTGCTACTTCTGAGATTGTACAACAGCATAATTTTTTAATGACGGGTAATGATGAAACATCAATTTCAAATCTGTTTTTCTGACTGGTGCCTGAAGCTGCAGCGTCAGGCTCAGCACAGGGAATAGGGTGCCCCGATCCCTATGGATGGAGCCGGTGCCTGCTGATGTTTGCCGTGTGGATATCGAGGAGGAGCACTAAATTGAAAATTGCTTCAAAATGGGCTCAGTTTGACTGTTCTAATGCTTCTCGGGAGAACACAAGAGATGCAGAGATTTTAAAATAGAAGCAGCACGGCGGTGCCTGGTGGTGTGCGTTGCTGGTGTTTGTCTTTCTTTACAGTTCACATCCCTTCGGTGGCGGCTCAGAGGCGCCTCACCTGAAAGCAGGAATGAAATGCCATTTATCTCAGCCTTCCAGCCTGCAGAGCACCGTGCTGCAGGGCTGTGGGGACAGCTGGGAGTCTGCTGGGCAGCCCTGTGGTGCTGTGACAGGGACGCTGTCCCCAGGGAGGAGCAGTGGCTCCGTCCTGCCCCCACCATAAATTCCCTTGGCCCTGGGCTTTGGTGTTACCTTGGGCTCTGTTTTACCTGGGATTGCTCATCCCAGCCCTGCCTTTGGGGCTCTCCAGGACACCCTTCCCAAACACTGGTCATGGCTACACACCACCCATCCTGCCACATATGGGAGCGTGGCAGAAAATGAACATTTCAGCCCAAAAGATAAAAATATGTAATGGGAAGGCTTTTCTTGCTGCAGCTCTCCCTCAAAGGCAGCAGCGAATGGAAGTCACTCTCTGGAGCTGTCTCGTTCTTTCTCGAGGCAGTGTTTTGATAAATGTTGATGAGTTTCACTGTAAAACTAAATGACATTTATAGCACGATGTATGCTTTACCCATTGCTTAATTATACCTAATGGTGTTGGATGGAAAAGGCATTTACCATTTTACTTTTGTTTAAAATGACAATCTAAACCTCAGAGCCTGTGGGGTTTTGTAGAACGATGACGATTTAATTAAGAACTAAATACAATCTAATTTTAAAAGGCAATTGCAACTTTAAGAAATAAGTGATAAAATTTACAAAGAGCTTGCTGAGAGAGGAGTGCTGGGCTTGGTGTGCCTGCTGTGGGATGGGGTGGGCATCTGAGGGGGTTTGGCTCCAGGTTTGAGGAAGGTGGGATGAGGACCACATCCAGACTTGTTTTCTCTCTCATCATTACTGTATTTTTTTTGTCATATGCTTTACAGTCCTGTTGCTGCACCTGCAGAGGCAGCGAGAGGCATTGGGCTAATGCAGTTTATAAACCCAAGGGTTTATTTTCGTGTGCACAACACGGTTTCTCTTCCCTTCCTCCCAGCTCTGCCTTTGTCCTGGCAGCCAGCAAAGAAAACAGAGCCTCTATTGAAAACAAGGCATGAGGAATGAGCGTGGATCAGGCAAGCTGCATCTTTAAAAATAAACACTGGAGCAGAGCTTTGTGCCTTCCACTCAGCTGGCAAAGCACTGACAGCAGGCAGGAATGTGTTCAGGAGCATCTGCCCTTTCTCTTCTTTTCATGGGTTTAGTCAAAACAAATCCCATAGATGAAGGGAAAAAAATACCAAAATGCATTTTACTTCCCCAAGCCTGGATGAGCCACGGGGCGGAGGCTGAAGGGGGACGTGCAGGATCTGCAGCGAGGAGATTAATGTTTAAAGATATTAGCACTGGTCCTGTACTAACATTTATAAATCCGACGGGTGGCAGATTGAGGGCTGATTCCACATTTTTTCTTCCTCCTCTGTAAAATAATAAATATGGTAAAATAGCTCTCAGAGCTGCCTTTATCGTGGGGATGAATCAGGACAGTTGGTGTTGCAAGAGACTTAAAACTTACAAATATGTTGCCCTTTAGGTGAGCATTCATCATAATGTCTGATCTGGGATCTAGACTAAAGGCTTCTCTTATACCTTTTTATCCTTTCTGGGAAGTGGAAATTGGAAGGAGTCCTCGCTTTGATCGTAATGTGCTGCTGAGATTCTTTCACCTGTTTTGTGGGGGAGCGTCTGTCGCTGGTGGGGGTCTATTGTTCTTTGAGAAAAGATCTTGTCTGCTGTCTCTAAAAAATCTGAAAGGGGGGGACATACTTGAGTAGAAAGAAAGTGAAGGGAAAGACCCCTAAAGACAGTGCCCTTCTTGATGGCATGGAGTCCCTGCAGGTGCTGGGTGGGCACAGCAGGGCTCCACAATCCAGGACTGTGGCATTCCCACCTGCACTGGCACCCAGGGAGATGAGGAGTGGGCAGGTAACACCTGTGAGCAAAGCCACTCCAAAGGCTGGCAATTCGTGGAAGGTGACATCAGCCTTCCTGCCCTGATGGCAAACTGGGAATTAACTTCAAAGGGCAAGAGGAACTCAGCCTAGTCTGTGGAGGAGGGCTCATCCTCGAGGGTTCGGTGTGTGATGGGCTGGTAGCAAATGGGTCGCTCCCCTGTGCAAGCTCTTGGTCATTCCAGCAGGTAAATGTTTCCTCTTCTGCTTTTACTCCCCGTTTTGGGATAACAGCTGGGCAGGTGTTTTGTCCAAGGCTCACAGAGTTGCTCCTGTGTGTGACAGGGCAGGGACAGTGCTGGGATTTAAGGCTGGCTGCATGCTGAGCCAAAGGATGGGAACAAGCCAGGATACCCCAAAAAACCACAGTATTCCCTTGTATTCCTTGCTGGTCCTTTGTTTTGAAGACATTTTGTACAGGTTTGAGCATTTGTTTTTAATTTTGCCATTTATTTCTTGCTTATTTCAGTGGTGAGCTAAAGATTTCAGACTTAAATATGCAGGCAGTTGAAAGGAGGTCCTTTTTGTAGGGAAGAGACCAGGCTGATGTTGATCAGAATTCATTGTGGGTGCTTTATGGAAATACAGATTTCTTGGGTTTAAAAGAGATTATTAAACCGCACGTTGTGACAGATGCTACTGACAGTAAAAAATAGAAAGGATGTGAAAAAGTCTGCAAGAAATGGGTTACAGGTATGGATATAAGACATATCTGCTCATTAGAGTAAAATGAAACCCATCATCTGAGTTGAAACAGGATTCCTTGTTACTGGGAACCCTGTCGCTCTGACTAATGGGAATCTGTGTTCTGGGGCAGGTGCTGTGGGATCCAAAAAATGAGCGTGTGCCAGAGCAGCCCTTACTAGCAAAGGCATCATCCCAGGGGGCTTGGAGGGCACGGAGAGTCTGAGCTGAGGGTCCCTGGAGGGCTCCCTGCTGCTGGCAGTGCCATGGGATGGGTGTCCCCCCTTGTGTCCCTGTCCAGCCGCAGTCCCTGGCTGGCACCCCGGGAGCAGGGCTCTGTGCTGGGGGAAGGTGGGCACAGAGCAGGTGGGCAGCTCCCTCCACAGCCCCTCGTGCCAGCTCGAGGTGTCAGCAGTGCCCTGCTCCGTGCGAGGCAGGTGGCAGCTGCTGGCCACCGCAGGGCAAAAGCAGAGGTGACAACGATGGTGACAAACCTGCAAACATGTAAATTCTCTCCTCCTGTGCTCAGGTTTTGGCAGGGGCTGCTGCAGCTTTACCCCCGTGGCAGAGACAGGATGGAGTGTGAGGCAGCAGGTGTTGTTCTGGTCAGGGAAATGCACAGAACATGCTCTTTGATTGTGAAAACTCAGTGTTTGATCTGTGCTTCCTCCTCTTATGCTCCTCATCAGGGTTTAGCTCCCCATGGAGCAAGTCAAGGCAGGCAAAGGAAATTCCACCTGTGTTTGAAACTCGGGTTTAATCAAGGTCTCCTTCCTTGGATCTGGGCTGTGGGTGTCCTTGGTAGCAATGTAGCTGGAAGATAAATGCAGATAAGAATTCCGTATTAGGGCTCCATTAATAATAAACGTGTGTTGATGCTAACTGAGTGTTATTTAAACACACTGAATGGAGGCAGCAGCCTGCTGGGACTCTCATGTTGTCAAACCTTCTCCCTTGCTGATGCTGCTGCCAAGCAGTGCTGGGGCATGGCAGTGGGGGATTTTAGGTGGTGTCCTTGGCAGGTGTTGGCTGCCAGCGATGGCTGTGTCAGGAAGGGCACCTGACTTTCTGCTGAGGGGCCACTCACAGCTTTGCCCTTTTGTGCTCTTTTGGTCTCCCTCACTTCTGTCCCTCCATGACCCCCAGGAGCCCCCTGAGAGTCCTCAGCAGCCTCCCCTCTCAGATCCTGCCACAGAAGATGTTCTGTCTCCCTGGTGAGCCGAGGAGCCGCTCACACCGAGCTCCCTGGGGACGCTCGGATGAACCTCTGACCTTATGGGAGAAGGACAGTCTTTAGTAAGTGACCTTTTACTGTCTAGGCAATGGACCATCAGCTGCTGGAAACAAGGCAAGAGAGCAGCTGCTTCTGTTTCTTAGAAACATTTTAGAAACGTGGAACAAAAAGCTGAGATGTGCAGAGCAGCAGGCGCGTGCTGCCGTTCCGAATTCTGCCTCACCGCGCTCCCGGCGCCGCGTTTGTCCCCTCTGGTCAGTGACAGAGCAGATGGATATTGATCCCCAGTGTCCGCCAGCAGTAACCTTTGAAGGGACAGGCGACGTATGGCCAGGGAGTTTGATCTATCAATATCTGGGTAATAGAAAGACAAGGGTGACATCTAATCCCAGCGCAGGTGACAGATCATAAATCTGCGCAGACGGGGCGATTGGCGGCAGCAGGAGCGTGAGGGGAGGGCAGGGTGAAGGACCAGCTTCAGTCTGAAACACGCTTTGGCCACAGCCACAGAGGCTTTCGTGGCAGGAAAAAAGAATTTTGTTCTTAAGATCCAAAGAAATACTTTGATTTGGCCGTAACACAGGACTTTTGTTCCTGTACCATTGTGGTTTCAGCCAGTGGAAAGAATTCCCTGATGCCATTGCATCACATAGATATTCACTATGTTTAAAGTCAGTGCAGCTCCAGTGTAATTTCAGAGCTATTGTCATCTTTTATTCTTACTCTTTAAGCCAGAAAAGCCATAAAGGTGGCAATGGCATTTTTTTTCTCCACAAATTTAATATCTGTGCGCAACTCGCTTGAATTTGCCGTATATTTCTCTGAAGTGGCTGTTTCATAGCGTAAACTTGCTCCTCACAATAAGTAATTTTTAGCACCATCTTGCACGTTCTCTCTGAGTGTGGAGAGTAATTCAGGGGAAGTGTGACTGCGAGCGGGGAGAGGAGCGGGCGCTGCGCAAAGGCGCCGAAAGCGCTCGCTCGCGAAAATCTGTGCTGAGAAGGAGGGGAAAGAGGTCCCTGGGACTGCTGGGGCTGCCACAGCCTGTGACAGGGATGAGATCCTGGCAGCAGGAGCGGCTCTGTCCCTGCAGACAGTGCCAGGGAGACTCAAGGAAATCAACGTTTTGGGAACGGTTTCTGTGCATGCTAATTCCTCCCACTCCTCCTTTTTCCCCTCCTAAATGGAAACTGGGGCTTTGAGCATCACCAGGGGATCCCAAACCTGGCACAGCAAAGTTGTCTCTGTCGGTAGAGCCCTTCCTCAGAGCAGTTCTCTTAAACCTGGCTGTGGCATAAAGGAAGGATAACATGCATTAAATGTGAAAGTAGAAATCCAAATACCAGGTGAGCATTACTGCATCAATTTGCTGTAGTCTGTGCCTCAGAGGGAGACATGGAGCTGCCATACCCCATTCCCATCATCACTGAGCAAGCCTTGCCCAGTTCAGCTCAGCTGCACCTTGCTGGAGAGTCCCTGTTCCTCTTGTGCTCAGCAAGAAATTTTCATGGGCAAGATTCCCCAGTGCTGAATTGTGGCTGACAGACCGGCACGGAACCAACTCAAAAGGAAGATTTTTCTAGAATTCTATTTGTTTGCCACCATCACTTTTTTTGAAGAGCTCTTTGCCTGGGAATTGGAGTTGCTGAGCCTGTTTCTGACCATGGAGAAGATGCTGAAGAGGGAATGAGAGCTACTTGAATGCAGAAAAATCTCAGAGAGGCTTGACTCAGGGTCACAAAACTGGTAATCACATCTTATTAGAAGAGAAAGTTGCTGTTGCAAAAGGTTAGTTGTGGATCTTGGTGGAAAACAACATTTCCCTCCGGGCTGAGGGCACACTGGCAGAAGAATTGCTCGGGGGTTCCACGTGTGGCTCCAGGCTCCGTGGCCTCGGAGGGTTTTCCTTAGGGACTGTTCAGGAGTGGAAGGAGCAGCAGCTGCCTCTTCTCCTGCCCTCCCTGCAGCCCAGCCTCCCACAGTGACTGTTCTGTGAGTGGGTGAGAGCACCTGTGTCTCGGTGTGCCTTGAGCACCCGCGGAGCTGCGGGCTGGCGTTGGTGGGGCTGCAGGAGCGCTGCATTCTGCCCCAGCCCCTTCCCTCCCGCTGCACTGGGGCCACACGTGTGTCCACGTGCTCCGTGGCAGCCTGGTCTCCAGCTGTTGCCCATGAAAAGATGCCATGAAATTAACTCCATCGGCAGCAATTGCCTTTTCCTGCCAGCACAATCAGTGTGGATTGTCTGTTCTTTTCCAAAGTTCAAGTGTGACGACTGCAGCTCTTTAAAACGGTCTCTCAAGGCTCGGAGCCTGGATGCACAGAGCTCCAGTGGCTTCTCCCTGGCAGTTCTCCTCTCCTTCCTAGAAGCAGATCTGCAGGCTGGTTAAATGGCCTTTGGGTCCCCTCCTTTTCCCCGTATCCCATCCTTGACCAAGAGTCTCTGGTTCTGGTCTCTTCCTGGAAAGCAGACTGTGATATTTGTGTTAAAGGGAAGAGATGAAGCTCTCAGTGATGGATGAGAGAGCAGAGGAGCTGCTCAGCTCAGGGAGAAGGAATACAGAGGAGACAAAGCTTCAGGGGAGGTGGATGCTCAGTGTTTATAAACCCACTTGTCTCTGCTCTAACCACCACATTCCTTTTAGGTACTTGAAACTGATAGATGAATGTTGACATTCAAATTGTGTTAATTCTGGGAATGGAGCTCAGTGTCGCTTTTTTCCTTGAGCGCGTGGGCAGTTTGTGTATCTGTGTGAGTTGTTTCTTCTGACTCAATCTATTAAGAGGAATTTTGTTTAGGTTTACGGGCTTACACAGTTCAGGTGTAATGAAAACCCCTCTTCCTTGGAAAGCATTTGTGTCGGGATCCTGCAGACTGAGCCAGCAGTGCTGCAGCTCACGCTGGGGCACCTGTGGTTAGAAATTCCATAGAAATTGAAAAACCATGCTCCCCAGCACGTATTTTTAATCTTTCCTCTCCTCTCCCTGATGCTTCCCTCTAGCCCAGTGTCCTACAAGCGGAGAAAGAATTGATTTTAAATGTGACCGCTGAATATGAGCCAAGGTCCCTGGGCTGTGTCCAGCTGAGGGGGACTTGTTTGAAACACAATTTACTTGTCTGTGTCTGTCTGCAGCCCTAAGAGGAGAGACTGCAGTGGTCTAAGGCAGGAAGACAAGTGCAAAAATTAATTGTACAGGTTGCAGCCAAAGCGTCCCTCAAGCATTGTGTCCCCCTCCTCACCCCCCTTCCAGTAAGTATAAAACAAGGTGTCATTTTTCACCTTCAGAGGGGGATTCAGTAAATGAGGCTGGAGAATTGCTTTGGGTAATGAAGGAAGCACACACTGTGTTTTCCCTCCTCCTGGCACTGCAGACACCCTTTTGGGTGATTCCCCTGCTTGTTAACAGCAGTGCACATGTTAGACAGGAGCTCACCCCAGAGACTCCCCCCAGAAAGTGGCTTCATTCCTGTTCCTGTTCCACTCCCTCTGGAGCAATCCCATGTACTCCAGGTCAAGATTTTCAAGGCTCTGAGCCCAGTCCTGGACTCTGTCTGTCCTGGTGTCTGTCTGTCACGTGCTGGGATGAGGATTTGTTCCTCGTGTTGGAGTCCCAGCAGGCAGCTTTGGTCTGTGCTGCCGTAGTCCCTTCATATGTGATAGATGAAAATCTGTCCCATGTCATTCTGTTGGGGGCTTCCTGTTGGATCTGCTTGTGCTGTGCCCCTCCAAAGCATTGCCAGGATTTAACATTGGTTCTCAACAGTAATTTTCCTTTGCTTCTCTGAGCTCCTGAGATTCCCTGTTGAGTCCATAAATTTCACCTGCCCTCCCCAGCCAATTTCCTGTTCCAAAATATTGCCATGCTGTGTGTGTGTGTACTTTAATGCTCCTCAAAATACGTATACACTGACAGTAAATATTTACTGAGGAACTTGCCGAGGTGTTGACAATGAGGACGGCTCTGAAGAGTTCTTGCTTTGTGTTGCATTTTTATTTAATTTACAGCTTGTAATTGCTGCTGCTGGTGGAAATAGCTTTCCTGGGAGCAGATAGGAATGGACAGCCCAGGATGTGGAGGGGTGCAGGCCCTGGCTGGGTGCAGCACGTTCAGGGCAGCAGAGCAGACACCCTTTGATGGAGAACAAAGAGGCAGAGCCCAGGAGGCCGTGGCTGCTGCGAGCCGTGGAGGGGCTGGGTGTCCTCATGTGCTCCCTGCCCGTATAAATCTGGATAACAGCCTCGTTCAGAGGCATCTGGAGCCAGCCCAGACCCAGGTGCTGGACTCTGCAGCCATCCATCGGCGGGTTTAACGCAGCAGCATCCCGGTGTGAGAAGCTTCAGTGGCTTGAACTTCAAATAATTTATTTCTAAATTACTTCTACTGTAATTCTTATTAATTCAAATAGTCTTCTAAGCTGATGTAAAATTCAGTAAACGCAAGGAACAGTTTAATGAATTGAAAATAGGATTGAGTCTTTTAAAGTAAATGTAAAAAAATATGCTGGCAATAATTGCTTAGATGGAAATCGAATCTTAATAGCTTTGTTAATGATTTGTAGGGAATATTGCGTTTATGAGAACATATCAAGCTGATCCTTGTGCAAGAACCTTGTTTTGAATGGGTTTGATAAAATTATTCCCCAGAAGCAGTTAGTAATGTTTAATATTTTTGCTTGAACCACTTTTGAGACGTTTGATTTCATTGATGCCAGGGCCTGGCTGTGGCTCTGCCGCGCTGCTCCAGCACCTCCAGCAGCATGTGGCACAGGCAGGGCTCTGCTCTGGGGTCTGCACAGTGGTTTGGGATTTGAGAACAGAATAATTTATGCTGAAAAAGCCCTTTAAGATTATAGAGTCCAGATAAGTGCCTCCAAGGTTCAAGAACACCGTGTTAAGGGTGCTGATAGTGTGGTGGGGTGGCTGAATGCTCATCTTCTGATCAGAGGGCTTTGAGCAGGACCAGCTTCATCCTGATGCACGGAATGTGGAGCCAGGCAGATGTCTGGGGCAGGCTCTTTGCCCCTCTAGAGTGGGGCTGGGGTCTGTGCTCCAGTATGGGTGTTACTGTTGGATAGTAAATCTTCTTGTTGGTCCTCCAAGTTCATCAGTCTGTAGAATCTATCTAAAATTTATACTGAGAGGGCAGAAAAATGTGCCCAGACTTCAGCTTTCTGCCCATCAGGTGTGGAGAGAAGTCTGATGGCTTATCAATCTTTCTCTTTCCAAACGATGCACCTTTTGGTCAAACATTTGTTTCCAAGGGATGTCAAACTATAAAGGCAAGTTGGAAAGAAAGATAAATGAAGGAAATGCAAGGTGAGAGGAAAACTGGGGTTTAAATATGATCCCCAGATTTCCTGTGGGCAAACTTTGTCCCAGTCCTGCATTTTTGTGTTTCTCGTGGCTAAGGCAGCTGTGGAGCAGCAGAGGATTCTCTGACCACCCAGCCCGTGGCCAAGTGCCCAGGTGTCCTGGCTTCATTTGGAGCATTGCCAATCAAAGTCTCAGCACTTCTCCCACTTTGGTTCCCAGCAGTGATGGAGAAATTGAAATGCAAGGCACATTCTGCTGCCATGCCCGTGTCCTTTGGCGTTGGAGGCGAGTGTCTCCGCGTGCGGTGCTGCGCCGCCTCGGCTCATTAGAGGAGAGTTTTCGGGGTGATGACCTGGAAATGATTACAAGGCTCCCACGGCATAATTGCACGGGATCCTTTTTTTCCCCTGCCTCTGGACATTAATAGCACCTGCTGATTACACAGAGTGAGTAACGACTGATTCCCTGAAGTCTGTCTGCTCCAGTCAAAGGATAAGTGCTTCTTACAGGGAGTTGTTCCTTCAAGGTAATTTAACAGGATTTGTCTGTTGGGAGAGGAAGGGAATTTTTGGTGTTTCTGTGCGGGGCAGCAGTCCTTCCTCTATTCCCATCACAGAGCTCCCTCCTCACTGCTCCTTTACAGCTGCCTGGGGACCCTGAGTCAGTGGCTCACTGGCTGATGTTCCTCCGTTGGTGGCGTGGAGCTTTTCACTCCCAAGCAAAACCCACTGGTGTCATTTCTGACCTCGAGTCCCGCCTTTGCTCTGTCCTGCAGGTGATGGTCAGAACTTGGTGACAGAGGACGTGACCGTGGTGGAGGGGGACGTGGCCACCATCAGCTGCCGCGTCAAGAACAGCGACGACTCGGTGATCCAGCTCCTGAACCCCAACAGGCAGACCATCTACTTCAGAGATTTCAGGCGTAAGTTTGTGGTTCCTCGTTTGGTCATGACTCCTCCTCTGCCTCGCTTGCGCTCAGGACACGGCACTTGCTGAGATCCCTCCTGTTTGTGCAGTGCTGGGCACTTACAGTTCACTGGTTCTGTGGAGACAGGTGAGATAGACAATCATAATCTTCCCCTTAATGGAAGACTTCACAGTTCCCTCTAAAAGTCAGAGCATCTTACTTTGCAATGGGAATTGATTGTTGTAATTCAGGGTGAATTGCAATTGAATGCCAAATATTTAGCTGACACAAACAAATTGAACAGGGCGACACCGAGACAGCGCGGTGTTCTCAGGAGTAATCTCTTCAGACCAAAGACTGAACATTTCAGGACAATCTGTGCCGCTTTCTACCCAAACTGAAATCTCTCATCACTTGCATGTCCAGTGGATAAGTCTGTCCTGTGGTGACAGTGCCGTGGTAGCTGCAGTGAGACACTTTAAATGGTCTGTGTTAGTGTCACTGTGGGGACATGCCTGTACTCTCTGCCCAGGAAGCAACAGGACAGGAAAAAAGCTTTAAATTCTGCTTCTCCCAATTCCTTCCTCATTTAGGCTGTCTCTGAGTGCCCACATTTGGTGCTGGGACTGTATGAACACCATAAGCATTTTACTACACATCCCTAAGCCACCTGGCAATAAAACTAAGTCCAAAGATTTCATGCTGTGCCCTGTGATTGGCTCATGTTGATTATTTGAAATTATTTGAGAACCAAAAGATTTTTATAGGTCCAGCTTCAAGGTAGGAAGGAGCTAATCAGGAGCCCAGGGGTGCTCACCTTGATGTGCTGCTGTCTGTGGGGATCTCTGGGATTGTGGAGTGGTGGGAAGGGGACGTTGCCTCGCTCGGTGCAGTCACCCAGGCTGTGCTTGCCCCACAGCCCTGAAGGACAGCAGGTTCCAGCTGGTGAACTTCTCCAACAGCGAGCTCCGGGTGTCCCTGACCAACGTGTCCATCTCTGATGAAGGGAGGTACTTCTGCCAGCTCTACACCGACCCCCCCCAGGAGATCTACACCACGATCACGGTGCTGGGTAAGGAGCCCTGCAGGCCCTGGGCACGCAGGGTCAGTGGGATGGGAGAGCCCCAGGGGGCCTGGAGAGGAGTTGGAAGCAAGGGTTTGAACGCTGAGTGCTGATGGCCAGGGGAGGACGTGCTGGCAGCGACTGCAGCTGCTCTGCTCCAGCAGTTCCTGATGATTAGCAGCAGCTTTTAAGGCTCTATTAATGGGAGAACCTGAATCAGGCAGGGTGACTTAATGTAAGATCTCACTTGCTGATTAGTTTAAATCTTCCTTCTTTTGCTTAATGAGATTTGGGTCTTAGGTTTTTATACGTTGTTAAGTGATGTTTATAAGCAGTTTTACTCTTGCTATTACAGTTATCAACACCTTCAAAGTTTCCGTGCACTTTCCAGCACTCACAGGCACAGGAAGCTCTTGTAGCTCCTGCCTCTAATCGTGCACAGGCAAAAACAGTTTGTTGGATTTGATTTCACTGCTGGCAATGCTGAGAAGGTGTTTGAAAGGAGAATACTCATTTCATTCACCTGTAAGCCAGCACTGCGTGTCTTTTAAGTGGGAGACATAATGCAGGTTTTTGTTGGGTTTTTTAAAGTATGAATCATGCTTTAGAACTGAGGGAAAAGTCAGTTTTCTTGCCTTGTACTTCAGTTGTTTTTGAGAAGCCTTTGTGGCATGGCCAGTGTGTGTGCTGCCTTTCCCCCCCATCCATAAAGGAGGTGGTTTCTTGTCACCTTTGTCATGTTCTCGGGTCAAACCTCAGCTCAGGAAGCAGGCAAGGATGAGGGAGGTTTATTAGCAGAAGATGAAGGGAGGGTGTTTGTACTTGCATGGAGAGATTGGGCACTCTGATGCCAGGGATGGCTTGTCTTGCCTGTCTTTCCTATTATTGGCTCCCTAATTAGGGGAACTAATGAGCCAGGGTGGAGGAGTGGTACTCCGTGTTGGTGTTGGCTGGTCTTCCCAGGAACTTGCTCCCCCACAAAAACCTCGTGGCCATCACCCAGCCTCTGATAGAACTGAAGCTGTATCAAAGACTGGTTTTTGGCCTGCCTCTGATGCTGCCAGCTCGGGAGAGCAGAGGGAGGTGCTGAGGTGTCCCCCTTTGCAGCTGGCATTCGGGGGGAGCTGCACTTTTGCTTCAGCACTTTCATGTCTTCTGTGACACAATATGTAGATTTATTCATGCTTAATTGGAACATGTGAAAGTCTCAAATATGTAGCTCATTCTGTTCTTTTTAGAGAGAAGCCACAAGTGACTAATTAGTCCATTTGATCATCTGGATGGTATTTATACATATTTGTTCTTCATTAGCTTTAAGACCTGTGAGTCACATCTGAACTGTGCAGTTGCTTAATCACATTGATCAGAGCAAAGTTGAGTTTCCTTTGGAAGTTCTGGGATTTTCTGAAGCCGTGACTCTGCCATAAGAGCTCTGGCTGTTCACTTTTTCCTGGGTTTTGTCTTGCTGCTGGTGCTTTCATGGGAAAGAGGTTCCCTTGTTCCCATGTCTTAATTTTTAAGCTCATTTGTCCCATTTCTGGGCTGTGCTGCAGTGGTTGTTACCCCTGAAGTTACAGCCTGTTTCTCACTGTAACTGGATGATTTTTCATTGTGTACAATCTTCCAGCTTTGTGTTTTGGGAGACTCCTCATCTAGGGGAGATGTGTGCCTGGGCAGAGCAGCAGATCTCCACCCCAAAGGATGTGGCTCTTGTGGATGGGTGTAGAGCCAGCTCCCTCCTCCTCTCTTTGGGGTGGTTTTGGGGGGGTTTGTGGGGGTGTGATGGGGGGCAGGGCTGTTCCCAAGGGATGGTGTTCCACTCCAGGCTTGTATTCAGTGGCTTTTCGAGCGTCTTAAATGAGGTTGATGTTTGCTGGCCTGCTTCCACGCTCACGGCTGAGCCTTGGAGCTGAACAGCAGGAGAGAAAAATTGCCGTGGAGGTTAGAGGCTCGGTAAGTAATGCAGTGCCAAGTGTCAGCTTTTGTGTTTCCTCTCCTTGTCAGAGAAGTCAGGAAATGTGCACGGAGTCAAGCTGGATTTTTAAATAGCAGCACACACCCGAGCAGCGCAGGAGGCTGCGGCTCTCCCTGGAACCGTGCCTGCCTGGGAGAGGGAACAGAAAGTTACAACCCTGATAAGTAATCATTTGTGAGACTGCGGTGATTATTAGGTGGAGAGTGAAAGTGCTCACTCCAATTACTGCAAAACCACCTATCAAAGGGTTTGATTGATTGAAAGATCAAATAAATGCCGGCTGCTTGTTTCCTTCAGTAGATTTTACAGGTTTTCCTCAAGGTTTTGTCCTGTGTTAGTGATCAAAAGATGTTTTTTTTCATCTGGTTTGTGTTGTGTTTCCCATTCCAGTCCCACCACGCAATTTGGTGATTGATATCGAGAAAGAAACCGCCGTGGAGGGAGAGGAGATCGAGCTGAACTGCACTGCCATGGCCAGCAGACCAGCCACCACCATCAGATGGTTCAAAGGCAACAAGGAGCTAACGGGTACGTGTGTCCTCTCACTCCCTTGCTTTGTTCAGGGAGCTGAAGTGATTTATGTAATGCTGGGTGTTTGTTCTCTGCTGCCAGTTTAAGGGGAAAAAAAAGTAAAAAAAGTAGAGCGAGCTTCTTTGAGCGCCAGCTGAGGAACAAAGGACTGTGTGGGCAGACAGATTATTCCCTAACGCAGGGGGCTGAACTCCATTTGGTCCTCTGCCTACCTGCCAGCCTCGAGTGCTGGGTTCTGGAGTCCTGCTGTAACTGCAGGTGACCTTGAGGAGCCCAGGGCTGTGCGCTGAATTCATTTCTGCATGGCTTGTGTAGCTCTGTGCCCTGTCTCAGCTACAAGAGGGATCGTCTGCGCTTTGGGCTGTAAGGATTTGCAATTCACCTTCGTGTCTAGCTCCCTTGTTTGTAGAGCGTTTTCCCTGTGTTCGGTTGAATATTCATCTAAGATGGGTTTCTCTCAGTCCCTGAAGTCTGGTGGCTCCCAGTACTTGCACATTCAAGTCACTGGCTCTGATTGCATGTGACACACTGTTAGTTTAAGTCTGCATATAGATGTGAGCTTGGTTGACAACACCTTTGTGCTTTACCCAGTCTGAGACACTGACGGACTCTCTGCAGAAGTCCAGACTCATTACTTCAAACACACCCCCTTGCAAGGACAGGATAAAATCCTCTCTTTAAGCCAAACACGTCAGAGCATTTGAGCAGCCCACGTGCTGGGAGGATGCTGGTAGAGGTGGGATGCAAACCTGCTGCCTGGCGAGGTAGTGCCCCGCTGCATCCCAGTGCTGTGCTGTGCAGGGAGTCAACAATCCCATTCTGGTTCCCTTCCCCATATCATGGGCAGCAGGACAAAGTGTTTGTCCCTTTCTGCCTGACCTGTGCAGCTTCTTGATTGAAGATTGAGCTTTCTTGTGGTAGCAGTCGAATCCCAGCTTTGAGTTCTCTGGGAAGAATGTTGAGCTTCATGTAATACCACCTCACCCTGCTCAGTCTTCAGATATTTTTTTAAGAGAGTAGAGACTGAAACATTTGGCTGTGAGTTTGTGAATCACAGGAAGTGTGGCTTTGCCCATGGGAAAGCTTTTCCTCCAAATATCAAGGGGTGTCTGCATGTGTCACCTGTTTCACTCTCATATATTATACAGCAATATTTGGTGTCTGCAAGAGCTCTGCTACAGAAGTTACTCTTAGCAATTTTGCCTGTGAATTCTTAAATAAAGAAGCACAGATCAGAGCGGAACTGTGCTGTCAGCGGGTGCTTGCTGGGTTTCTGGAAAAATCCTTTTTCTCCTGTCTTGTCTCGTCTCGTTTTGTCTTGTCTTCCTGCTTGTTTCCATCACAGCATCCCTCAGGCAGCCAGTCCCGAGCTGGGCTCCCCTCCCTCAAGCAGAGCACTGCCAGTGCTCCCACCTATCCATGCTGCTTTCAGTTCCTTTAATCTGATAGCTAATTGTTGATTCAGGAGTGGGAGGGGATTTGTAGCTCATTGACTGAAGAGTTTGGGGATGTGGGCATGCTGTTAATCACCGCAGTAACATCGCGCGGACTCCACTTGGCCGGAGCCTGACCAGGGGAGGACGGCATGGGTGTCCAAAGGGAGCGTGGACAGGAGGGAGGTGGCCTGGCAGCAGGGGTGTCTCCACCCTGTCCTGAGTCCCCTCTCGCTGTTCCCTGCCCCAGGCAAGTCGGAGGTGGAGCGGTGGTCCGACATGTACACGGTGACCAGCCAGCTCCTGCTGAAGGTGGGGCGCGAGGACGACGGCGTCCCCGTCATCTGCCTGGTGGATCACCCTGCGGTCAAAGACTTGCAGACACAGCGTTACCTGGAAGTCATGTGTGAGTAGCAGAGCCTTTAATTCTCTTAACGTATAAAGTTGTGTGCTTGGGAGTTCAGGAGCCATTCCCTACGTGTTAAAATTCCGACATCCGTGAGGGTTATGTCCTGTTACGTGGGAATCATAAACACAATGTAAGGTAACACTTCATGGGTGAAGCCACAACTTTCCCAGCCCTGTGTGATACCATAGGTACTTTGTTCTCTGATGAAATAACTCTCTGTGCGTAGAATTTGCATCAAAGGTTTCTGGCTGGGCTTTTTAATTGTCAGCACAGATTAAATCTGAGTATTTTTCTTCTAGCAACCTACTTACCTCTGAGAAGTGCTTCTCCCCCTTCAAAGCAACTGGCCACCGTGGCGAGTTTACTGGCAAAAACTGGGTACTGTGCAGGAGAAACCCAGTGTCGTGCACTGTGAACACACAGCATCAGCTGGATTTGTACATCAGAGTATGGAGCTCTCTGGAATCTGTAGTAGCAGCGCTGATTGAAGCCAGCCTATTTCCTGTGCTGCTCCTGACATGTTCATTGTTAATAATGCATCTCACTTCCCTTAGGAGCTGCTCCACTGTACATGACAGCAGCAAGCAGGTACCTGGAAATAGCTGTGGTCCCAAATGCACCTGGTGGAGATTTTGGCGCTGTGTACATGCATCCCTGTGTTCTGAAACATCTCCCAAAAGCAAAGTGGGATGGTCCCTGCAGCGAGGCCGTGTGCCTGGAAAGCCAGGCCCTGAGACAATACAAAGCCCTTGTTTTTGTAGGGTCCCTTCAACTACATCACACTGAAAGGAGGAGAGGAAGTTTTGTATTAATTTATTTCATCTGCTTCATTATGTAGTTTCATTATGAACATCTTGGTTACAATTCTCGTATCTCCAAAACTAGCGGGAAGTAATGTTCCTGTAATGAGGAAAACAGGAATGATCAGATACTGCCTAAATTGACAGATACGAGATTTCTTGCGACTGTGCTAATGTGTAATTCATTTATGCAAACTTAATGTCCATTAACATTTCTTGCAGAGCTCCATTAGCTTTAATAATACATTAGCACCTTTGTGAGGCGTGATCAAATACTTAACGGGGAAGAGCAAAAAATGCCATCTGCCCTGGTGTGTGAGGGGATTGGAACTCGCTGGGCTGGAAGGGCGTTGGACAACCTTGAGGCTTCCTTTCAGAAATCTCTCTGGAATCCTGGTGATGTGGTGGAATAGGAGAAATATTCCCCCCTGCTGTTTCGGGGGGAATAAAGCAAATTTTTTTTCTCTTCTTCCTCAAATAAATCCCTCCTTGGCCACTTCAATTTGCAGCCTTAGGGGTTGCCCATGCCATGAGGGTAAAGCACCCCTAAAGCACAGTTCTTTGTTCAATTTTGCTTTTACTGCTGATTTTTGTATCTCCTTGGGCTGTTCCAGAGCTGTTTGTGGGAATGAGGGATGGAGCCTCTTTGGGAGGGAACAGGGATGAGCAGGAGAAGGGAGTTCAGGCTGATTTGGTTTTACGTTCTGAATTAAGCTCTGAGCATGTTAAAAGTAATTATGTTCCAGTGTGGGGACTTGACCCCA
Source organism: Onychostruthus taczanowskii (assembly GCF_017590055.1). NCBI lineage: Eukaryota > Metazoa > Chordata > Aves > Passeriformes > Passeridae > Onychostruthus > Onychostruthus taczanowskii. The sequence goes on along the minus strand of NW_024501792.1, from coordinate 498,227 downwards.
TTAGCCCAGTCTGTTCTTGAGTGGACACCAGCAGATGGCCAGAGAGGAGCCCCAGCCCAAGAACTTGTCCTGCATTGTGACTTGGTGGCTCGATGGCCTGGAGCATGGCCAGACACCTGCATTTCATACCAGCTTAAAGAAAAGGCAGTTTCAGAGCAAACTCTTGCCCTGCAGCTTCTGCTGTCTGATGATGATGATTTGTTGGCCAGTGGGAGAGTGTGGGCAGGAGGAAGAGCCCCTTGTCCTTGCACACAGGCATCTCCATCCGTGCCCCCATGGAGCTCTGCCCTGGGGGAGCTGGGGCTCCTGCACTGACACCTTCTCAGCTGATTTTGGATGTGGAATGTGCAGCAGAGGATGCTTCTCCAGCTGCTGCCTCCACTGTCCATGGCATGTCCTTGCAGGCACCCAGGTCTCTGCTGGAGTGGCACTCAGAATTCCTTGCTCATCCCGTGTGGATGTAGCTGCTTTCCCTGCAGCAGGTCAGTTCCCTGGGCTGCCTGTTCCACTCTCTGCTCTGACTTCCTCTCCCCACAAACCCTGCCCGCTCCCCTCACGGGCACAGCGGATCCGCCCCTTCAGAACATCAGCAGGGCACAAGAAAATGTTTTCCTCAGCAGATGTTATATTTCTCTGCACTTAATGTATCCAACTGGAGCATGAAATGTGCTGGGGAAGGACAGGAGGATGATGGATGGAGCCTGCTCAGATAATGAGGTATTTTTTGTCTGACTAAATTTCAGAGTAGGGAGATATTTTTTCTGAGATGCAACTAAAAAGTTGTGGGATTTGTTTTCCAAGGAAAAAGCAGAAAAGAGCAATGCTGGGTGTTAACTTGCCCTGTTCATGGAGTAAGCCATTTGTTGCATATCTGCCCTGGCACAGCGTGGCGCGTGGTGAAGTTTGAGGTGAGTAACACACCCTGCGTGGCTGTAGGGTGTGTTACTGCAAAGAAATCTCTGTGAACAAACAGTGTAACGTGTGAAACCCTCCCCTCACACTCCTCAAAAGCAAAGCAGGGCTGCTCTGAGAGCGTGGTGCTCTCACAGTGCCCCAGCCTGAGGAGCATCCCCAGCCCTGGCACTGGGGTGGAAATGTCCCCAGGTCTGCTGCAGCCGCTCTCCTTCCCTGCATCCCTCACTGAGCCGTGGGACACCAGCGCAGTGGGTGGAATTTTAGAAAGGAAATGAAGCAACAAAATGCATTAGGATGTCGTTAAGGAGCTGAATGGAACCAGATATTCTGGGAGGCGTGAGAGTTGAGCCCTTGTGGTGCGTTTGCTGCTCTCATTACGTGACACTGGAAGCGAGCGTCGGACCTGGAGTTTGGCCTTTTCTCTGGGCTGGCTTTTTGTCCTTTCCTGAAGTTATAATTACCTGTGCATTCATTTTTGTCATACCTACATGTGTACCTTTAAAGCCTGCCCCAGTGGAGTCTTGTTGCAGCCTCTGCTGTTGCGATAGGAGAACTTTTTGTGCCCGATTATGTTTAAAATCAGCCACATACGTTTGCTGCCACATCTCCAGTAATCCTTACATTTCCGTCCAGTACAAATATTAATTGCATAGTTTGCAGTGAAGTGATTAACATCAATGTAATTTATCATCTGGAGATCGCTAAAAGCGAATAAATGAGTTGTTTTGTTCAGTGAGGTGTTGACCCCTTCAGAAACTTTGATTTAAAGCTGTTTTTTTTCTTTTAGTGAATATGAAAAGCACCACAATCAGCCGAGTGTTCAGTTATTTGATTTTCTGGGGCATTAGCCACTCTTGTTTGTGACATTTCCCAGTTGGGTGCTCGTTTGTGAGCTCATTAATAAGGTTTTCTCGGAGGAATGTTGTTGGGAGCAGGGAGCGTGTGGGGCGACCGGGGCTCTGCCATTTGCAGGCATTAAGCAGCAGAGTGTGCTTCAATATTAAAAGAGAAGTGTTTATCCCCAAAAAGCCTGTCGGGTTCTGGCATTCCTTTTCCCGCAACAAGCAAAATGATTCAATTGCTTTCGTTAAGGGTGAATTTTGCAGAGTCGTGTTTGGGGTTGACAGGCTCTTCCAGACAAGCTGTGATCTGCCAGTCCTGCTCATTCCTTATTTTAGACACGGGATCTATTTATTGAATAGATTTCTGTATTTTGGCTGGAAATCAGCAGTGCAGCCTCTCGTCCTTGTCAGAGGTGAGGAGCAGGCAGGGGATTGCCAGGCTGGGCTGGCTTTGACGCAGAGTGCATTCCTGATGAGCAGCCCCGCTGGATTTTGGAATGGAGGTGGCTGTTGTTTACACCTGAGGATCAGTGTTAACTTTGCTGACTCCTTTTAATATTGAAAAACACATTTTTCCTGCTCTTCCCCGAGTGAGATCGGAGACTGCCTCAAGTCAGTTTTTTGAGCAGCTCTCTTTGGCACAGAAGAGAGCAGGGACGAGGAGCTGGATGAAGCAGTGCCCACCTGAAGGGAGATGTGTTAAGCATTATCTGGGAAATGCTGAGGCTGGGTTTACCTACAGTGGGCAGGAAGGCGGCTTGGCCCGCGGATCCTGCTCCCAGGGATGCCATCTGCCATCAGGTTTGCCAAGAGGTACGTCAGCAATTCATGCGGGGATCAGAAAACGGATTTCAGACTTGGACCCGGCACCTCCTTGCCTGGCAGAGGCCAGAGCCTGCTGGGCTGAGGCACTGGCAGGGTCCAGGCTGCCGGCTTCTCTGCCGGCTGGGGTCTGGCGCTGCCAAAAGCACCACGTGCTGGCTTCCCAGCCCTTGGGAAGAAGCCTTTTGGCTGTCTCCAGCCTCCCAGGGAGCGTGTCCTGTGGGTGGGGTGGTCAGCGAGGGTCTCACGGCCCCTGGAGCATCCCTGGGCGCGCGGGGAGCCGCGCTTGCCAAATCTGCCTGGTGCGGGAGTGGGGCAGCGAGCTCGCCTGCCTCCGAGGTCGTGGGCTGGCCTGATGAAAGGGAACGGGTGGAAATAATAGGCTTAGGCTTTTGTAAGGCCCCGAACTCGGTGTAATGTTTTATCTCGGCTGATTAATGACATCTAAGCATTATCGATGAAGCGCGTGTTTAAATGGATTAAGAAATCACTAACTGGCAGATCTCAAAGGATAGTCATTAGGGAGTAATCAGCAGTGCTGGTATTTTTAGAGGGAACGCAGGGGCCTGGGTGCTTGGCCTGATGCTGTTCAGTTGAAGCATTTGAAGTTCTTAAAAAGTCACTGTTAATAATCTTTGCTGATGGCACAAAAATGGGGCGAGCAGCTAAAAAAGGAAGAACTGGGACAAATGCAGAATAACTGGAGTGGTTTGGTAACCTCCCAAGCACGGAGCCTGAGAGCTGTGAAAGTCAATGGGTGCAGGCTTCGGTGGTCTGTGGCATCCTGAGGGGAGGTGAGGGTTTTGGGGTGCATGGTGGCTCTGGGGCTGCGGACCCCGGAGCACGGGCACGCGCCATGCCTGTTGTGAGAGAAATCTCATCAAATGCAGAATGGCTTTGTAATAAGTTTTTCAAATTGGCTGCTGCTACAGTGTAACCTTTAGACGACTGGTATTTAACCTTGTATATCACTCTGAGCTTTTGAATGAATTTAGCTTAATAAAGGTGCCTTATTAAATTACGAGGCTGTTTTTTTCAAGCTGCTAGAAAGAGGCGTAGTAGGAAATAGCTGTGGGTTGTTGGGTCTAATTGGCTGCCATGGAGCACGCAGGGCCTCGGGTGCACAGATGCAAGTGTTTATTTTTGTGTAACAATCCAGTGGTGTGATGTTACGAAGTTCCAAGTTGAGGATTTCGGGCACTGGGATGCACTTGGTGGCGGGACCCGCCGCTTCCTGCCCGGTGTCCCGCGTTACCAGCCAAGGTGGTCGTCACCCCACGTTGCAGAGCTGCAGGCATCACTGCTGGAGCGTGTCCTGTGTGCCAGGGCGGTGGCAGAGGGCTGGAGCAGGCCTGGGAGCCGTCAGAGCTCTGTCGTGTGCTGCTAAATGTCACAGGAGCCGGGCTCGGGGTCCCACGGCGCTCGGCATTTCACAAACCTGCACGCGGAGTCCATCGTCTGCAGGAAATGCACTGAGAGGCAGGGTGTGAGCACTGGCAGTAGGATTTCAGATTGTCTATAGGCACTTCCTTAAACAAAGGGAAAAAGCCACCACTGCCCCTCCAGATTCTTGAGTGAAGTTATTTTTGCATGCCATGAGCCGAATGCCAGCCCGTCCTCTGGAGTGTCCATTCATCCCTCTGCATCCCTCAGGCTCAGGTGCATTTTCCTAAGTGCCCTCTGTAACTCCCAGTGTGCTGGCAAGTCCTTTGCTGTGGTGACTCCATCGGGAAGTTCTTGGCTTCGGCGGTGTTGGGACATGTGCTGATAAACCCAGATTCCTGTTGCAGGTGACACCTGGACAGTGCCTGGATCCAAATGGGACGGGCCCACTTCGCTGCCACTGCTGGTTTGGTGAAGCTCGTGGGGCTGGGAAGTGGCAGTGGAAGGGTGGGAGCTCATGGGGCTGGCAGTTTGTGCTCAGTACAGTGAGCCTGGGTGTATTCCTCCTGATTTCCATAAGTAATTGTCATTAGTAAACAGCTCATTAGAAATACTAAACTCACCTAATGGGAAGGGGATGCAGCAGGAGAGGCAAACAGCCAAAGGAGGTGTTCCAGTCCCCAGTGCTGAGTCAGCTGGGCTGGGGAGGTTCCCTGTTCCTTCCACAGCACGGATATAACACCATCCACGTTCCTGGCACGGGCTGGTGCTGCTGCAAAGCTCATCCGACGTGGGGAGCAGATGGCTGTGGGGTGGGAATTGTGGACGGGAGTGGTGAGCGCAGTGCTGAGGATGTGCTGTGTGATTTATTTGCTGCACAACACCAGGTGAACTTGTCCTGCCGTGCTCCTTGTGCAGAGCTATTGCCACTCCAGGGCTGGAGGGCATTTCCAGGCACACCGAAGCTGCCCCGTGTCCTGTGGGACTGGCACTTGTCCCCTCAGCTGGTGACACCTTGAAGGGCTGCCACCACCCCCAGCCCACAAGGACAGCCCAGTTCCAGAGCTGCAGGAAGCATCTGTAACAGGGATTAGTTGATGAAATGTTGTGGTAGAGTCATCTCGGGAGAGGATTTACTTGTGTAGCTTATTCCATTACGGAAAATTATGAGAGTTTAAATTGGTTAAATCCTGACACACGGGTTTTTTTTCCTAATCTCTGTTATTCCATAGGAGGCATGTTAATGAGTTAAACACAGTTAATAAAATGCAGCCAGCCAATATTTTGGGTAGCAGTTACTCTCAAAGGAAATAGAAACATTTAAATGGTTTCAACCTTTATGCATACTGATTTTTTTCCTTCCTTTGTTCCTTACAGTTGAGTAAATTCCTGAAAAATATCTATGGCTTAATGGCACTTGTAGCCTTGAATTGATTTCCTGCACTGATAATGTTTTAGCTACAGCTCAGATTGCATTTTTAATCTCTGTTTCAGTCATGGGAGGTAATGAATTTTTTAATTGTGGACTCTAGGTTTGTGGTTTGGCTCTTTTTTTCCTGCAGGGTCTTACCAAAGTGTTGTTGAGCTGGCTCCCTAACTATCCATGCTTTAATTCTCTGTTTATTGTAGGATTTAGAGGAGCTTCATCTGGACGAAATGCAGCCTCCTGTTGTTTACAGGGAGGCAGCAGTGGCTGTGGCTCTGTTTGTGTCTCTAACGAGCATCTCTTGTCCAGCCCAGCGTGTTAGCGCTCACGGACTCCGGGGGGCCGCGGTGCAGGAATCGCGGACACCCCGCAGAACCCTCCCAGCCCGGGCACCGCGCGTCTCTCCAGCTTCCCCTCAGCAAGGCAAAGGAGCTCCTTGTAGCTGGAGCGAGCCGGGGGCCGCGCTGTGCCGCAGGAGGCCCTTCCCGGCAGCGCGGCGGGGCTCGCGGTGCCCCGGCTCCACGCGCTCCTGCTGCGGCACCGAGGGCGCGCGGCGGGGCGCGGGCCGGGGCTCACCAGCCGTGTTTTGTGTCCTGCAGATAAGCCTCAAGTGCGGGTTTCTCAGAATTACCCCTTGCAAGGCCTGACGAGAGAAGGGGAGCCGCTGGAGCTGACGTGCACAGCCTTTGGAAAGCCACAGTAAGTCGGACCCTTCCCAGGGATGGCCCAGGGCTGGCCGGCGGTGACGGGACGTTGTGTGGCCGCTGTCCCTGTTGCCATTCTCTGCTGGGAAGACGATGTCCCAGATGCCTCCTGCACCCAAACATCTGCTGGACTTACTGTGCACCTAATGGCCGAGGAATTTCCACTAAAAAAGCTCCTAGGAGACCTCTTCCTGGCCACCATGCAGCAGCCTTTGGGTGCAGAAGGGCAAGGCTCCCAGCTGGACACCTCTTCCCCCAGGGAATGGCTTGGGTGGCATTAATCTGCAGTTAATCATGGGTTTGGTTAATCTGCAAAAGCAAGGCTGGGGGCTGCACCCCTGGAGGTGCTGGTGCATGGATGCCAGCCTGGCACCGCAGCACTGAGCCCTTGGGGAAGTGGGATGATAATCATGGGTTTGGTTAATCTGCAAAAGCAAGGCTGGGGGCTGCAGTTGTGGCCCCTGGAGGTGCTGGTGCATGGCTGCCAGCCTGGCACCGCAGGCACTGAGCCCTTGGGGAAGTGGGATGGATCCCCAGGTAAGGCAGTCCATCCTTCTGCTCGTACTGACTCTGTGATGGTTTTCCTCCCCCTTGGTGCCCCGTGTGGTTTTTATAGAATACCAGTTTTTACTCTCTCTCCTCTTCTTGCCAAGCCCTTGAGGCTTTCTTAGGCAGCTGAAGAAATTTATGCATCAGGAAAATCCTGGCAAGGGAGGGTAGATTTTCTCACACTTTCATTGCTGTTCTAATTTAAGTTTTGTCGGCTTTATTTTTTTTCAAAATACTTTCTCTTCCACTTGGATTTATGGCTGTCAAGTATTTACTATCCTTCTTTATTTTCATCATGTCCATAAGATTTCTGCAAACATTCCTGAGATCTGTCAGTGCCTCCCTGGCAGCGTGCCCAGAGCTGGGGCGTGGGGAGCTGGACCCCGTCCAGCTCGGCGTTGTGGGCAGGGCAGGCACCCAGCGCTGAGGAGGCTCAGGCTGCCCTCATCCTCCCTGGTAGCCTCCATCCCCTTCCACAGTATTTTCTTGATTGCCATAGTACTTGCTTGATTCCCACTCCCCAGTTTGTTCTGTTCGGCACGAGGCCAATCCCTTCCCTGTGCATCAGAGGCTGGCACGTCCCTGCTGAATTCCGTTTAGTAGCTATTCCCTGCTCAGAGCCTGCCAAGTCCCTTTGCATTCCTGCTCCCCTGGGTACCTGCAGTGCCTCCCATTTGCTATCAGCTGGGAATCTAATGAACAGGCTTCTCTACATTTTTTCCTTGCAGGCTATGAGTAAGACATTCCCATGTTAAATAGGACAGACACATCTCCCTGGCAGCTTGCCGCTGCACGTTTCGTGGTGCTGGTGATGTGCTGGGAATTGGCTTCTCTAGGTCACTTCACCTGGGTCTCCCAAAGCTAAGAAAATACACAGTAAAATAATGAGCTGGGTTTGGCTCCATCTTTTTAAGACAAAGAGGTTTCATGAAATCTTTTACAGAGGTTTCAGATGAAGGGGGACGTTTCTCCAGTTAAGCAAAGTAATTTCTCTGCAAAATTTGGCAACATAAATATTGGGGGAAGGAAGCTCAGAGGGAAAAGAGACTAGAGAGGAGAAATTTCTATTTGATATTAATACAGATATTTTGTTAGATTAGATACAGCTCCCTAAAACTATGACATAAGTGGGAGGATGCTGAAATGGTCACCTGTGAGGCATCCAGGGACACACTTCTCTGAGCAGCAGCTACTGTGTCGTGTACCACCTGGGACTCCACAGCACAAGGAGCTCTTTAAAAACTGTAGCCAGGAGCATTCAAACCCTTCCCACCCATACTGAAGTTAAACTGCATTTGGGCTGTCTCAGGAGCTTCTGCTGCCCACTCTGTGCCTCGTGTGCCGATTCCAAGGCAGCGAGGGACAGAACACCAAGCCCACGTCCAAAACCAGCCAGCCAGTGCCCAGCTGAGTTTGCTTGGTGCTGGATCCATGCAGTAGCACGGCGGGGATGTTGGAGCATCAGGAGCTTCTGCATCATGGCTGTCATGTACTGTTTGGACCCAGGGCAGAGCCTGAGCCGTGGGATACCTCTGGCAACGTGAAGTCCCACTTGCCAGCCTTGGAGCCAGGCAGGCTGAGGAGTGCTGTGCTGCAGGAAACTCCCCTTTAAGAGGAGTTGAGTGGCCTGAAGAATGCTGGAATTTTCTTGTTAAGAAAGAGCTGATCTGTCCCCTCACCACTGCTTAAAGACAGAATAGTAATAATAGATGCTAATAACTCCCACAGAGTCAAAAGACCTCCCCCCAAAGCCCTTCACTGCTTCCAATCTTTACCAGCTCTAACAACCCAGGCTCATTTCATTTCCTGAACGACGCAGACCCCCTGCCCACGTGGGTTCCATCAGTGTGGGGTGCCAGAGGGGGCTGCCAGACGGGCTGGGGGACAGGAGAAGGGCTGGAACTCCCTCAGTGCACAGCACAGCCCCTGCTGAGGTCACCAGGTCCCTGGCAGCTCGTGCAAGGGTTCAAACTTGACAAAACCGTGCTTGTTCTGCTGTCCAGCTCTGCCCTCAGAGCACCCCGTGGATGAACACTGAGTCTGTAGCCTCAGAGCTTGCAGGTTTGCTGAGTAAGCGAATGATTAACCACTAATGAACTTTCTTCCTGCTTGCATTAGTGTTTTCAGAAAATTTAAGCTCTGGATACAGTTTCCTGTTGGGTTTAAATAGATTTAAATTGAGGAAGCCTGACAGCATCTGGGCTTGAGTAGTGCAAAAAAGTATGTGTTGTTTCTTTACAGTTTTTCTTGGTTTGGGCTTTCTGTCTGTGGATGAACTTTTGAAGATGCCATCTTGACCATAGGAAAATAGTAATGTGACTGTTTCTTTTTCTCCCTCCTCTGTAGGCCTACGGACATGAGGTGGTTAAGAGTAGATGATGAGATGCCTCAACACGTTGTAGTGTCTGGTTCAAACCTTCTCATTAGTAACCTAAACAAAACAGATAATGGTACATACCGCTGTGAGGCTTCCAACGCGGTGGGGAAATCACATGCGGATTACATGCTGTTTGTATACGGTACGTGAGAAAAACCACCGTTCTTCTAGACTCGTTTACACGTAATTGCAACATGCCCTGCTCGGAAAGCTGTGACAGAACTTAACGTTTGCTCAATGCCAGATTTGCAGGCAGCTCCCGACGCTGTGCTGGGCTGGGGCAGGGGCTGGGAAGGCGCTGGGTGCTGCTGGGGCTCTCGCTGTGTGCATCGGGCACAGAGCCTGTCCCAGCTCTGGGCAGCTCCCACCCCGTGCTGCCAGGTGAAGCCTAAGGAAAAGCCAGAGCAGGGGCGTGGGGAGAACTGTGCAGTTCTCCTTGGACTTCTCAATGATTTCTTGTCCTTCTGGTAACGCCTCCTCCGGTGGCCTGAACAATGGTCTGAGGGGTTCTGAGCCTTTCGCTAGCGAGTTAACCAGCCAGCATCCCCAGATAATTACAAAACAGTAAATAAACTGGAGGAATGAGGTGCCTTCAGCCTGTCTGTGTGGCTGGGCAGACACTAAAACATGCCTCAGCATCTTTTAAAGCGCTGTTAAGTACCTGCTTTAATTCTTCCTTTCCTCTGCGTTACTTTGGCATTGCTGTGAGCCTCATGCTCCTGCCATGAGGTGTTGCATGGAATGGAGATTCAGGAGGGACTTCCAGACCGATCCCCCAGTTTAATGATGAGCTGTTCCTTGGGCTGCATATTTAAACTTTCTCTGTCAAGGGCGGTTGTGTGTGGCTGGGCCGAGTTCCTGGTGGGTCTTGGTCTTGTCTGACCTGAGCAATGCTGTGGTTCCACTCAGATGGGACAGAAACTCGGTTTGAAGTTTGTTCCATGCAGCAGCCGCCTGAAGCTCTGCAGTCTGAGCTCTCTGGCAGTTGCTCTGATCCAGTCAAAGAGTGGAGAACCTCTCATACCTCTCCAAAGAGTGATTTTAAGCCCAGTCTTTGGAACTCGCCTAAAGACTCAAGGTAGTGACAGCTCTGAGCTTATACACAGCTCATGTGCCCCATCATATAGGTAGTTGTTCTAGTGTCTCTCACTCCACAAGACTCTTAATTTACAAAATGAAGTCAGATAGGCATTTGTGATTGGTAATTTGCATGCTCACAGTATAAAAAACCCCACTTGTTTACATCACTGTTGAAAGAAACACCCAATGTGGCAGAGAGCAAAGCTGTTGGCATAGGACACAGGCAGTTCCCCACGAGATGGAGACGTGAAAGCTGCTGCCATAAAGCAGCTGTGGGGCAGGTATAGTTCTGTGTACCCATCCTGGGCCAAGGCAGGGCTGGGGGGACCTCCCCAGCATTACTGAGCTGAGGTTTAGAGCTCATGGGAGATCTCACATAGTTACTCTGCATTTTGGGTGTGAGCGAGAACAGACAGCGCAGGACTTCCTTGGGGTTGCTTCCTCTTGGGATTAAATCCCCAGGAGGAGACCCAGGATAGCATTACTTGGGAGGAGATGCAGGTTCCCAGGGGATGGAGACTGTGGGTTCCAGCTTAGGCATCTGGTAGATATGTTGCCCATGTAGAGGAGGGCTGCTCGTGGGCAGAGAAGGGTTTTACACACCCCATCCCCTCCAGTTCCTGCACGTTTGGGACCATCCTGCTGGGCTCTGCCACTCTGGACAGCACAAGGAATCCTTTTAACTCTTGATTTAAAAAGGAGAGGTCCAGAGTGGGGAGGGAGTGGTTGGGCTGTGGCCATCAGCTGAAACCTGGTCCCAAGCCCAGCTGGAGCTGCTGCTGAGGGGAAGTTGAGCATGGGGGTCTCACCCTGCTCAGTGGTGGAGCACTTGCACCTCTGACCCGTGGCTTCTTTCCCCACGAAATCAGGCAGTTCCCCAGCAGCACTGGGCTCTGTGTCTGTGCAGCCACGTCTCTGTGGGCACAGAGGGAGCCTTGGGGCAGGCTGTGCCTCGCTGGCCCTTCCAGGACAGCTGTGGCTGCTCATGCAGAGCTCCCAGGCCACGTCAGGGTGGGAGCTGGGGGCTGCAGACACGGAGCAGGGTCTGGCACTGCCCCAGGAGAGGCAGCATTCAGGCAGTCCCGTTGCAAGGGACATCTCTGCAGGTCCAGGGTTCGACGTGGCTTCAGCAGCTGAGCTGTGCCCAGCACCTCCCCAGCTGCCCACCTGGGATGGGGATGTGTAATCACACTGACACACACTGGACACATGCTCATTCCTCAAATTCATTTTATGTTTTTTGTCCCCGTGGGCGTGGGCAGATACATTGCTAGAAACTTCCAGCTCCATTAGCACTACAGCTTTTTTTTACTTTTTTTTCTTTTGTTTTGCTTTTATGGAGAAAGAGCCCACGGCACAGCCAGTCCAGGCTCAGTGTGAGTCTGGGGGCCCTTCCCCCAGTGCTGCTGTGCCTCAGCTGGGAGGGTCCCCACTGCTCCCAGCAGGTGTGTGGGTCAGGAGTGAGAGAGAAGCACAGGGGCTGGGATCCTTGGGATGCAGAGGAGAGGCAGCGACTGCTCATAGCACAGCGAACCATGAGGTGATGCTCCTTAACTCTTGGGAAGTTGGATGGAATATAATAATGGTGCAGTATATAATTAAAGTTCAGATATCTTAATTAGGGGATCCAAGGGAGCTTGCTCAGAGATAAAAGAGTAGCAGATGTGTTAGTGAGGAACAGTTGACGTGCTACGGAGGAAACCTAAAATCAAAAGCCCATGAAAGGTTTCGTGCTCTATTATTGCCGAATGAATCCGTAGTTCAAAGTCTTTCTGACTACTTAGTGCATTCAGTTTGATCATCTGGGCATTGATACATGTTTTTTCTTTTACATCTTCTCATATCTACCTTCTCCTGCCCGATAGTTTTGATAAGGATGTGTCCCTGTGTGTAACATCAATCCCGTGACGAGCAGCAGGGTTTGAATCTCAACAGGTCCAGTCCATCTGAGAAATGGTCACAGAGAGAAACATCTCATTAACGATGCCCTAGTAGCAAAAACAAGCGTGTGCAACTGAAACTGTCAGAAAAAATATTGACTTTTTTTTTAATGGAAAGATCTTGGTGGAATTCCTCATACCTGGAAATTGCTATTCAGCAATGTGTTGTTCCTTTCTCTGTATCCCTTGCCGTCTTTGAAGTAGTTTTTAACATCCTGCTGCCGTGTGTTCATAGAGGAAGAGCAGTGAGGTTCACGGCCCTGGGAAGACAGTAAAATCTGCTCGTGTGCTGTTAATGTTCAGGCTGTGAAGCACAGCAGGGCCTCTCACACAGCCCTCCCACCTGGGTTTGCAAATGTATCCGTAGACAACCACCAAAGCACCACCGTGTCTCCTTGTATGTGCAAACTGGTCTTTTTGTTGTGGAAAGCGTGCAGTTTATTTTCCTTATGCCTCTCCCATTCCATTTCTCTCTCTCATTGACTAATTTATGCTGGGTTTTGTTTATTTTTTTTAGCATTGTAGAAGGCAGAAGGTGGGGAGAGGTTGGGGCCAGGTTCTCCAGCCTGGGTAAGCGTGGGCGGAGGATCTGGCCCCGCTGTCCCTGCTGGGCTCCCCCCTGGGATTTAGCCAAGGAAGGGTTCCCATCCCCACGCTGCTTCTTAGCATCCTTGTTTTCCTCTGATCACGATTGACCGCTGTTGTGTTCTGCTTGGTTTTTTTCTTAATTTGCTTTTTTATTATTTTCCTTTTTATATTTTATCCAGATCCCCCCACAACTATCCCTCCTCCCACAACAACCACCACCACTACCACCACCATCCCTACCACCATCACAGGTATGGTACCTTCATAACCATTGGAAATGTCCTGAATGTTTATTGTCTTTTATGTGTATAAGCAGAGCATGAAGCCTGGGGAAAAACAACAAACCAGTCGCTTGCAGTATTTTTTTTTTTCCCTCAAATACGCCCACCCACAGCACGAGCCCTGGCGTGCCAGACAGTCCTTGCTGTGGGTGTGGGTGTTCCTGAAATGTGGGAATTGTCATGGCAGGAAAAGTGATTAATTCAGTTACTGGTGGCCAGCACTGGGTACTTCAAATGCAGGATTCCAAAAGCCTTAGAGCTCCCTTAGCACAGGCAGTCATTTCAGCCTCCATCCCGTCAGTATCAGTTTCTGAGCAATTTATAGAAAGTTTGGTCTTGGGCAGTTCAATTCACCTGATGTGACTCCAGATGCTTTTTCTCGTGCCAAAATGTTGGTATTTCTCTGTGATAAGCTCCTCCCTCACTCTCCCAGAAAAGGGAATTCCACCAGTCATTTTTATTGTGTGAATGCCATCCATAGGCCCCTTCTTGAGGAGCTGCCTTTCAGCTTGTGAGATTTTCTGTGTCTTGCAAGAAAAGATGAATAAAAACAACCAGCAAGATCATGACACCTCTCTGACACATCCTCATACCTCGTCACAGACCTGACTCATCAGGAAAACCCTTCTGATTTATTTGTAACCATTCACATTGTCATTTCTCTGACCTTTCCTCTTCCAACCGCTGCTTTTGCTTTTGCTTGCTGCTTTTTGTGGGTTTTGGTTTGGTTTTTTTTCATTTGAGGCAGAGGTGACAAACGGCAGGTGAGGATGGACCATTGAATAGCTAATGGCACAACGTTTACTGTTGCTGTAAACCACCCCTTGTGTAAATGCCTTCACGTTTTATTTGCTTTTATGACGCTGCTCGGCTGACTCTCACCACCCTGCCCAGGGCGTTTCGTGGCTTCTTTTCCTTTCGAGGTTTTTGCACCCAAGCCAGGCCCAGCTGGCACGGAGACGCCGGTGAAGCCTCTCTCCCAAGGTGCCCTAACACGGCCAGCACCGCCCTGGCTGTCCTCACCACGCTCTGCTTCCTCCCTGCAGGTGCCCGCCAGCCACCCCAGCTCCAGGCACCCAGCCCGGGGTGCTTGCCATTTGGTGATGGGCTCTCCCTTTTCCCAGTTTTGGATTTCTAGACTTAACCCGCTTTTGTTTCAGAGGAGGTTTGAAGCTTTCTCAAAGCCTCCCTGAGAGCTGTTGGCGGAGGAGCTCGGCCGTGTGTCCCACAGGCTGTACCTGGACGCGCTCACAGGTTTCTTTCTTTGACGGTAATTGCTCGTGCTTTCAGTGAATTTTGGAAGGCTAAATGGAACAATGTGTCTTGATGCTTGGATAACCCCTTCAGTTAATCTTGGTGCCTGCAAACCTTAATGAGTGTCCTTTTTCTGGGAACTGGGTTGTTATCAGCCTGTCATTTCGGGGATTGCCCCAGCACTGCCTTCCAAAGCCTGTGCTGTCCTCGCTTGTCCTCACGTGCTGTGTCAGGTTCCACAGCAGTGCTTGGTTCTTCCCAATAAACAGCAGTTTGGTTGGTTGCTGTCCTGCTGCAAGTGCTGTGGCTTGGCTGTGGATGCTCAGTAGCCTTTGGGATTTCCTTCACATAGCTTTCCAGGTTTTTTATATTAAAAATAAGAAGGGGAAAGAGATGGTTCTTGCAGTTGGAAATGGCCGTGTCATCAGCCTGGCAGAGGTCCCTTGGGGTAAGGAGCACGTGGCTGTCCAACATTGTTCTTTCACCTTGGTTTGCAGTGCTGGAGGATCCCAGACTGTGGTGGCAGAACCCAATGGGTCTCCATTGCCTTCTTGATGCTTTTCTGTGTTGCCTTTGAACTGCTGAGGAGGCTGGAAAAGTGATGATGTGATATTGCTCCCTGATTCCAGCAGTTCCTGCTCGCCATTTGTCGGAAGAAGACTTACTAACGCTGATAAGGAAAATTATTATTTTCTTCCCTGGCACTGAGTCTTCTTGACATGTGTCTTACCATCCTCTGCCCATGAGTTCAGTGTGCTTTTCCCACCCAGAGCAGCTGAGGCTTCTCCTCCCTCTGTCCTGCAGAGATGTGTGTGTGTGTCCTCTCCAGTCAGTGCTCAGGAGCGTGGAGCCACACCAACTTCTGCCCTTCAGTAGTTAAGAGACTTTGTGGCTGGAAGAAATTAGGTCATATTAACATAATCTCTAGAATTACATGACAGAGTAGTGTTGGAACACTTTTCAAAGCCTTGAGAGACACCTGATACCTTAATTCCCATCCTCACCCAAATGCTCCAGCGTTCTTCCCGTCTGACAGAGGAGAGGTGGGAGACAGCAGGGTGTTCTCTGAGCTGCTGGCAGTCCAGGCATCTGGAGCCAGCCCAGTGGAATCCAATACTTAGGATGAGGTGGGTTTGAAATCTGCTTTGTTTTGCTTTTCTCCCCCTACTTTTAGTATAACCCTGACATAGTTCGTGTCCCCTGGAACCATGGAGTAGTTCTGAAAAACAATTGTCTTGCTTTAATTGAATAAAACATGGGGAAAGAGGCTGCACTGAAGCAGTTTCTAGCAGGTGACCCTAGAAAATTCTGCCCTTGGAATTGTCCTTTTGATTTATTGGTTCAGGGAGTTTCTGGGGGAGCTCTTGGAAAGCTGACCTGATGCATTCTCCAGTGAAGGACAAGCTGAGCAGTGAAGTTTCCAGACACCACAACCTTTAGAGCTTTCCCTCTGTCACTTTAGTGTAGGTGCTTGAAAAGATTTCCTGCGTGACAGCTTGATCTTTTCCACGTATCCTCCAGCAACATTGATATTCCGGCCATCCTTTGGTGTTCCAGCCGTTATCACTGCCGAGCCCTTTGTTATCAGTTAAATTGTCCTTGTGGCTTTCTTCATTAAGATGTACAATACGATACAGCAGAGCAAACAGCACTGTTTGAATTACCCTGGAGTCACTCCTGGAAATGCTGGGCTCGGGCAGCTCTTGTTTCCTGGGAAATAAAGGTCCTTAATCACAGCCCAGCCCTCATCTCAGGCTCACCTGCCTGTCCCAGCCTCCCCACAGCTGCCTGGCACACCCTCCTCCCAGGACCCACTCGTCATTCATAGGTGCACATTTGCGTTTCCCAGGCTTTCTCCACAGGTGGAATTGCACGGGTGTCTTGGCAGCGCTTTTGGTGAAGACCTGGGGGTGACACGTGCAGGTTGCCAGTGCTGCCAGCCCTGCACTGCTCACCATCCTTTGCATCAGCACCAGCAGCAGGCTGGGGGCTCCTGATGTCCCCCCTGGAATACCCATTTAGAGCATATTTTAAATCCCACTGATCCCTTGGAGTAGCAGGTGTGGGTGTGTATTTCAGGGGGCTGTAACATTGCAGGCTGTGGTTTTCACTTCAGAATTCCCAGAGGTGCTCCAGCCCCTTCAGTGAATGCATGTGGAAAGCACCAAGCCCACCCTGTGGAACCAGCTCTGAGTTCCTTCCTGAGGCTCAGGATTTGTACCAGCAGGAGCAAGCTCTCTTTGGCTAGGAGGTGTGCAGTGAGTTCCAAATTAGAGCTGAGAATTTATGCTGAGTTGGAGTATCAGCTCTTGAGCAGGGGCACATGGTGGTGGAACTCCTGTCACCCACAGGGGCAGGCACTTTCTCCTGAGAAAGTTGGAGTATCAGCTCTTGAGCAGGGGCACATGGTGGTGGAACTCTCCTGTCACCCACAGTGGCACACCTTTGTGTCATCCCAGGTGCTTTAAAAATAATAGCACGTGGAAATGTGGACTCTGTGACCAAAAACAAGTTGCAGGTTTTCAGAGCATTTCACATGTCGAAAAACCTCCTCAAAACAAGAAAAATTATTTTATCCTCAGCAGGAGTTTGTCCTTTCCACAGCCTGGGGTGTGAAAAGCTGCAGTTGCAGGGGGTTTATCCCAGCAGTAATCCCAGTGGCTGGTGGGCAGGAAGAATGCAGTCCCAGTCATGCTCCTGTCAGATTTCCTTGCAGTGTGTTTGTGGGAGGCAGCGTGGGGATGACTGAAGCACCGCGTCCTGTCAGGGGCGCGGCGTCGGCTCAGGTGCGGCCACTTCTGCTGGGGCTGCTGCAGCTGCTGACCTCGCTGTGGAATTAATTGTACAAACACATTTACTGCCCAGCCAGCTCAGAGTGCTCAGCTTCAGCTCGGCTGGCTGGACTCTCTCACAGTCTCTGGCCTTTCCGGGGATGTGGAGATGCCCACATGGAGATGCCAGCGGGAGAGGAGCGTCAGCAGGAGCAGGAGAGCTCCCGGTTTGCTCGGCATTCCCAGGCTGGTGTTGAGCTGTGGCATGTTCCTGTGCCTAGTGCCACTGCAGGGACGCAGCCCAGGGATTTGTTCCCCCAAATTATTTATTATTTAACTTCTGCTTTCCGCTGAAGGTTCTGCTTGTCCCTGGTAAAATGTCAAGTTAATTTAAAGATGATTCTTCGCCTTTCTGACATTTTCATCCAGGATGTGTCTGCATTAAAGGGGCTAAAGGCAGAGCTGAGAGGCCTGGGACAGGAAATAAAATGAAATAAAATTCAGTCTTTCGGTCCCATGTCCAGCCAGTAGCAGGCAGGACCTGTCATGTGTGGCCTTGCTTTTGGTGACACAGCATGAGCAGTGCACAAACCATCATCTTGCTGAGCAGAAGCGTGGGTTGTGTGCTAGCTTGGGCTTGAAATCAAACCCAAATCCTCTCAAATCTGTATGGAGAAACATGCAAAAGCATGGCTGGAGCCACTGTGGTAATTTCAGGCTATTTTTGTTCTGGTCACACACAACATCCATAGAGATTGTGATGATTTTTGTGAAACATCTGGTCTGCTAACCAAGCTGTCCCCGGGGCCCATTGCAGCACGCCTGGACCGGGGCACTCAGTGCCAACCTGCAGTGCTGTACAGAGCAGATCGGGGGCTCAGGAGTGCAAAGAACATCTCCATCCATCCTTGGAGGAACGTGTGGTGAGGGAGAGGATGGCTGAGCTGAGGGAGAGGATGGTGGGCCGCTGCACTCTGGTGTTTGAGCCGTGTCACCCCTCAGCTCAGGCATTGCTAGGGGATGTGACATCTGTGCTGGTGTCCCACAGAAGCTTCATCCAGGGAAAGGTTTTGTAGGCCTTTTCATCAGCCCCAAGGACCAGAACCAAAGCAGGGGTCCGTTTGCAGTGCTGCATGCTGTTCCCCCAGGCTGCTGCGAAGGCAGCGAGGTGCAGGAATTCACACTCGCGCCGGTCAGTACACGTGAAGTAGTCTGGAAAATCGGGAAGAATAAGAGCTCCACGCATCAGGGATCAGATTGGCTTTTGGTTTCAGTTCAGAAAGCAATTTTAAAAGCAATATATTGAATGGGTATCTATACTTGCTAAAGCCTCTTTAAATTTAAAAGGCAGCAGCGTGTTTTGCCGTTATTTTGTGGATGTGCTGCTGTAATTCTGTGTGTGCTCCTCAGCCCCAGCACCGAGTACCTCTGCGAGGCTGCAGCACTGCAGCTGCAGCATTCAACTAGGGGAATTTAATTTTGCTGCTGGGGTTTTAATATTCCTCCATCGTGCTTGTTCTGTTTGAGGCTGTGGACTAATTACGGCCAAGTTTAAAGGGCCTGGTCTGTCACACTCTGCAAACAGTTTGAAGTTGGAGAGAATCCATTTGAGAAAACGAGGAGGCTCAGCAGTGGAGCTCATAACTCTGAGAAATGTTGCCCAGCTGCCTCCATGCAGTGATTTTATAAATACGTGTGTGTATATGTGTGTGTGCCCTTGCGTAGCTGCCTAATGGGGTGGTAAGTGCCTAGAGCTTGGGTGTCATCTGAGTTGTCCTAGATGGCAGATATTTATTTCTCACAGCCAGTGCTACACAGAAATCCCAATAAAGTGGAATTTGCAGCTTTGTAGAGGCCAGTGGTAACTCCTTTGGGTACCTTCTGTAACTATAAACCAGGCCTCTGAGGAGCTTTTGTACACAAAGATTTTGGAAGGCCTTAACATTGTTCTGCTTTTTCTGAGCAGCATGTTTAGTTCTCTTCCTGATTGACATTGGGAAGAGAAGCCTTGATGCTAAGATAGAAAATCTGATGTTGAGTTGAGTCTGTTTGGTTGTGTGATTTCTATATCCTCTTGGCTTTGCTGCACCTGGTAAACCAGCCCCTTCATCACCAGCTCTCCATTTTAAATTATACCTCTCAGCCTTGGGTGATCGTGTAGCATGTTGATGGCTCTTGGCTTTGCTGCACCTGGTAAACCAGCCCCTTCATCACCAGCTCTCCATTTTAAATGATACCTATCAGCCTCGGGTTGATGGCGTAGGACGCTTTTTTGTGATGGCAGAGCCTTTCCTTGGCTTTGGTCAACATTAGTTAAGTCAGGAGTGTATCAAAGACTTCTTGTTGGTCAGCATTTGAGGAGAAGAGATGGTTTTTATTGCAGGACATGGGGCAGAAGGCTGATCCCTGGGGTGCTGTGCCTGCTCTGGCACGGAAGTGTGGCTGTTCTTGAAAGCAAAGCAGAAGCTGGTAGCACAAACCCAGAACTCAGAAAAGCACCTTTGAAGTTAGCCAGTCCAGCCTAAAGTTCCGTGTTGTGTGAGCAGCAGCATGGCAGGGCTGGGATGTCCCTTCCCGGGTGAGGAGTGGCAGAGGCAGGGCAGGACACACATGGATGTACAGGAATGCACTGATTTGGTACCAAAGCACCAGTGACTGTTTTCTCTGTGCCACGTGATGCTGTAGAAGCACTCCAGTGTCAGCACGTTCATGTCCTGCACACGGGGCCGTTCCGGTGCGTGCAGTCCTTCTTCCCAAAGAAGACTGGGACTGGACAGGACTCCCCGAGAGCTCACTCTAAACTTTAACCGGTCTGTGTTTCCTATTGCAACCATCCAAACCATTTGCTAATCATAACTTTGTCATTCCAGCTGCAGCCAACATGTTGTTTGATGTGGATATTTGTTCGCACTTACAACCGCTTGAGAACTTTATTTTGTGTAACCTGTCGGTCTCTGTCCCCGGACGGGGAAGCGAGATGCACTGTCCAGTTTGCACTGTTTCTTGACTAATAATCTCTTCCAGCACATCAATACAAGTTTGCTTCCAGCAGATTCTCTATTTATTGTAAAAGCTGACATAACTTTTTTTATTTCAGGAAGACAGTAAATTGAGACTATTTATAGATGCCAAGATGCTAACTCAGGAATTAATACTCAGTTTTACAACCCCTTCTAAACAATGGCTTTCCCCCCACCTCCACCACCATTTCCCCTTCCACCATTTGCTTGGTTAAAACAAATGGGGATTGCTACCCAAAACCAAAGCAAAGCCCTGCTCTTGGTCTCCTCGTGGCTTTGGAAGGTGTCCCCTGCAGCCCCCAGAGATCCCGCAGGAGAACAAGGGCTGGCCTCCTTGAGGGTGCCTTAGATTTGGTTGCCAAGATGAGAACAGCCTACATTGGCAGTGGAAACAGGCTAATGATGGCTTGATAATCTGTTATGCAAATCTTGGTGCAGTTTGTTAAACTGTGCAGGGTTTATTTGTTTTGCTTCCATAATTAAAGCATGTAGACCTTGTATCTGTAAGTATTGTGTATTCCTTGTATGATCCTTGTCTTTGCTGCTGCTTCAGGAATTCAGCCCTGGGCTGTCCTCAGCTAAATTGCCAAGAAACAGGTCCTCTTTTTCCCACTGCTGCCTCTGCCCGTGCAGGGGCCTTGTCCCCGGGTTGTCTGCCAGCATGTCAGCGAGGGGAAACGCCGCTGTGAATTGTCTGTCGTTGCTGCAAAACCCAAGCTCCGGGCTGCTGTGCAGGACACGCGGTGCAGCGCTGCTCACCACGCTGTTGCTCACTCAAACACTGCCTGCCTCCAGCCAGGCAGAGCCCTTGGCTCCAGGGATTTATTCCAGTGACACGTTCTGGGGAGCCTGCCCGCTCCAGCCACTGACCCCTGCCACAGAATACCTGCCTCCAAATGGAAAGTAAACGGCCTCCAACGACTAAATAAGCCCGTAAATTGGGTAATGTGGTTACATTTGGGTTAGACCTGTTGGTGGAAATAACTGTCAGTAAAAGCCTTCAGATTTGGTCAGTCTTTTAAAACTGCCTGTTGCAAACTCCTGGAAGAGACAAAGCATCTCTCCTTTGGCACGGCAGTGCCCCCCAAGAAATTTCCAGTGTGATGTAGTCCACACGGAGTAGAGTCAGCTTCAGACTAACCAGCAAAAAAACATCCAGGATATTTTAATTACCCATTGCTGTTCAGCCAGCAGAGGGTCTGGTGATGTTTGTCCACTGTTGCCAGTTCTAGAACCCCTTTTTTGCTGACAAAAATGGTTCATCATGCAGGTGATGGCTGGGAAGCTGGAGGAGAGGCAGGAGCAGGCTGTTCCCTGGCCATGGTGCTCTGATGAGGCAGTGTTTGAGTGTGTAACAGCGACGTGCCGAGCCTCAGCTCTTCATCCTGCTCTGGAGCTTCTGTTTTGTCCCCACCAACCAAACCGTTGGTGTCGGTGTTCTCTCCTGTCTCCTGTTCCCCTAACTTTGCAACCACCAGTAATTGTTCTGGCAAGGACCTGGAAAAAGAGAAAAATTTACTGTTTTCCTCAGGCTCATAGCTTTTGAACTGGAGGCATGTCTTCTAAACAGTGCAACTCACTTCAAATGCTTTTTGCCTTTCATTTTATTATTGCTTGTCACGCAATGTTCTTTGAAAGCTTGCTCATATATTATCTGTTCCATTTTTTCCATTTTCCCTTTTTTTGCATGCTGTTCCTCCTGTTTCTTCCCTTCCTCCAATCCTCTGTTCCCGTGTGTAGACACAACGGCGACGACAGAACCGGCAGTTCACGGTTGGTATCACATTCCTGTTTATCTTATTTCTCAGCGCTGCTGAGTGGCAAGACAAGCCTGGGAAGGGGAGGCCAAAAAGGGAACTGGAGTCTTCAAGGGAAAACTGTGTTTCGGGTGGACTCATCTCATAAATACAACATGGGTTCTAAGGCTGGAAAGTCTGTCTGCTCTTGTCATTTCTGCTGTGAGCTCCCCAGGTGATCATCCTGGTGCCAGGCAAGCACAAGCCCCGTGGAAGTGGCATCCAGGTCCAAGCAATGCCAATTGGTTCTCCACCCATTGACTAAGAGAGTCACTTTACACATGAAAAAGATATAATTTTTTTTTCTTTTAGATTTTTGAGCATTTTTCTCGCATTTTGAGTTAGTTTTTAAGAGAGGGTATCCAGCGGCTCTGCTGGCGTAGGGCAGCACTGGGGATTCTGGGATGCTCCGCAGAGGAGCGCTCGCCTCCAAGGTCGGCAGGGAAGTTTGCGTTATTACACTGCAGAAGGAGATTGGGAAAACAAATAGCAACACTTTCCTCTCAGCATAGCAGTCTAGCAAAGTAACCCTTCTCGTCTGCTCGAGGCAGTCTAGCTAACAGCTTGACAGCTTCCTGAGCTTCCTGCATTCCCCGGCGAGCCTACGTACGCGCTGCAGGCTGGAAGTTGAGCATCCCGTTTTTTTGGCACAAGCTTACTTTTCAGCTGAAGAACCAAAACCTCTGACAATTTTTAATTACAGCTAATCCACGTTGGACTTTGCTGTTCTAGTTTCTTTTGACTCCGATAAATTGACATGATTTTTTTTTACTGACAGAAATCCCTCGCACAGAGCTGCTGCCTGCTCCCCTTGAGGCGTCTTTCCTTATTTTTCTTTTGTTCTGAGGATGCCATAAAAAGCCTGTTCTCAACTTGAGGACTTCTCCCCTCCATGGGGAGGATCACTGCCAGGGAGGTGGCCAGCTGAAATGACAACCTATCCCAGTCAAACGAGCTGCCACAAACTTTCCTGCCTTAAAACCAGCCAGTTTGTTCTGAATTCCCCCCTGCTTGCCCTTGTGGGGTGCTTTTCCCGTGAAGACTCTGGATTTCTTTCCAAGCTTGTGTTGCTGGAGTGTGTATGGAGTATACCAGGTGTTTCTGTATGTTGGCCATTTGTTCTTTCTGATGTCCGATGGGAGTGAGCATGTCTGTGAATGACTAGAAATGCATGGGCATGAATACAGCCAAATGGATTTTCTCCAAAAACAATTTAAAATGAATTGGGGGAAGAAAAAAGAAAATAAACCAACCAACCAAAAAAAAAAACCACCAAAAAAAAAAAAAAAAAAAAAAAAAAAAGACCAAAAGAAAAAAAAACCAACCCAAAAAAGAGCTTGCTAGCAAAGAAAATGGAATGTAAGGCCAGTGTGGAGCCAGCACAATGCTTCAATCGGGGAAGGAGGGTTTTGAGCCATTTAAAGTTTTGGAGTGTATCCTAGAGGACTGGGGGGAAGGAGTCCTGTGTGTGTGTGCATGTCCCAGCAGTAGCCAAGGCCCTGCCATTCCTGTTCCCTCACGGAATGGAGTTGACGGCAGCGATGCATGAGTGACCTAACGCACGAACGTTGTTAACTCTTTTGTTGAAAAATGAGAGCTTAACTGTGAATTTTCTGATGCACTTTCTCCTTTCTCTGCACTGTTCATTGCCAGAGCTCCAATAACAGCATGGTCATGGCCGGCAGGAAGGCTTGTGCTTCCGCTGCACCCCACGAAGCTGGGGTTCCCCAGCTTCAGCCCTCCTCCCTCTCGGTGTGCCCCCGTGGGGTCAGGGTGCCCGTGGGGCTGAAATCACAGGTCCCACTGTTTGAACTGGAATATGGGCAGAACTCAGTGGAGCCAGGAGTGTAACAACCTGGAGTGTCTGCGCCACTCAGTCTGGGGAAAAAGCGCTTTTTCTGCCACGCCCTTTCAGTTTTCCTCCCTGCCCCTCTCCCTGCCATAATCAATGTACCAGTTTTTGATGTCCTGGCCCCTGTTGCCCCTGGGTGACCAGAGAGCTCAGCCCTCACAAGGTGCTAGCCTTCGTGGAGCCCCTCAGGTGAGATGCCCGGCTCCTGTTTGCCCCTGATACAAGCAGAACATCTCTAAGCAGCCATGCCCTTGGACACACTGCCCTTGTGTCCATTTTTTTCCAAATTCTGCCCTTAGCCTGTTGTAAGCAGAGAGCTCTAAATGCTCAGAGTGATCCCCAGGATGTGGGTTCTGTCCACACAGGGCATTGTGCTTCAGGCCCTGTCCACCCCTCTGCCTGCCCAGCAATGGGGGGCTCAGGGCTGCTCCCCACTCCCCCGGCCAGGCAGGAACCAGGCAATGCTGCCTCAGCACAGGCAGAATTTCTGCTGATTCCCATGGAAAGGTAGGATTCTGAGCCATTTGGAAAAGCCTTCTCTAAAGCTGGCAAAGCAAGAAGCCTGGAGTGAAGGTTCAAATAAGGAAAACACCCCAGTCACAAATGAAGAGTGATAAGAAAATACTTGGCCCATAATGCAGCAGGTAAATTATTTTACAGGCTGGAAACCCTTCCCTGAAGGCCTGTGTGGGTTTTTAATTGTGGCCTTAGCAGGTTTGGTACAAGAATAGGTAACACTGTTGTGTTACGCTCTTGTTCCTTTTCCTGATAGCGCTCAGCCCCTGAGAATGAGTTTTGCTTGGCTGAAGCCAAAGCCCGGCTGCACCAGAGTGCCGGCCACTCGTGCGTCCTGCCCGGTGCCACAGACAAGGGCTTTCTACACTGCCATCCCCAAGCAGCTCTGCTAGCCCAGCTGCCTCCTTCCCTCTTGGAAATGCCCTACTTAAACGTGCAGCTAATAGAGAATCCGTTCCTCAGTCTGTTTTACAGCTGCCATCCTTGGGGCGGTTGAATAAAACATCACAGCGCTGCGGGTCTGCGCGGCGCCGCCGCGCGCGGCATGAAACGGAATCCCTAATTGCTTATTTAGAGCCTGAGATGGGAGAGAAATTGGCTTTTCCTGAAAAACTGGATCTAGCGTGGGAGCCCACAGAAACCTAAATATACCCGGGGTGCCTGGTCCTTGTGTGAGCACCTTGTTGTGCTCACCGTGCCGGCTCTGCCTTCCGGGGATTTATCATTTCCAGGGAAGTGGAGCAGAGTGAAAAGTTCCCTTTCATTTCTCTGACAGGAGCAGTGGCAGACTTTGAGTTCATCCCCTCAGAAGTGAAAAGAAGGGGCTTTAGTGGCCAGTATGAAAGTTTAATGAGAAAAATCAAGAAGTAATTTACCATCTATTTAAATGCCTCACAACAGGTTTTAACACTGGCCAGTGGCATTTGTGAGTGTCCCAGGTGCAGGGAGAAATGGAATTGTGGAATTGTTGCAAATTTTAGTCTGAAAAGGATTTTTTTTTTCCTTCATAAAAAATGCAACATTGCCCTTTTTCATCAGCGAGAAAATGTAGTTCCTTAAAAGGGAACTCTCTACAGAAGCAATTTTGGAGAGAGAAAAGTTGAAAGGCTCCTCTGCCAAGTGCAGCTTTGCATGGCCAATGGTTCTGTGAGTCAACTGTTGTATTTATAGATCATTTATAGGAAAAAGGCTCCTGAAAATCTGAAAAGGACTCCCTGAAACCCAAGAGTGGCACACAAGCATATTTCCTGCTATTAATCTAAATGGCTTGCCACTTCAGGAGGTAATACCAACGTAGCTTCCTGGTGATTTGATGTATTTAAAAACCATTTACTGAAAATGAGTTTCATTTTTAAAGGGCAGTGTGTATATAAAAATACTCATATTGCTGCTCTGCAGTGGGGCCAAGTCTGCACATTGACCATACTGCACTCACAGCCTGGCTATTTAACAGAGTCAGCTCTGGTGGCAGTCCATGAGCTGCCAATCCCAGGTTCCCCAGTGCCCAGGGATGCGGGATCTCTTCATGGGAATTTTTTTTTCTTTGCTTATGCATTTGCTTTTAGTGGCCAGCAGCAAGAGTGAGTCCTGGCAGTGGCAGCCCAACATTGTCCCACCCCACGTTTCAGTAAGTCGGGGTGGCCTCCCGGCGCTGGTTTGCCCTGTCGCTGGTGCTGGGATGTCCACCCCTGGAGATGCTCTGCCTGCAGACCCCAGCACTTCCTCAGACTCCCAAACCAAGCAGCACTAATGCCCTCACAGACAGCGCTGGCTGCCTGATTGCTTTATAGCTCTGAGGACAGATGCTTTTCCCGTAAATCCATCACATTTGGGCAAATGAAAAAAAGCCGGTTTGTCCGATAGTTTGGCAGAGGACGCAGCCCGCAGCCTGCAAACAGGCCATGACATGCACTGCACAAGATTCATATTTTGTCATTGGTAAATGTCCTGACTTGTCACCATGACCAAAACTAATTGGACTGGTTGCAAAATTGGAGGCAAGTTTTCCATTGCTCTCTGTGTGCAGGACTGAAATCAGCCTGGACTAAATTGGGAAATTGTCCCCGTGACGGCCGAAAGGCAGAGTCTGGGGGCTCTGCATGCTGTTATGAGTGGTCTCAATACCATGTTTCGTGTGCCAACAGTGTAGAGCGAGGAGCATTTCTGTCTGTAATAAAGGCCACGATTGCACTGGTGTCACACGATGGCTCTGCCCGCACCGGCAGACGGTGGCAAGTGACTGACGCATTCTCTTTTTCCCCCTCAAGAAATTCATCCTCAGTTCTTAAGTGTGTTGTTTATTGTCGCTTGAGAAACGCAGAGAAAAACGAGTCTGTTTTTACTTGTAAGGCTTTACTCAGTTGCCCAATTCGGCCGAGGAGCTGGACTATGGGGATCTCTCAGGTAAGGGCTAGCCCGTAGGTAACCCGCTGCTCTCCTTCGCTAGACACTGGTTCCACTCTGATTCCTGCATCCTGGCCATGTTGCATTGTGCAGTTGCTATGGTGCAGCCATTCCCCCCATGCTCTTGCAGCTTGGAAGCGCGCTCCTTTCTGTTGGGGTTCTCCTCCCTTTTTTTTTTATTATTATTTATTTTTTTTATTTTGGCACCCATTTCTGTGTGGCATCCTCAGGGCAGGAGGTGCAGGGCACCGAGGCTGACCATTGTGGTTCCCTCCTGGCTGGGATTTTTTGAACACTGAATTGGAGACCGGTTGAGTTGAATCTTTGTTTGTAAAACACTTGACTCTGCCTTGTTGTGTGAAACCCCCCATAAAAGAGGTGGCCAGCACTAACCCTTGGCTGCTCGGGGATTCCTCATCACACCAACATCAGATTGGCAGTAAAAAGGAGCTGGTTGTTTCATCAGTAAGGCCAAACCAAGTAAATGGTTCAAGCCTCTCTTTATCCACACTGGACTGAAAGGGCCATAAATGCATCCTCGTAGCTGGTCCTTGCCAATTAGTGCTAATTGAGATTAAAGCATAACAGCATCTTCAGTGGATGCAGTTGGCGCATTCAGAGCAGAGCCTGTACCAGTGGTACAAACCTAAATCGTTGTTTTTCATGTTTTCTTATAGAAATGCACCTGTATTTTTTTTGGTCCCCCCCTCCCTTGCAGAGCATCCCTGCAGACTCCTGGTACCTGCCGGGCTCTGTGGCTGCATCCAGCCACTCCAGGTGCACAGTCCTGGCCATAGGGCAGGAGCAGCCATTTGTCCCCCTGGAAGAGCCCAGCCCAGGGGGTTGGAGCCCAGTGCTGTTCCTCTCAGGGGTTCAGCATGGAGCAAAAAAAATACACCAAAAAACCCCTGAGTCCTCATCTTATTCCATCAAATGGTTCCCTCTCACCCAATCAAATCAGGAACGTCTCATCCCATAAGCCACTACAGGTGTGCTGTGGCCAAGAGGTCAGAAATGATGGATTCATTCTGGATGTTTTCTAACACTGAGCAATGCTAACAATTATTATTGCAGGCCTGGGACAGATCCCATAGGTAAGATGCACCAGGGTTCTGGTGAACGTCCCTGAGTGGATGGGGGAAATTGTTTTGCTCTAAGTTCTTTTACTTTTTAAAGTTCTATTTTTAAAGGAAAAATACACCTTTTGGTGAATGAAGAGAAGAAACTGAAAAAATTCCTCAAAGGAATTGCCCAGAATGGGTTTTGCTCCCCAGTCTGTGCTGCCCAGAGGGGCTCACACCTTTCCCAGAGCACACAGCTCAGTGTAGTCCTTTTTCTGAGTCTGGAATGGAAGCCAAAATTTCCCCCACCTCTACAGAACACAGCTCAGGCAGAGCCACTGCCCACAGTGAGCACCTGTCATGTGCTGCCCAGCAGCCTTTTTGGAGCATCTGGTTGGGCTACTGATTTTTTCCCTAAGAATTTCAAAATTTTGCTTGTTGCTCTTTAGGTTACTCCTGCCTGCCCAAAGGGTGACCATTCCTGGTCGGGTGTGGTCAGGATCATACTGGGTCAGGTATGGGGGAGGCACTAGAGAGAGCCCCAGCCCCTTCTCTGCTACAGACAGAGTGGTCTCTGCCCCGTGGCTTCAGGAGACTGAAGCCAGGTCATGTTTTTGGCCCGGGGTCAGCACGTGGGTGGTTCAGGTGAGTGCTGGAGTTGAGCTCCGTGGGGAACGCCGCCCTCCGCTCCAGCCAGAGCCCTGGGAGCCCTGGGCACCACCCTGAGGGATGCAGGGCACCAGCCCACCCCCACAGGAGACCCTGGCGTGGCGGGCGTGGGGGTGCTGCCGTGTTTGCTCAGTGTGCTGTTCCTTCCAGGTACATCTGTCCCACCCACAGCTTCAACCGAGGCTCTGCCGACTGTGCAATTAAGTAACGCATCCCTTGCCTCCCGCCCAGGTAGCCCGAGCCCAGAGCCGCGCTCGCTCCGACCGGCCGAGCTCTGTGTGTCCGTGCCTCTCGCAATCCTCCTCTTGTTCCTCACGTCCTGAGCCCTGAGGGTACGGAGAGGGCTGGCCTGGCACCTCTCAGTTCCTCATTGCAGCCTGGCACAGACCGGCAGGCAGGGTTCCTGCAGCGCCGGGCAAACCTGAGCGTGCGTGTGTGTGTGTGTTGTGCACTCCTGTGCACGCGTGTGCACACACACAGACACTGCCACGGGCCCCGGCACGGCGCTCCAGGGACTCCCCGAGCTCTCCAGGCTCTGCTGCAGAGCATCAGCACCTCCTGTGAAACAGGGAACCAAAACCAGTCAGCAGCTGTGCGGAGGGGATGCTGGTGGCTGCGAGCGGGGCTCCCCTATCCATGCAGGAGTGCGGGGAAGCAGCCGTGCAGCTCTGAGCTCTGCCGTGGTGAGCACATCCATTCAAACAAAGCGCCTTATTTTTTATGAAGCGATCTGGAAATGGGTCGCTGAAGGGGAGCTTATTGATTGAAGAAGGATGAACTCCTCAAATTTCTCTGGTTTAAATTACACCAAATTCAATTACGATACGACAGGCAGGTTAACGCTGCTCTTTAACGGCCCCTCAATAAATTTGAGGAGGGGTAGCCTGCTCCTTGCCACGCTGTGGGAATGAATAACATTATTGCTCATCCTGTCATGGACAGGCAGTGATTTCTGTCCTCCCATGTCGTGGCTAAGTGCTTTATAGTGTTCACAGAGTAACGGCAGCCTGTTCTTCCACCAGCACCCCCTGCCAAGTCCAACCTCTAGTGCTGCTCTATCATTTCAAAAACTTTATTCCGCAAAAGAATTGACCTCAGATTCATTTGGGAGGTGTCAGTGCAGTCCTGATGTTTCCTGCCTCCAGGGAAAAGGAATAATTGGCTCACCAGGTTTTCAGGAGTGCTCAAGTGACTTAAGGCCATTAAGCACCCAAATTGTGACCTGTGGGATCTTCAGGAATATTGATGTGATAATCATGTAATAAACTAAACCATAACAAGATTTAGAAGAGATCACTTGTTTAGGAATTCTTCAAAGCTGTTGGCGTAGGTTTCCTTTCCCCTGTGGTGATGCAGATGTTACCTGCACATCTGGGCAGCTCAGGAGCTGCACTGGGGTCAGTGTGTATAAGCTTGCTCCTGCCCACAAGTTCAGCCTGCACTGCCCAATGTCAGGAGCTTGATATTCATTTTCACCCAGAAATAGAAGGTAAATTTTTGTGCAAGTGCAGCAGTATATCCTGATGTGCCAAAAATAATGTCTTAACTACATTTTCATAAAAATGTTCTCTGTTCTCTGCTTTTACAGCAGAAATGCACATAGAGGAAGGTCAGGGCCGTCCAGAGATTCCCCAAAATATTGCAGTTGGGCTACAGAATGAAGCTGGAGGGAGGTGAGGAGGAAGGACAGGAGTCAGGAGCACCACACAGCAGGGGTTCCATAAAACCTGGGCTTTCCCACATCAGAGCAGGACAGGCTGGGGAGGGTGCTGGGGCGCGCAGGGAAGGAGCAGTTCGCAGCAGCAGCAATGCCAGGAGCGGTGCCAGGGCACTGGAGAGGTGGGGCCGGCTCGTCCCGGCTGCTGGAGGTCCCTGGAAGGAGCTGCTGGCCCTGGGCACTCGAGGGGTGCAGAGTGCCCTTGCCAGCCCTCGTGTGTGCAGAGGGCTCCCGACACCAAGGTGAGCCCAGAGCCGGCGCTCGAGCCTCGCGGGATCCGCTGCTGGGAGCGTGGGGAGCGCTGAAGGTAAACCTGGAGAGGTGTGACCCAAATAGTCTGAAGCTGTTAGTGTGGGTAGAAAGGAGATCTAAAATACAGGCAGCCTGGCCCAAGCCAGTCTTGCTTTTACTCTTGAGACGCTGCTGCTGACAAAAAGAGTGGAATATTCATAGATACATCTATATTTAAAGCCTTGTTAAAATAAAATTGAGTGGAAACTTTTCATTGAGAAGTTGGGAGCAGAGAAGTCTTCCCTCTGCTAAACCTCAGTGTAAGCCCTGACCCAGACTGTCAGAGTGCTGCTCTTACCATCACCAACATTATTCTTGAGAGCCCACGGAAAGCTGGTTTAGCACTTATATTGGCAGAAATGTTTCTACCTGGAGATCATTAGAACATTCACTTTTTAAGAGAGTCCCTCAAAGCCCCCATAGCTGAGTGAGTCAGAGATGATGATTATCAATACTTAGATGGACAATCCCCAGCTCAGCATCTGCTCCGTACTGCTCCTAACCTCTGGAATTAGTTCCTTAGTTCTGTGATGAGTAGGAAGCAGTCCCAGACCCCTTTCTCTCCTGTCTATGTGCTGTTTGCTGAGCCGCACTTTTTGTTTAAAGGAAAACTTGCCATTCCAGCAGTGTAATCACTATTTTGTTGATTACACGAGTGGTTGGTAAAATAATATCAGCAAAAATAAATTTCAAGCTAGCCAAGTCTGTTCCTGGCCACCTTCGAAGAGGCTCTGGAGCACTGCTGCTGCTGTACAGTGATCTGCACCGTGGGCAGACAACCCCACCACTGCATCCCATGAAACCCTGGCATCCCCTGTTGTGGGGCTCAGCCATGCCAGTCCCTGGGGGAGCAGCACAGCACTTGGGAAGACAAATTGATTTTTTTTTGCTGCATGAGTTCAGCTTTGGCAAGTGGATTGTACCATTACCGCTGCAGTTTTCCTTTAAGGTGCTTTGGTGCCAAGCAAAGCATCAACCCAAAAACGGTTCAGCCAAGGTGCACTGTAGCTGCAGAGTAGCCCTGAGGGGCCATGTTGCTGACAACATGCTGTGATGTCTCTTCCTTCCCTGCCCTTCCCTCCTTTCTGCCCCACCCACAAAAATTCACAAGCAAACCCAAAACAAAACCCTAATAGGAAAATTTCCTGATGATTCGCTGGAGAGGCCAGGATCCAGCTTGCTCCAATATATATTAACATCCTAATGGGAAAGCTCTGCATGTATACATTTACTGCGCCCTGACAAGAGGGAATTAAATGTCAGAAGGATTTGTAGCATCTGTAATTGAATTGGTGCTGAGAAAAGCAAATCTTGAGGAAGAATAACATATTAGGATTAGCAAATAATGTGGCATTTTGTCAGTTCCTGCCATCTCAACTGTTCCCTCTTCAGCAATAAAGTTGTGATTTCTGGTTTAATCAGAGATAGGAGGCGGGAATAGCTTGGGTGAATTGGAGACAGCATTTAAAGCAGATTCCGGTTGTTAAGGTCAAGTCTCTCTTTGGCTTTGGGGAATTATTCCTTGTTCCATAGACCTGACACTTTGTTAATTACCCAAGAAATAGCGAGGGACAGGATGTGGAGGGGCTGCTGCTGTGCCGGTGGCACACAGACAGGTTTGCTGGGAGCAGTGTCAGTCGCTGGCGCTGGCTTTGGGCTTTGCCATGCCTGCAGGCAGAGCTCTTGGTGCTGGGTCATACTGCCAGAGCACGAGGGGTTGATGAGGGGCTGGAGGCAAGGAGAGGAGATGCTGCAGGAGGAATGTTTTAGGCCACGTGCAAGCGTGAGGATGTATTCAGCCACGTGTGTAACAGCGTGAACTTGGGGCTGGCACCTCGCAGGGGTCTTCCTTAGGAGGAGCAATTGAGAAAAATGGCCCTGCACGTCTCAGCAGAGGAACTGACACTTAACAACTCTTGCTGAGCAAACCTGGCAAGGCTTTAGGCCAAAGTCCCTTCTCAGGGGAACCCTCGCTCCCTGCTCTTGGCACGATGCCACGCAAAGGGAAGACAAGAGGGATGTGTCAGGCACAGGGCTCTGTCACAGCCTTGTCTCCGTGCAGTGGGATGGTGTGGAGGCTGCCGCTGCCAGCACAAACACACAGCTTCGTCTTTCCAGAACCTTAATTTATGATGATGAAGAAAAAATGCCTCTTGATGCAAAATCCTGCTGGAAGCACATTACAGAGCCGTAACTCAGCATGTTTATGCCCCTCAGCTGTTCCAGATGTCAACAAGGCACTCATCCGCCCAGGCTGGGATGCTGCTGGCTGCTCCGAATGCAGCCGAGCGGAACCGGGTGCAAAGTTTTTAAAAAAATAGGAAAAAAATGGAGTGAAGCATGCCTAAAGCAGCTGCTCCAGCAGATGAGCCATTCAGTTGCTTTGCGGAGAGCGGGTTCATGGAGGCCAGATCAGCCAAGCTGGAGTGGAGTGGGGGCTCCCAGGATGCCCAGTGTGACTGGTTTTCCCCAGCTGCCACCCTGGGCAAGCAGCAGTTCTGTGCCCGGGCACGGGATCAGCTCAGCACCCCATGAGTGTCCGTGGGCACCTTTCCCTCAACATGCAGGGGTGTTCAGCTTGCCACAGAGCGGATGCTGGGAAGAGATCACAGCATGATCTGTTCCCACTGGAGATGAGACAGAAGGTTCCCCTTTGCTGTGTTCTTGGTTTGCAGGGGAATAATCTTTTTTGGCTGCAGTTTTTACCTTATCAGCCAAGCTGCTGAAAGGGTCTTCACAGTGTCTCTCACCACACCCCAGCTCATCCTAGCATCTCACTGCCCACACTGGGGCTCCTGCTCTCAGAGGTTACTCGAAGGGGCTTTTTTTCTTAAATTGTTTTAATTAAAAGGCCCTTTATGGTGCTCTTGGTCCCCAGTTATTTACTTGGGTCCCTCAGTCCTTAATCTTGGAGCAGAATTGGAAATATCGATAGAAAGCGTAAATCCCAGCTGCTGCTCGAAAGCTTTGTATCAGGTCTCAGCTCAAAAGAGCCCCATTACCTTTAGCTGTCACGGATCTGTACGCTTGATCGATAAACTTCAAATATTATTAGAGGTGGAGGCTTCAGAGATTTGCTCTGTTCTTTGGAGGGAGACGGAGATAAATCTTTCTTAAAAATTGACTTGCATTTGCTCTCTCAGTCGTCCTGGCAAAACGCATTTCTCCGAGGTGTCCAGGCAGGCGCAGGCAGGGCAGATTTATGGGCCATGTGCTTCTTGTAGTGAAAGATTTAAATGGTAAATCCTTCACATATGACTTCACAAATCATGTAAAGTTAAAAGATTTTTACCGTTTCTGTTGCTGCTGTGCTTAAATTGTAAGGTATGGCCAGTAAATCATTTTAATAGAGGTGTCGCGCTTGACTCACTAAAAAAAAGAGACAATGGTTTAGCTTCTATTCCAAAATGTTAATGTATTAATCAGCGGGAGAATAATTGTTTTTTACTGCGTTATAAATCTCAGTTGCCATTAGGATTGCAGCGAGGGTTGATGTAGCTGCGTTCTTAAATTAAAATTGTTTACACTGCTATACATTCATTTTACATGGCCATAGCTCATCTGGGGTTCATTCCAGAGCTGTTCCTCCACCACATCAGTCATCCCTCTCCCAGGTGACGGCATCCCGAGGGAGAGGTGCTTCTCAAAGGAAACTAATTGTGTGGTGAGGAGTTAAATAAACGCAGTAAAGCAGTCGGAGGCACTGTACAGTTACTGCTCACTGTCGGCCTCGGACTGGGTGTTAGCTTTTGGGTCAGGAGGGCTGTATGCTTTTAGGTTGCATTGGACAGTAAAGGTGAGGGTTCGTGGTGGAACCCAGTTCATTTGGGGCAGAGGATGGTTGTAAACACATTTTCCATGCTGGGTGGGTTGGGTTTTGGGCAAGGAGTGTTTTGGGAAGTTGAAATGTTTTCAACAGGGCACTCGTTAATGACATTTCTCAGAGCTAACGATTAATTTTCCCATATTGTACTGCTCTTCTCCATGCCCCATCCACCAAGAAGGCTGAGATTTGGGGAGCACTATAGGGAAATTTCCCAAAATAGATCCCCACCAACAACTCCATGTGCCCTTCCTCCCCTCTCCCAGCTGTCTCCCACGTGCGTAGTCATAGTGCTGCTGCTTTTAGCGG
The DNA here is from genome assembly GCF_017590055.1 of Onychostruthus taczanowskii. Taxonomy (NCBI): domain Eukaryota; kingdom Metazoa; phylum Chordata; class Aves; order Passeriformes; family Passeridae; genus Onychostruthus; species Onychostruthus taczanowskii. Next base: position 463,838 of record NW_024501792.1, on the reverse strand, counting down.
AAAACACCTCGCGAGTCGAGCCGCCAGATCAGTTCGGCTCCGGACAAAGCTCCTCTGCCCGAACTCATCTGTCTAGTTAGCTCCGTGCTTCACCCCTGCTCCTCTGGAGAGCCCGAGGGCAGCTCTTCCCATCCCGAGAGCAGCTGCAGCCACAGCCTGCCGAGAGCGTCGTAGTAAGTCCCCAATTCTTATTCCTCTTCTGATCTCAACAGATTCCCGCGCAGGTGAGGAAGGGGCCATACGGAGTGTGGACCATGCTGTGGTTGGTGGCGTCGTGGCCGTCGTCGTCTTTGCGATGCTTTGCCTGCTCATCATTTTAGGGCGATATTTTGCCAGACATAAAGGTAAGACAGAGACCAAAGCTGGAGGATGGAAGGCCAGGCTCGTGTGTCCCCTCAGTCGTGGCGTTGTCACGTCTGACGGGACACACCCCCCGGTTTCTCTCCCGGCGGCACTTTTTGTTTCCTTTGTTGATCGCTCCCTCAGCGCCACACCAAGACCCCCGAGGAGTCACGCAGCCTCCACTTCCCTTGCAGGTACATACTTCACTCACGAAGCCAAAGGAGCAGATGATGCGGCCGATGCAGACACAGCCATCATCAACGCAGAGGGGGGACAAAACAACTCCGAGGAAAAGAAAGAGTACTTCATCTAGAGCAGCCTTGGTTCCCATGAGGTGTCCAACTGTGGACGGTTACTACTGGCCCTATTTAAACGCTACAAAGACAAAGTGATCTTGGAAGTTGCAACCAGCTTGTGTCTTTTTTTTTTTAAGGAAAAAAAAGCAAATGGGTGGAGAGCGGTGAGGCCGGGAAGGTCTGGGATTTGCTGTGTAAAAATATTCCTCGTAAAGTACACTCTGCTGTTTGACACCTCAGTTCGTTTGGGTTTTCTTTTTTTGGCCAAGTCCAGCTTGGATTTAGTTTAGTGAAGTCATTTGCAGAAGATTCTGTGCCTTGTTTAATTTCTGTTCGTTCGGGTCGGGGGGAGGCTGGGAAGAAGAGGGGCTTCTGTGCGTTAGTTCCCTTCGGGTTTCTGTGGCTCTTCGTTTCCCCTTTCCTGTTTCTGGAGTTGCCAGCTGGGACCCCGTGGAGTAGGTGCGTTTCTCTGAAGGTGTTTCCCCTTTTTTCTCTTCACCGGTTTCCGTTCAGAACTCGAGCTCATCGGAGGAGAACCAGCACATTTTAGATGCGTAGTTTGCAGTTCAGTGTGCCCATGTCCCGTTCCCCTGTTGCCGTCAGGGCTCGGATAACACCCCCCAAGCCCCCTTTTGTGGCTGTTTCAGGTGCTTTCGATGGTGGCGGCTGGGAAATGGGCTGGAGCTCGGCAGAGGCGCTGCGTGGCCGCGGGGATGCGGGAGCAGGGTCCTTGCTGGGCAGGCAGAGCCCTCCCGGGTGCAGGGGCTTCTCCTCATCCTCTCCCCGCTTGGCGGCCATGGATTCAGCAGGTAAAGCCCCTCTGACGTGTGAGCCCAGACCTGGAGAGCGGCTGGATGAACAAAACTGCCTTTTTTTTCTACCTGCTGAGTAAAACGCGGGAATTTGTGTTGAAACGAGCGTGCTAATGACCACTAAAGCCATAGGTGCACAGGAGACTCTGGCTCAATTGGAATTGTAAGCGACAGGTAGCAAACTGCAGCGGGAAGACGGTATAAAGTTATATATGCTGACTTTTTTTTGGTGAGTAATCATGGATTTCGAGCGATACTTTTTTATTGTGTTTATGTGGCAAATGTATCTGATTTATTTAAGGAAAGCATTAATCTTAGTGTCAGGTTTGGGGATTTTTTTACGGGTTTCGGGGGGGGGGGGGCCATTTCCGTGCGTTTGTTTTTTAATTGCTGTCTTTTGGCAGAACCATTACAATGTGGGATTCCCTCGGGAGCGGGGCGGCCTGGCGCAGCACGCGGGCCCGTTCCCCGGCACTACTCCTCCGTCTTTTCCCCTCTTCACGAGCAGAACCTCGCGAAACACCCGTTTTTTCCGAGCAGCTTTTGTCGAGCGCAGCTCTTCCCTGAGCCCTCAGCACCATTGCCAAACCCCATCGCGGTGAGAAGCAGCCAGGCTGGAGCCGGGGGCTCCGCGGCACGGGACGGGCATCCTGGCCTTGAGCAGCCCATATTTGTTTGGAAGTGTACCGTAGTGCAGTGTTACCGATGTAACTTTGACTTACAATGTTGACATGTCTCAGGTTCATGTGTTTGATTGGTGTTTTCCGTCTCAGGTAGATTGCAAAATTTCGGCCCCACGCATTGGAAAAATAAAAAAAAAAAAAAAAAACCCCACACGTAAAAACAGGAGAAAAACCAGGAAATTATTAATTTTAGTTGTATATCGGTTTATGTATTTTTTCTTCAGTATACAGTGCACTGTTGAAATGTATTGTTGAGTATTACTTTGTACAGCTTTAGATCATTAGGACTTTGAAGCGTGAAGAAAGAACAACCTTGTTTAAAGGAGGATCACAAATGAAGAACGCAGAACTGATGATAAACAACCTTGTTCTTTATTTACCCGGCCTTTTTATTTTTCCCCCTTAGGCCAGTTCTGTTTTAAGGTGTCCATGGAAGATGTTACAGTGTAAGAAAATACATATCCATCTGTTCCCATTCACATTTTGTATTGGTTCATGTATCCCATTTTTACAAAGGAAAAGAAGTACTATAAAATATCTGTCTTCTTAATAAAAAAAAGTTAATGTTACAAAACTAGACCTTGTTTTGCACTCTTTATCCCAGCTGTTACAGAGTCCACTATTGGAGCTCCAGCAGTAACGTGGGCTGGGGCTGAGCAGGTCACCCTCAGCACTAGGATAAAAGGAGTTAAACCTGATGTATTGAGCCTGCATATAATATAGAGGAGATTTCGTAAGTTTCTTGTTTATAATTGCTAAATTATTTTATTTAAGGAGTAATGCCTTGGAGAAAATTGATGTGACACTGATATTCCAACTTTCCCAGGCTGGGGTAGGTCGGTACGCAAGTTCTTAATAGCAGACACATATTTACATCCTCCCTTGGAAGGTAAGTGTTGAAATACGTGACCTCCTCACCCCGTTCTTGTGTCCCGTTCAGTCCTGGTGCTGCCAGATTTCCTGGCGTGTGTCTGTGAACCACTTGGCATTTCCAATTTTGCCAGCGACGCGCGGCCCCGGCGGCCGGAGCTGCTGGAAGGATCCGCGTGGCTCCGCTCGGGCAGCCAGCACTCCCCCTCCTGCCTTCCCCCCACCACAGCCCCCCAAACCAGGCTGCGAGGCAGCTGCGGCGCTGAAATTAGAATCATTAATCTTTTATGTTTTGCACAAAGGATGAGGAGGAAGACAATTGCTTTTTGAGGAGATCACACCGAGAACAGCCGTGCAGAAAAGCGGCGTGCTTGGCCCCCGAGGGGCCGTGCAGACCCAGGTGTCTGTGCCAGACCAAGGCCACTGTCCGGCTCTTGGGCACTCAGGGCATCTCGTGGTTATGTCACAGATAACGTTTTTCTGAGCAAAATCATGACACTGAGGGAAAAACCATAGGGCAGAGCCAAAAAAGCAGCTCGCTCTTTTCTTACCTGAAACGAGCAGAGCAGCTTTGATGGTTTCCATGGCTATTGCAATTACTTCAGTGCAGAAGAGGTTTGTGGCTGATGCCAGCTCACGATGGTTTTCTCCTTAAGCCAGCACTAATTGTGTCTCACACTTGTGGTGTCTGTAATTTATCCTCTCAGGGGTCCACGTCTTTCAGGGTTTTAAGGTTATTTAGTGGTGCTTTTCTTCCCATTGAACCTAAACACTCTGGTCCTTTGCTTTTCTGGCCCTACACAGGCAGTACAAGTAGGTGGCAGGAAACTGTACCTGTAGCATGCAGGATCAGGTACCTGAAGAAATCCTTTGCATTAACTTCTCAGACACTGAGATACAAAGAATTTGGGTGGGGAAAGCTGAAGTCAGTAACAATTGAGCAACAAGATTTAGTGACCGCTATACCTTGTGACCAACTGCAGAAACACACTCCTCATACCTGACCCCACAGCTGCTGAGCCTGGCCCATTACACTGAGCTGAGGACACTGCCAGGATTTTATGAAAATGAAGAAAACCATCATTACTTCAAATAAGAATGTAGTCCTTGCCCTGAATTTCACATTTTCACAATTTGCAGAAGTCATTTGGTCCTAATTGCAAAATTACTTTATTAGGTCAATAATACAGTTCTTAAATTTCTTCCCTTTTTAACCAAATACAGGGAGGAATTGTTTTAACTGGGTATCTGAGTCTGTGTAATTACAGCCTGTTCTGCCAGGCTGAAGTTGCCGAAAACCTTAAGCCACGTAAAGTAATTAGCAACAAATGACACTTAAACTCACACCAGGTAAGGCGTACCTGGATCTGGGCCGGGTGATTGAAATACACGGGAGCAGGGACGAGGCGTGAGCTGGCAGCATCGATCCCTGCCGGCCAGTCAGTTCTCATCAGAGGGTCCTAACAAGGGGCTAATAGCTTTTTCTGAAGATCCAATCCCATTTTCTAGGCAGCTGCTGGTGCTGTGCCACCTGGGATAACGCCTGCTGCAGGTGGCATCGATCGGGCAGGGGCACGTGTGGCACCCAGCGCTGTGTCCCAGCAGCTTTGTCTGGCTGTGTCATCTCAGCCAAGGGAAAACCTGAATTCCATCTAAACCCCAACACCTGGCTTAAAAATTTACGTCTGAATTAGTGTAACCAGGAAAAGAATTTCAGTGCACTGACCACGAAGGGTTTAAACCGGGCTTGTCCTGTTTCCAGAGTCAGCCGTGGAGGTGATCCCTGCAGCACTCCGAGGTCTCTCCCAAAAAGCTGTGCCCACGGTGAGCAGGGCAGGGGCTGGGCAGGGTCCTGTGGGACTCTGCAGAGCTCTGCACGCCCTGCAGCTGGGCTGCAAACCGAGGAGCTCCTTGGTCTGTTTCAGTTAAATAAACAGGCTTTACGTAAACAAACGGGTTTTAGGAAGAAAAATAAGCCTTAGCCGAGCCAACAAACACTATGTGAAAAAATAAACTTTAGTTGAATAAGCAGACTTTAGTGCAGTAAAGAGCTTGAGTTCAATAAGCAAACTCTGTTCAGATCCAGCTGTGCAGCGAGGAGAAGGAGGAGAGCTCAGCAATCCTGCCCAGCACAGGCTCTCCTGGAGAGAGACCCTGAGGGCTGCTGTGACTGGGGACACCATCAGTGTCCCCAGGATGCCTCCCTGGCCCGTGTCAGGTCCTCTCTCACCCCTCCAGGCTCATCCTGTCCCCTCACCCGTCCCCGGGGAGATGATGGACTGATGGGTGTGCTCTGCTCGAGACTCCAGCGCTGGCTGCAGAGCTCTCCATCTGTTTTCCCTGTCAGCCCGGGCTGAGCTGCATTAATATCAGCTGTAACCCGTGTGCCTCTGCCTATCTGCCCACAGCCTGTTCTCCTGCACCAGTTCCTTATCCTGTTGTGCAGGATAGCGGCAGCCCTGTAAGTCACAGACCTGGAGTGATGTGGGCAGCACAGGAATAATGCCTACAGATGGAGCAGGGATGCAGAATGTGGATGGGAAAGGGAAGGGAGAGGTGCCATTCAACAGCTCTGCAGCCCAAGGTGAGCAGGGTTCGGGCACTGGGCAGCCTGAGTGTGGTTTGGGGGACAGCCTGCACCCCAGAAGGTGGGGAAACTGAGCCCTTTGGAAGAGTGAAGGCATTCAGCAGCCCTGGGATGTCTCGTTCCTGCCTTGGGGCACACCTGTGAGCCAGACCCACGTCTGCCTCCCGACTTCACTCCCTGTGGTGGCTGGCAGAGTTGCTCTAAGCTGTTCCATGCCCTGTCCCCAGAGAAATCCTGGAAATCCTATTTTCCTGCTTTGTGTCCCAACAGTACCAGTGCTGACCCAAGTCCTCAGGTGCTGGCTCTCAGCATCCTTTGGGGTGAGTGGGATGCCCCAAAGTGGGAATCCCAGGCTGCAGTGGTACCTGTGCAGGTGCTGTGTCACACCTGGGCTGCTGAGCCCCAGGTTAAGCACCTGCCAGGGCAGCACCATTCCCCCGGGATTCCTGCAGCTCCCACCTCGCCTGCCCGAGCACAGCCGGAGCAGGCACGGAGCGAGCAGGCGGGAGATGTGAGGGCTGCCAGGAGCAAAGGGAATATTTGATCAGATGCCCTCCTCTCTCCTCTGTTCCCGGCTCTCAGCCTCCCCCGGGGACGGCACCTCGCTGCCTCCAGGCGCCACAGCTGCGACAGGTTGGCAGCAGCTCCTCAAAATGGGGCCTGCATGGGAATCTCAATGAGGTGGAGAAGGTATTCTTCAGCCTGTGACTCTCCCTGTTCTTTTCTGCACCCTGAGCCTTTTCTCCTTTCTCAGTTCCAGCTCTCTCCACTGTTTTCCGTGCCCATGGTCAGCTTTCTGTTCTCTGTAGCTGCTCCCTGTGTGTGTTCCCAGGATGGAAGGTGCTGCCCCGTGCCCTGCACTGGGACACAGCTTGCTCAGACCTTGTCCTTCCCCAGACATGCCCCTTGTCCACAGCTTGCTCAGACCTTGTCCTTCCCCAGACATGCCCCTTGTCCACAGCTTGCTCAGACCTTGTTCTTCCCCAGACATGCCCCTTGTCCATGCATGGGGAAGGGGCATGTCTGGGGAAGGACAAGGTCTGAGCAAGCTGTGTCCCAGTGCAGGGACATTCGTGCTTCTTCCACACAGCCTGCTCCCAGCCAGGGGAGCACGGTGCCCCGAGCATCCTGCAGTGGTGGCTGGGACCTGCTGGGAAGGGGCTTCTCCCCACACCCACAGCCAGGCAGCCCTTCCCTGCGGCCCCGGGCAGTCCTTCCCCACTGCTCTGTCCGCAATCAGCCCGATTATCCCTGGTAATTGTCCCTTCTCTGGGTGATGCTGCCGAGCAGGGACACGGAGCGTGGCAGTGTTTTTCTGTGACTAAGAAAAGGTGTGTACGTGGCCTTGATTGCAAATGAAAAATTAAGGCCCCGTGTCTCGCATTCATTCCTACTTGATTACACACCAGTACATAAACAAATCTTCACCCAGTTGCCTGAGGGGTGTCAATGATCCACCTTTGCTTGGCTCGCCTCTCCTCCAGCAAATCTATAACGCGTTTAATCTTTGCCACTCACTCTCCTCAGTTTTTAAATGTCTAATTTGCTGCCAAGAGCGGCTCCAGTTCTCACTGTGCTGCCGCTTTTCCTGCCTGCTGTGTGCCTGATTGCTGGGCTGGAGCTGCAGGGTGCTCCTGGCCCTGGGGAGGGGAGATGCTGCGGCTCGGGGCCAGCAGCCCTGCCCCGAGCTGTGCCCTGGCCCACGGGGCTCGTGCCAGGGCTGGCAGGCAGCTTTAGAGCAAACCCCAAACTCCACGCGTTTGCAAGCCGATGGAGGAGAAATTAAATTTGCGGTGGAGCTCTCAGGTTTGGGAGCTGGGTCATGGGACAGCTTAGCAGACAGTTTTCAGTGAGGCAAAGGGAAATGAAGAGCAGGGTTTGCTGAGGTTCTTGGACCCTTTGTGTGTTCAGTGGAAATCCTTGGAGCATCAGTTTGTCCTGCTGGGAGTGGCAGGGTCACAAGCAGATCGTGCCAGGTGTCCCCATCGAAGCCCTCGAGCTCTGGAGGAGTTGGCATCACCCACCCCCCCAGTGTGCTCCCTCTGTCTGCCCTGCCTGCCTGGTCCCTGTGGGCTGGTCACACATGGACCAAGGGATCTCTGGGATCCCAGTGACCAAGTGTCACTGGGATCTCTGGCACTGGGACAGAGGCTGCCAGCCCATGGGCAGGGTGAGGCAGAGCCACGTTCTGCCTCTGCTCACCTCCTCAGGGCTCCGTGTGAGCTGCACTCCCGAGGTGAGTCTGCCTGGAGCAAAACCAGTTCAGATTATCAAACTCCCCATAAATCTTGCAGCACATCTTCTTGTGTCTGGGTGTGTGTGTATATGTGCTGCTTTCTTTTTATTTAATGCTCTATTGAGGTCTGAGGCTTTTCCTTCCACTGGCTTTTATCTAGTCATGACTCCTACAATATTTAATCTCTATCAGAAACTGTAAGCCCTGTATTTATTTTATGGGTCAGTTGTTCATCCTTTTCCCTTGATGTTCTCATGGCAGTGGAGAGTGTGGAAGGTGGAAAAAGAGAGAAAAGGGGAGGGGGGAAAGAGAGCCCTGCTTGTTTCTGCCCGTCAACATTTGTCCAAATGACAGGCCGACAAATCAGAGCTCTGAAGGCTAATGGCAGGCAGAGGAATCCAGCAGAGAGCAAAGGGGTGCCTGAAAGGGATGCTGGAAATTTCCATCCCCAGGCAGATCCCAGCCCTGCCTCAGGAGTCTGTGTGCTCCTCTCTGCCAGCCCTGGCTGTGCCAGGGCTGCTCATCCTCATCCTCACTGAGCCCAGCCCAAGGCTCCTGCTCAGCTGGGGCTGCAGGTGCCACCAGGAGCACCCACAGCCCCCATGTGCCACCAAAAGGTAACACACCTGCCAGTCTCACTGTCACTTTACTACCTAGACTAAAGTCTTTGCTCACATTTGAGATGAATAAAAGATTAGAGTTCCAGGGGAGAGGAAGGCGAGGTTAAGGCGATCCACTGAATTGACTGTATTTGCTGCAGAGATATAAACTGGGAGGAGGGAAGTGCTGCCTGGGCACCCCAAATTGGCTTTGAAGATCCACCTGCAGCCTCCAGTCCCCCTCGGGGTGCAGAGGAAGGAGCAGCATCCTTCCACGGAGTCCTGGCCTCGCCAGGCAGGCAGTGGGACGGAGCAGAAAGAAGGAGCTGCTCCAGGGTGGGGCCAGGCAGAGGATGATCTGTCACCGGGGGACAGAAGTGTTTCCCAGCTCGTTGGCCCTGCCTGTTTGAAAGGCAATGAATATTTCACATCTCCAGTGCTATCTGCAGTGTGGGCAGGCAAAGACTTTCTTTCTTCTTCCCCTCCATTCCTCTCAGGTTTTTTGGGGTTTTTTTTCCCCCCAAAGTCAGAAAAATCTTTCAAAACATTTATCAGAAATCCATGTGAACCGGCTGAGTGCCACAAGGAGCTAATCTGTGTGGAGCTAATCTGAGTGAACAAAGCCACCACAGGCTTGCCATGGGCACTCAGATAAAGATTTATCATAGGGAATTTGGGTGAAACATGAGTTGCCTCTGGGAAGTGGGGTGCAAACGTGGTGCTTTGCCAGGGCTTTACCCGGGGGAAGGGGAGAGCAGGGCTCCCTGCCATGCTCACAGGCAGCTCCAAGCAGCAGAAAGGTGGAATTTGGGTACAGAGTGTGTGTGCCACTCCCCAGGCAGAACAGACACGGCCATCCTTGCAGCATTGCTTGAGGTCACCCCCCAAACCTGAGGGGCTTGTCCATTTCCTTTGTTCCCTTTCCTTCTACTTGGGATGGCTAAAGCTGAGTTCTCATGTCAGCTGTCATCCTTCAGTGGAAAAAGAGAGAAAAGGGGAGGGGGGAAAGAGAGCCCTGCTTGTTTCTGCCCGTCAACATTTGTCCAAATGACAGGCCGACAAATCAGAGCTCTGAAGGCTAATGGCAGGCAGAGGAATCCAGCAGAGAGCAAAGGGGTGCCTGAAAGGGATGCTGGAAATTTCCATCCCCAGGCAGATCCCAGCCCTGCCTCAGGAGTCTGTGTGCTCCTCTCTGCCAGCCCTGGCTGTGCCAGGGCTGCTCATCCTCATCCTCACTGAGCCCAGCCCAAGGCTCCTGCTCAGCTGGGGCTGCAGGTGCAACCAGGAGCACCCACAGCCCCCATGTGCCACCAAAAGGTGACACACCTGCCAGTCTCACTGTCATTTTACTACCTAGACTAAAGTCTTTGCTCACATTTGAGATGAATAAAAGATTAGAGTTCCAGGGGAGAGGAAGGCGAGGTTAAGGCGATCCACTGAATTGACTGTATTTGCTGCAGAGATATAAACTGGGAGGAGGGAAGTGCTGCCTGGGCACCCCAAATTGGCTTTGAAGATCCACCTGCAGCCTCCAGTCCCCCTCGGGGTGCAGAGGAAGGAGCAGCATCCTTCCACGGAGTCCTGGCCTCGCCAGGCAGGCAGTGGGACGGAGCAGAAAGAAGGAGCTGCTCCAGGGTGGGGCCAGGCAGAGGATGATCTGTCACCGGGGGACAGAAGTGTTTCCCAGCTCGTTGGCCCTGCCTGTTTGAAAGGCAATGAATATTTCACATCTCCAGTGCTATCTGCAGTGTGGGCAGGCAAAGACTTTCTTTCTTCTTCCCCTCTATTCCTCTCAGGTTTTTGGGGGTTTTTTTCCCCCCAAAGTCAAAAATCTTTCAAAACATTTATCAGAAATCCATGTGAACCGGCTGAGTGCCACAAGGAGCTAATCTGTGTGGAGCTAATCTGAGTGAACAAAGCCACCACAGGCTTGCCATGGGCACTCAGATAAAGATTTATCATAGGGAATTTGGGTGAAACATGAGTTGCCTCTGGGAAGTGGGGTGCAAACGTGGTGCTTTGCCAGGGCTTTACCCGGGGGAAGGGGAGAGCAGGGCTCCCTGCCATGCTCACAGGCAGCTCCAAGCAGCAGAAAGGTGGAATTTGGGTACAGAGTGTGTGTGCCACTCCCCAGGCAGAACAGACACGGCCATCCTTGCAGCATTGCTTGAGGTCACCCCCCAAACCTGAGGGGCTTGTCCATTTCCTTTGTTCCCTTTCCTTCTACTTGGGATGGCTAAAGCTGAGTTCTCATGTCAGCTGTCATCCTTCAGTGTCTTTGTGCTTGACCTGCTCAGAGAAATGTGTGGGTGCCCACAGAGAGCTCCAGGCTGGGGAGCAGCACCTCCCACACTGCTGATCTACTGGCTTGCACCAAAGCAGCTGGAGCTGCTGCTGGGAGGGGCTGCAGGGGCTGCCCTGGTGCTCCTCACTCACCATTAGCACCAGTGCTGTGGGGCACAAGCTCCTGTCCCTGCTGCTGCTCCCCCTGCCCTGTGCTCCAGCTTTGGCAGCTCCCTCCTGGCATTTCCAGCCTTGCCTGGAGGCTGCCCGTGTCCTGGACTGTTCAGGCTGCTGGAGTTTGGGCAGATCCTTGGAGAGGGCCACCTGCATCCTGAACATCCTCCAGAGCAGGGAGGGAATGGGCCTGTGCTCCTCATCTCCGTGTGAGAGATGCAGGGTGGCATAGCACGAGCTGCAAGAACACTCCAAGTGTTGTCTGGAGACAACTGGCCCAGATACGGCAAAGAGACAACATTTAAAACCTCATTTAAGTGAACACAATGAGAGGGCTCTTGGGTAGAAGGAGAATTAATTAATCTCATTCCTACGTAGATACTTTTAATTAAATGGAAGTGCATGGTCTTTATTTAAAAAAAAAAAAGACATGGAGAAGAGCTGGTGCCTTTGTGAGAGCCTGTGAGAGGAGGATGGGGAGCAAGATTATTCCTTTTTTGAGTGTTTTCAAGAGGAGTGAGCATCAGATCAGGAGAGGTCTGTATTGTCAGAGTGTGCACTGAACATTTTCTTTCATCTGGGAGGGCAGCAAACACATTTTCCTCGTCAGCTGCTTCAGAAGGTTCCCTCCTGCAGACTTGTCCTGGCTGGGTGGCTCCATGCAGGGGTGGGACCCCCGAGTGGGTCTTGGCACAGCCGTGTCTTCATGGGCTGGCCCTGGATGTGCTCCTGCTCCCTGCTTGCCTCTCTGCATCTCGCCGTGTCTCCTCTCCCCGTGGTGACCCCCACCTTGCCCCCCTCACCCACAAAAGCTCTCTGCCAGGAGCAGGGATGGCTGTGGAGAGCTGCCAGCCCTGGGGAGGCTCGGGCAGCGGGGCTGGATGTGCTGGCTGTGTGTTCCTGTGCTGCAGCTGAGGCTGGCAGGGGAGCCAGGAGGGATCCAGGGCAGAGGAGAGAAATTCAATCAGAGAAGTGTGAGGTCTCTGGTGCTGTCCAGGTGCTGCCAACACGAGTTTGCCTCTCTCTGCCTCAGAGCACTGACTGCTGCTCAGCCCTTACAGGAAGGAAGGCAATGGGATTTCTCTTGGATTCAGGAAGCTGACATGGCCAGGGACCTCCTGGCTGCTTTGTCACACCAGCACCTGCCAAACTCGCTGCTCATGAGCATCTCACTGAAAGCAGATGCTGCCGTTCAAACACAGGCACATCGTTCCACCTTCCAAAGTGTAATTTAATTTCTCTAGCAGGAACGCTTCGACTCGCAGAGAGGGGCTGCCCTCCACGGGACCCCATCACCCCCAGCTGCAGCAGCCCCTCGGAGCCTCCAGGGGACCCTGCCAGGGGAGGGTGAGAGCCTCGTCCTGCTGCAGCCAGGGAGATGTGGCTCATTCCCCTCCCTGCCTGCCGAGGGTGAGAACGAGCCCCAGGCTGGAACCCGGCTGCAAATGCACCCCCTGACTGGGTTACAGCTCCATCCCCAATCAGCCAGGCAGGTGGCTTTGGGGTGGCTACAAGGTGTATTTTCCAAGGCTCTGTGCCAGCTGCTTGCTATCCTTGGCTCACGCTGTGCTGCTGTTGTTCCCATGATGAAGCCACTGTCAGGAGAACAGATACCAGCAAAACCTGTGTATCCCCAGATTTAGTGTTTGCATGAGCTTCACAGCTCATCTGAATGTGTGCTGGTAACAAATGACACAGGGTCAGAGCTGAGGCGCTGAGTTTGGGTGTCACAGTGATGGAAACAGCATGGAAGCCTGCCCAGAGCAGAGCAGGGTGCTCACAGCTAGGATGGAAACCTGCCTTATCTATGATCACGTCACCTCAGGCACCCATGAGAGTGCTCAAAGGACTGTATTTTCTAAGCTGAAGCTGGTCAGAGCACACTGCAACTTTCCTGAGGATGCAGTGTGATTTCAGTAGAGCAATGGGCTGTTCTCCCTGTGGAGCTGCTGGAATGGATCGGCCCTGCCAAAGAGTCCTGTTCACCTGCTGGGATGTGGAGCACAAATATTGGGGGCATGGACAATTGTCTGGTTGGTGGAGCACAGTCTGGACCTCAGACCCCAAGATCTGAGTTTTTCCTGTTGTGCTTTGCTGCCTGTTCCCTTCTCCATATCCTTGCCACCCAATAAAGAGTTCGTGCAGGTGCGAGGGCACCGGCGCTGCAGGAGCTCCCAGCAGGGTCTGTCCTGCCTTGGGACACACACCCAGCTTTTCATGCTCACTCCACACAATTCCCTGCTCCTTGCCGTGGGTAGAGCAGCACCTTGAAGAGGAATGGGGCTGCTGGACCTGCCCGTGGGTGCCCTGCCAGGGGTGCCAGGCACTTTGCTGTTGCTCGGTTGGGCACTGGGTTCTGTTCCCAGTTTTAGGGACTCGCCGCAACAAACACTGAGCTTAAGGAATGTTCTTGGCTTTTCCCCAGTAAAAATAGTATTGCTTTATTATCCTGTCATGTTTTGGTGAAAGGTGGGAACACAGGTCTCTGCGGTCGCCCCTCGGAGTGACAGGATGCTAATGAATTGAGAAATGGCCGCGGACGGCGCTGCCCGCATCACATCTTCATTAGCATCCCTCTCCCAGAGCCTGCTGTGATTAACACTGTCACCACAGACGGGACAGGAATGAATAACAACGGCCCCTGTGGCACAGCAGCCGCGCCCTGTGCTCGGCAGTGGAGCAGGGACCCCGCGGAGAACTGCCAGCCACAGCTGGATCCTGCCACGGTTTCTTCACCGGGGTTTGTTAAGCAGCTGCTGTCGCTCTGTCTGCAGCTGCAATGTCCTTTATGGCTCGGGTTAGAGGGTGGGGAAAGCACCGACTGTGTGGGATTCACACTGACTGCTGTGCTGGGGAAAACTCGGGAGCTGGGAGCTGCTTTGTTCATCCCGGGAGGGGCCTCCTAAAACATCTGCACTGGCCCAGATGTGAGCTGGGGCCCAGGAGGAGCTGCCCGGGCTCCAGGAAGGTTATTGCAAAGGCACAGACCTGCTGGAGAGTTTGTATCTGGGGGCTGGCAGGGGGGAAATGCTGCTTCCCGAGCCAGGCTCATCCTGCTGGCTTGCCAGCAGCACCACAGCTCGGAGCTAACGCACCGCAGCTTGGGGGAGAGGGCAGCTCTGCCATCCCTCACACCCATCCCCTGCTTGTCCTGCAGCAGTGCCCCAGCCCAGGCACCTGGAACAGCTCTCATTTCCACAGGGAGCTTTGTACAGGCTGAGTCAAACCCTCTGAGCTGCTTGTGGGGAGCCCTTCAAGAGGCCAGGGCAGCGGAGTCACTCTTCATGTGCCACCACCTGCTCCTTTGAAGTGCCCTGAGCAGGGAAGGAGGCTGAAGCTGTATAAAACCGAGAAACTCGTAGAGGTCAAAAGAATAAATTATAGTAATTTTTAGGGTTTTGTGGGTTGTTTATCTCCCCTGTTTTCAAGTCAATCTAATCAAATGCGGATTTGCCACAATCACAGCTCATGCTAACCTTCACCTGGAGGGTATTAATATGCATGACGCTTGTTAAGTGTTTGCTTAATTTTTATTTATGGAAACTAGACTCTGTGAAGTGTAGCTGAGCTGGCTGGAGGGCACGTGTGCAGGGTGTGCAGGGGTGGGAAGGCAGCAAGGAGGAGGAGGAGGAGGGTTGGTCCTGCAGCCCCCTCAGTCTGGACCGTGTGGTCAGCAGGTCAGGGCTGATCTCCCAGTGGAGAGGAGCTGGCAGGGTGAGCTCACTCATCACCAGAAATGCTTGACCCCAGCCCTGGCTGCCTGTTTAATGCTCTGAACCCTGTGTGCCATTTTTCTCATCTCCTGAAGGTGTGCTCACAGGTCACTTAACAGCAATAGTGTTGTGTCCTGGAAGGGGAGGAAAAGGAGTCTCAGTGCTGGGGGATTTTCCTGCAAATAGCTCTTATTTTTAGCCTGGCTTTTGGGAAGCCAAAAGGGGAGGAAAGGACAGGATGTATTTTTAGCATCCATCCTTGCCAAAGCTGGTCTGAGGCCTGCAGGCTGAAGGACACGTTTGTCCAGGGCCCAGCTCCTCAGAGTCCTCCCGCGGAGGGAGGCAGCGAGCATCACGCCGTGCTGGTGGCAGCGTGCTGAGGATGAGTCCGTGGAGGCAGCACGGGCTGGGGGGTCACAGAGGCCACAGCTGTGCTTGCAGTGCGTGGGGAGGCTCCTCTGAAGGACAAAAAGCGTGCTCAGGGCTCCGTTCCATCACAGCAATGCCAGCTCCAGAGAGGTGTTGGGGAGTCAGGGTGGCCAGAGAGCACGTGGGGGATCTGGGGAGATGTTGGAATAATCCGTGAACTGAAAGGGGACTAAGCCTGCGCAGTGCCCCAGCCCAGGCACCTGGAACAGCTCTCATTTCCACAGGGAGCTTTGTACAGGCTGAGTCAAACCCTCTGAGCTGCTTGTGGGGAGCCCTTCAAGAGGCCAGGGCAGCGGAGTCACTCTTCATGTGCCACCACCTGCTCCTTTGAAGTGCCCTGAGCAGGGAAGGAGGCTGAAGCTGTATAAAACCGAGAAACTCGTAGAGGTCAAAAGAATAAATTATAGTAATTTTTAGGGTTTTGTGGGTTGTTTATCTCCCCTGTTTTCAAGTCAATCTAATCAAATGCGGATTTGCCACAATCACAGCTCATGCTAACCTTCACCTGGAGGGTATTAATATGCATGACGCTTGTTAAGTGTTTGCTTAATTTTTATTTATGGAAACTAGACTCTGTGAAGTGTAGCTGAGCTGGCTGGAGGGCACGTGTGCAGGGTGTGCAGGGGTGGGAAGGCAGCAAGGAGGAGGAGGAGGAGGGTTGGTCCTGCAGCCCCCTCAGTCTGGACCGTGTGGTCAGCAGGTCAGGGCTGATCTCCCAGTGGAGAGGAGCTGGCAGGGTGAGCTCACTCATCACCAGAAATGCTTGACCCCAGCCCTGGCTGCCTGTTTAATGCTCTGAACCCTGTGTGCCATTTTTCTCATCTCCTGAAGGTGTGCTCACAGGTCACTTAACAGCAATAGTGTTGTGTCCTGGAAGAGAGACGAGGAAAAGGAGTCTCAGTGCTGGGGGATTTTCCTGCAAATAGCTCTTATTTTTAGCCTGGCTTTTGGGAAGCCAAAAGGGGAGGAAAGGACAGGATGTATTTTTAGCATCCATCCTTGCCAAAGCTGGTCTGAGGCCTGCAGGCTGAAGGACACGTTTGTCCAGGGCCCAGCTCCTCAGAGTCCTCCCGCGGAGGGAGGCAGCGAGCATCACGCCGTGCTGGTGGCAGCGTGGTCCCTGGGGCCATGCTGAGGATGAGTCCGTGGAGGCAGCACGGGCTGGGGGGTCACAGAGGCCACAGCTGTGCTTGCAGTGCGTGGGGAGGCTCCTCTGAAGGACAAAAAGCGTGCTCAGGGCTCCGTTCCATCACAGCAATGCCAGCTCCAGAGAGGTGTTGGGGAGTCAGGGTGGCCAGAGAGCACGTGGGGGATCTGGGGAGATGTTGGAATAATCAGTGAACTGAAAGGGGACTAAGCCTGCAAGGATGATGGAGATGGATGAAAGGTTCTGCTGCCCCATCCTTTAAACCAAAGAGAGATCTTCCCAAAGGCTGCCCCAGAGCGTCGCAGCCAGCCCTGGGCACGTGGAGGGATTGATCCAAGCTGCAGTGGGCTCCTCTGTGCCCTGCCTCTGCAGAGAGTCTATAAATAATCATTTACCATTGCCCTCTGATCCCGAGGCTTTATTGAAATCCGCAGCCCTGGATGTTTTTACAGCGACCTGGGTGTGTTCCCACAGTCAATCCTCATCTCGGCATTGATTACAGCGTCAATATTTGCCGGGGCTGTTGTTGTGATCCCCCCGGAGCAGGCGGAGGGTGGTGGCCCTGCCTGGAGCATCCCTGCTCTGCCAGCCCCGGCCCCTCACAATAGCGGCTGATGGCAACGCTCTGCCAGCAGCCAGCTCCCCAAACAGCCCGCCAGCCGTCTCCTGGAAACCCTTAACGCATCCTTAATGTGGGTATTTATGTATCTGAATTAAAAAAGAAAGGCAAAAAAAAAAAAGCCTTAACCTCGGGGAGGGGGGAGCTCGGGGATGGCAGAAAGGTTGCAGTGATTAAAGAAAGCTCGGAGCATTCGAGCAATATTAAATCTGACGGGCATAATGACGACTGAGATCTGATAGAACAGAGAGAAGGCTGGAAAGAAAGGGCTGGTATTTTTCCCTGATGTAACATAATGGTCACATTTTTCTTTCACAATGGTTTTTCTGAGATAAAGAACAAATTATACTGATTTGATTGCTACTTAGAAATACTTAAAATTGAAAAAGACAGCAGGTGGGCATGGTTAGGAAGGAGGGTTATTTTAGCATAACAGATGCATGCATAAAGCATTGCGGAGCCAATTTTTTAATCATGAGACCCCCCCAAAAAACGCCTTTGGAACGTTTCTGGGCGAGGTGGGGAGGTGAGGAGGAGCGTGGGGGACACTGGGGGGGGTGGAGGAGAACGTTCCTCTGCTGCTGCCCCAGGTCCTTGCACCCACTGGGAAATAAATCCCACAAGGGGCATTTTCTAATGGAGAAGGGGATGATTTCCCAGGGCAGTGGGCTGCTGGTGCCTGGGATGGCTACACCAGGAGGTGGCACAGGCTGGAGGGACAAAGCCTCCTCAAACGCAGCCCTGGCAGGGTGTGCTCTTCAATAAACACACGTGGCCATTTTTAATTATTCCCACAATTAAAAATGACTTGTTTACTCAGATTTATGCAGCGCTAATAAATATGCCTTGGAAATTACTTAAGTAACTAGGGTTTGCTAATAAAAACACCATATATAAAGCAAGTGCATCGCTTGGTTAATCAATTAATTCTCATTTAATTACTGGGAATTGCTACCGGTGACTGGCCATCGCTCCAATTTGCTCACAGAATGGACGTGCTTGCCCACAGCTGCAGATAAATGATGTCATGAGGCCAGGGCTCTGCAGAGCTGTCCCTGCTGGCGTGGGAGTGTCAGGAGGGCTCCCATTGCCAGAAAAAGCAGCGGTGGCTCTCATCAGCCCAGGGGTTTGGGGTGGGCAGCCAGGGCAGGCTGGAGGCACCACGTGCTGCCAAAGCAGCCAGGGGGAGTTCCTTTCAGTCTGTCACAACAAATCATCTGTTCCTTTATGTCTCTTAATTTAAATTTTACAAGAGGTTCAGGCCTGGGTGACCATTTACAGCAGCTTCCAAACCAAACTCCATCCCTCATTTTCTCATTCCCATGAGCAGGGTGAGACAAGCTACGACAGAAGCAAACCTGTTAATTCCAAAATTTTGTTTCCATGACACCAAGAAAGTTTCATTTGGTGATAAAGTGCATTTTACGTTTCTTTTCTAATGGTATTTTAAAAACATCTTGGACTTTGCTGGGATTCTCCTGAGCTCCCTGCCCAAGCCTTCCATGATCATCACTGCAACGGGGAGAAACAGCCCCCCTTGCTGCAGAGGAGAAGTTGTGCAGGCTCTGTACTAACCTCAGGACTAATTTTCAGACAAAAAAGACTATTTGATTATCTAACCTGACCCCTTGTTAAATATTAAACACGTAATTCAATCAGACCAGCTGCTTTTGAGCTTCTGTTTGGCTAAGGGAGGAGAGTGGTTTATAAACCTCGTACCCTGGAATGCCCGAGCTCTGCTGCAAGGCTCATCAGCTCTCCAGCCCTGCCCAAGGCTTTGGTTTCCAGGGGTTTGCTGCCCCAGCCAGAGGGGGAATAAGCTGGGAAAAGTGGGCAAAGCAAGCTAACAGCATCCTGGCTGGGGAGGAGAGGGGGCAGAGAGCTGCTGGCAATGAGCAGCCAGACTCCATGTGAGTGTCTCTCTCCTCTTTCCTTTTCCCTTTTTTCTTCCCCTAATCCTCCTGTCCTGGTGCATCCACTGGGGCCTCCTGTGAAAGTACGGATTTGTCTGGCCTTTGTGTTTAATCCCAAATCTGCCAAGCCCTGTTAAATGTGATGGTGCCTGAAAGGTCTGGTGTTAAGCAAACAGGTGGCGACCAGAGCCTTTGGTGGGAATCAGATGGCAGCCTAATCCTAAAGTAATGTTTTCCCCTGTAAGCCAGGGAGGCCTGGGGTGTGTGGGAGGAGGAGAGCTGGGAGCAGTGCTGTGCTGCTTGGGATGGTGGAGGACCTTGCCAACACTCTGAACACCCAGCTCCTCAAACTGCATCACCCCGCTGAGACTGAGGAAGCTCTGCCTGGCACGAGTGTCCCCTGCACTGCATCACCACCCTGGGGGAGAGGGGGCACTGGGACACGGGCAGGTGAGGAGCCTCTCTCACAGGAGTGATGCTTTATCCTTCTTTTTCCTCTCCTTCCCCCCCCGCTGCAGCCCGCCAGGCGAGGATGGTACTTTTCATTAAGTGAGTATCACTGGTCCTGTAATTGAAATTCAGCTTTAAGGTTGAAACTCCAAAGCAATGAGCCTTGAAGGAAAATGCAAAGCTCACCTTCTCTCCCACCTTGTTCCTGCCTCCCCGAGGAGGAGCAGCCACGAGTCCCAGGAGCAGCCCACGGCTTTGCCTCCAGTGCTCCTGTGCCAGGGCTGGATGGTGCTTTTATTTTAATCCCTTTCTGCCCTTTTTCATCACACAGTGTTCCCCTGGAAGTACATAGGGTTAGTTTGAAGTGGTGGCACTTTCTTTTCCTTTTTCTCCTCAAAATAGCGATAATCACCAGGCTCCATCTGCCCCTGTCCCTTCTGCCTGTCCCCCTCATGTCACAGTGGGTACAGGCAGGGCCAGGGCTGCACTTGCTGGCACGAGGAGGGGAAGGGAATGGCTGGAGCCTTGCCTTGCTCCCCAGCTGCTGCTGCAGTTCCCAAAGACGAGCAGAAATGAAGATGTATCTGCTCCCATCCGCAGATAAACCAGGCGCTTTTGGTAAATTAAAGTAATTCATTGTGCATCTCCAGACAAATATGTGTGTGCGCCTTGTTATTAATTCAGCCTCTGTTTTTCATTGGCCTTTTTTTCCTGCAGCTAATTACCTGTCAGAGAGGGTTCTCTGCTGGCCCAGGTGCCCAGGGGCTGCGTGGGGAGCGAGCCCAGGGAGGGGCAGGGTGATGGGGCAGGAAGGGGCAGGAAGGGGAAGGCTGGGCTGGAACACTGGAAATCCCCCAGCTGTGCTTCCACAAGGCTCCTTTTGAGGGACTAAAGGTGGAAAAGGCAAGGAAAGAGTGTCCTGACCAGCCCAGTGCTTGCCAGGAAGGTTTGGGTTTGTGGCAAGGAGCTGCTGACCAGCTGAGGAATCCATCAGCTGCTCTTTGCCAACCTCGTCACAAGGACCAGGTGTTGAGGTCCAGTGCTTTTAACGAGGTTTCTGCTGGAAAACCCACCTGCCCAGCTGAATCCTGGCTGCATCAGGAGGGTCTGCTCTGCTTTCCCTGCCCCGTGTGTCTTCATGTGGGGCTGACAAAGGAGCGAGGAGCTGTTGTGAGACACAGGTGGGTACGTGAGACGCTGTTATAAGCACACCAGCAGGATGAATTATTTATACATTTATAAGAAATTATCGATCCGTTGGGTCCTAATCATAGAGTTACTCATCAAATGATCTATTTCTCACACAGTAACCCTTTTCAACCCACTACAAAAGGATCTTGTGCATAAACTCTGAAAAGTGGGAGTGTTTTTCCTGGGCATTGCCTGGGGCAGTTGGAATAACCACAGTGGGAATATGTGAACCCTGCAGGCACGCAGGTGCTGGCAGGTCAGTAACCAGCATCGAGGGGGTGAGAAGTCCTCATAAGACAGGAATCTGCCAGGCCTGAATGCTGCTGGGTCAGCAGGATGGTTCCTTTGGCTGCGGGACGGGGCAGCCCCCATCAGGAGTGCCCACCCCTCCTGCCCTGCCCTCCACGACCACGCTCACCCCGAGTTTCCTGCTGGAAACAGCTCTGGAGCCAGCCTCCAGAGACCCCATGAGGTTTGTGTTGCTTTCAGCAGAATAATGCAATTCCTATATTTTATTAACCATAGTAACACCAGTCTCCAGCCGTTGCTGTATCCCCATCCCCATTTTTTTCTCCAACTTTCCAATTATTTCAGCTCCTTGCACCTTGCTGACAGAAAATACATTGCAGTGCGTTTCTTTGGGGCACAGTGAGCCTGGCACTGCCTGAACCAGAGGCGTGGAGGGGAGTGGGTGCTCCCCACTGCCCACAGCCCCTGTGGCTCCCCAGCAGCCCTCCCCGTGATCCCCTCCCACCCCAGCAGTGTCTCCCAGCCCCTGCACGTCCCTCACACCCACCTCAGGCCACGTCAGAAATTGCAGAAACTGTTGGGGAGATTTATTCTCCATAAAAAATGTGTGACTGTTATGCCAAGTTGTTGCATTTTTCTGTCTTTGCTTTAATGGGTGCTAAAACTGATTGACTCTCTGGCTTTAGACAACTCCACGGCGTATTCATTGGGGCAGGATTGATTTTTTTTTTGGCCCCCCACTTTTTTAACAGAGCAGCCACCTGACGACTTCAAGTTACGAACTTTGAGCTAAATTATGAACCTTTTAGTTTTGCATTACGAGGAGTATCTGAAACCTGATTTGCTACATCAAACCACATTAGTTGTGTTATGTTATTTTCTAAAAACACATTTCGGAGAAATAACTCCAATCTGTGTTGCATTTTATAGACCAAAATAATTGAATGGCGGCTGTTTGTAATTTTAGCAATCTCTTAACCTTAATCATATTTAATGGCTTTTCTCTTCAGGCTAACAGGAGGAAAAAAACATATTTCAGCTCCATCACGGAGCAGCACTACAGTAATGCACTCCCGGCTCCGGCAGGCACTGTAAATTCCTGCTTTCTGAATTGTTGGTTCAGGACAATCATTCAGCAGGGAATTACTTTCTCCTCTATGAAATAAATGAGATGTTAAACTAGTTTTCTGCTTCCTGCGGTAGGAGCAGGGCGGCTCGCAGGCCCGGGAAGGCAAAAACAAGCGCCCGGGCCCTGCAGGTCAGGGGATCAGGCAGGGGCACCAAGGGCCCGGCCAGAGGAAGGGATGGGGGGAAACGCTGGGCAGGAGCAGCGCTGAGCCGGGATGGACCCGCTGAGCCGGGATGGACCCGCTGGCCGGGATGGACCCGCTGAGCCGGGAGGGACCCGCTGAGCCGGGATGCTGGGATGGACCCGCTGAGCCGGGATGCTGGGAGGGACCCGCTGAGCCGGGATGCTGGGATGGACCCGCTGAGCCGGGATGCTGGGATGGACCCGCTGAGCCGGGATGGACCCGCTGGCCGGGATGCTGGGAGGGACCCGCTGGCCGGGGAAGGAGCCAGGGCAGCCCGGGGATGCGGCCGGGGGTCACGGCCCCTTCTCCTGCTCGGGGCCGGGCTCGGTGTCCCCAGCTCCCCTGCCCCTCTGCCGGCGGCTCTGGCAGTGCTGGTGGCAGTGCCCATTCCATCCCATTCCCGTTCCATCCCCTCTATTCCATCCCCTAGTTCCACCGGCAGGAATAAACAACCAGCGGAGCCCGGCGCAGGGAAGGAGGTTAATTTCCCCCCACAGGAGCTCTCATCCTTCGGAACTCTCTCCCATTGTACTCATGGAAAATAGGTCGGTGTAATTAGGGACACGGGGCAGCAGAGGAGAGGCATGATGGTGATTAACTCGGCACGTGCAGGAGAGGTCACCTTCTCTCACCCTGCCAGGGAAGAAAAAATCCCGCTTTTTTATCCCCCCCATGCTTTTTTATCCCCCCCACCAGACATGCTGGAACTGTCTGAGTGACAGGGCATTGTCCATAACAATACTCAGAGTTTTGTATGAGATGGAAGCCTTCAAAGACTGAAAGAAATTCCCCCAAATCTCTGGCTTCTATCAGGTGGAATATCGATGCTGTTTTAACAGGGTCTTTTTTATGCTACTCCTACAGGTGGATTTTTTATGAAATAGTGGTATTTAAAAGGCAGATTCCTCCCTTGTGCCCTCCCTGGTTCTGAGTCCCACCAGAGCAAGCTTCTAAAAAGGTCCTTGATATATTTTGCAGTACTGTTTCCTGCAGTCAGTCTGTGCCATGGAGAAATCAGTGAACAGATCTCTCTTAAGCTGTGGCAGATGCCTTGCAGACCAAGGCCGAGGTCCACCTGGGATCTGGGAGGGATGGAGAGCACCCAAACCAGGTGCTTCAGCTGTGGGACATTCTCCTCTCCTAAAGCCTCTGAGCACACCATGCATGGGAGGTTCAGCCAGTGACTGACACAAGGGACAGCAAGACTGAGGGAAAAAAAAACCCAAAAGTTCCATTTTGCCTTTTCCCCTAAAAGGCTGACAGTTCTGAAGCTGGCTCATGTGGCTGAAAATCTCCAGTGAAGTTGAGTGTGAAGTTCCTCAGCCAAGGATCCTGCACCCCTTCGTGCTTGGCAATGTCTGAGGCTGGGGGAAAATGATAATTGCCTTTTCATTCTTCTCAGTGGCATCAGGAAACATTAAAATTGAGTTTGGTTGGTCCCATGGGAGCACCATCCATCAGCAGCGCAATGGAGAGCTTCTCCCAGTGCAGGCAAAAGGCATTATTAAAGAAACTAATCACTGAAAAAAATAGTACAAATAACCTGCTTGTCTGGTGAGCCTGATGGCTTTATTTTTGTGTTCTCCAGCATAAGGAGCTCAGCCTGGGCTGCTGGGGTCTGCCTCTCCGAGGTGGTGAATGGTTTTAAATGTCTTTGCTAACCACTCCACATGGAGCCCATAAATCTGGGTTTGGGTAACTGAGAGCCAGGCTCCTGAGCTCCTGGTTAGGCTGAGGCTTTAATTAAACAGACGTTTAAGAAGAGGCAGAGATACAATCCTTCAGCCCCTAACCCACCCAAGGGGTGCTGGGTTCCATCAGTGACTGCCCAGGGCACAGCCAAGCCTTTGGGACCATTTCCCACTGGATTGTCCTGGAGAAACTGGCTGCTCATGGCTTGGATGGGTGTTCTGTTGGCTGAGTAAAAACCTGGCTGTGTGGCTGGGCCCCAAGGGTGGTGGGGAATGGAGTTATACCCAGTGTCACCCCACTTCCCTTCAAAAACCAGAGATGCAGCCCTGAATGAAACACAACCTGTGTTTTCCCCTGTCAAATTAAATGATGTCTGAAATGTGTTTTGTGACCTTGACCCTTGGGCTGCATTTAACCTCAAGCAGCACAAAAATTTGGCTTTTTTTTTTTCAATCTACATATCAATCTTTCTTCTTCTCAGAAGACAAAATATTAACTCTGTGTGCTTTGAGCTGTTGTGATTCAATTGGCCCTCTCCCTGAACTGCAAGCTGGAGCTAATGCACAGGGATGGAAGTCAGGCACGACTTCCAAACTGTTTTCTTTTAAGCAGCCCATTACACATTAACCTGCAAAGCTGTGTTTTAAGGGAGCCTTGTTCATCACCTCAGAAAAGTCGAATTAACATAATATCTGGAAAAGAACAATGGGGATAGCAACTGTTAGTCATTGTTGATGGAACAGGTAAGTTTCATGGCATGATCTGCTGAATATTCATACCATATTGTTTTTGACATTTAAGAACTCAATTATCAGCTGACTAATCAGTCTTTTACAGGACATTATTTTTGTGATGGAAAACGCAGCGCTGGTAAGCCTCGAGGGAAACACTGCTCAGAGAGATCTTGTTTTATTCTGGAGGAAGAGTTTTTCTTTATTAAATGGGTTAATTTAGCCCTTCTACCAGCGAGTGACTTGGAGCCCTCTGGCAGGGTGGGCAGATTTTATCCAGTCCTTCCAGCTCTGTGTGGCACTGGGGCTTTGGAGCATCCTTCCCTCCAGAGAGGCTTGGGGGCACTCAGGGAGGGGAAGGGGAGCAGCCCCTGCTCTGGTCAGGAGCTCCAGCACAGCAGGGCTCCCCTGTGCTGGGGAACCTCAAAAGGTAATGACTGTCTCTGAAAGCAAGAAAGAGCTGGGAACAGTCTAAGCCTTAAGAAAAATACCCAAATCTTGTCCTTTCCCTTCCTTTCTCTTTTTTTTTTTTTTTTTTTTTTTTTTTTGAAGGCATTTTGGAAATCTAGTGATAGTCTTTGTGTAATTTACCTCTTGCATTGAACAGCTCAGGGACCAGCTTTCCACTTGATAGATTATTTTGACATATTTACTCATAGCTGTGTCTGTCTCAGCAGCATCCCCATAAAAACCTCAAACTTTAAATTAATACGTGGGGACTGGGATTTTTCTTGCCTGCAGTTGAACAGTCTCTTAACACACTCTCCTCTCTCTGGCTCTTAGTTATATTTAGGTCTAAAAGTGTAACGACAAGCAAGCACTGAGTGCATTTGTTTCAGAGCGAACACGGAGGTGTTTTTGCCGGGGGTTTGGTGTTGGGGAGCTGCCCTCGGCCGTGCTGACCGGGGTGTCAGCAGCGCTGCTCCTCTGCCCAGCACAGGGCACAGAGCAGGCCAGGGGGACCCGGGCCATTCCCCACAGCTTTAGCCTAATCCGTGGACGAAAGCAAGCGCATTATTTCACCTTGGTGAACGTGGCAGTTATTAATAACCCCATTAGGAGCCGCGCGGCGCGGCTCTGTTCGGGCAGCGGTGCTGGAGCGATGGCGGGGAGGCGGGAGGGCTCCCCCCGCGCCCCGAGTTAACAAGATGTTGTGTTGTGAACATTGTTTTTCTGGTCTGGTAACGAGCTGCGCTCGGGGGGCTGTGGGTCAGATCAATAGGAGCTCTGGCCCCCTCCATCACCCCCGCGGAGAGCGGGGAGGACAGCGCTGAAGGATTTCTTACCACTCTCTAAAACAAGTGCTTTCCCTTACACTCATGTTTATCACGCGCTTCAGACGGGTTTGGGCTTTTATTTTTTTTTATTTTGCAGAGAAGCTTTGCTCCCCTGACACGCAGCCTGGCCACGGGGAGCCTGGGCAGGGCTGCAGTGGGGTGACCCTGGGTGCTGGGGTGCAGCTCTGCTCTGGGCTCTGGGCACTGTGCTGTGCTGGACCCGCACTGCCTGTGGCACCAGATCAGGGTGTTTTGGCTGGCCCGTGCAGGCTGGCAGAGGGCTGCAGCATGCTCAGAGCTCTGACAGCCCTGGGGTGCCCGTGGAACCGCAGGAGCCCCCAGCTCAGAGTCGGGTTGTGGGGGCTGCTCACCCACACGGGAGCTGCTGCTCGTGGGCTGCTCCTCGACGTGGACAGAGGTGACACATCAATGCAGAGCTCAGAGGAAGGGCCAGAAGCAGCTGGGAAAGCCTGGGCAGCTCCTCCACAACTTCTGTGCAGTGTGTCACACCAGGCATATTTGGGGTGGCCGTCAGAGTGGAGCAGGGTTGGTGGCTGGGATGTGGGGCACAGCAGCCTCTCATTAGGAGCTTGGTGTTCGCTGCTTTTCTTTCAAAGGAAGGAAAAAACAGAGCATTGCATCTTGGGGGTTTTGTTTGGGAGGAGAATACGAAGAATTGTAATTCTTTTTAAAGCCCATGTTATATCTGCAGCCACGTAGATGTGCACCCGCTCCTTTATCTCGCATGGGGATAATGATGCCTGGTTCCACACAACCTGAATAATTCATCAGCATTCACAAACACTCGCTGCCCGGTGTGTGACGGCCTTCTCCGTGCAATGCAAACAGTCCCAGGAAAATATTAAGAATAATCACATACCTTGGGTCGTGGGTGGTGTTAGGGTTCAGTTCAAAGGCTGGAGCTGCCGGTGTGACAGGGCTGGCAGCAGTGGCTGGGGGCTGCAGTGCTGCCTCTGCCCCCCTGCCCCACGGGCAGGATCAGCCCCTCTATCATCTGGGACTCAGTTTCCCACTTTCTTGTCAGCAGTTAATTTTTTGGTGTTTGCGCAGCCACTGAGTGATCTCCAGTGTCCCCAGAAAGCAGGTACAGGTGCTCCAGCCAGCTGTGCTTTGTGCCACACCACGGGATTTGGGTCTCATTTCACCTCTGTCAGATAACTTTTCCAAACAAACCTCCATTTTATTTCCTGTAAACAGAGCACTGCTCAGGTCCAGCTCTCTTTTCTCTTTACAGAGAAGAAAATTGGCACATTTCCCCCTGCAAATACATTTATTGTGCAGTAAGGGATCAAAACACCATTTAATCCTGAAGATTAAAACCTTATGTTGTCGGGGGATTCCTACGTGGAGCACTTATTTCCTTTACACTTGTTTTCTTTCTTTCCTGATGGATACAGCTGTCTGTTCTCTTGTCACCAGCCAGACCCCTCCTAGCTGTGCCAGGGCTATTACTCCATCACGTTGCCACTCTGCAGAAAGCAGGTATTAAGCAAAAGAGCGTTCTCAGAAGCAGAAACCGCTATTGTTAGCAAAACAATACCTGCAAAACAATTCCCTCCCGGCTGAAGCCTCGCTGCTCCAGCAGCTGGGTGGGAGGGTGGTTTGGGAGCTGGTGTCACTCTGGTGCTGCCCCTGACCCCGGAGTGGTGCCTCTTGCTGCGGGTGGGCAGAGGGAGGTGGAGGAGCCCTTGCCTAGGTGCTCTCGTGCAGGATGCTCTCCCCACTGCTGGCACTTTGGAGCTCACTTTCTGCTGTCCAGAATGTACCTGAAACCAGTCACAAAGTACTGCTTGGCATCCCCGAGCACCCCTGAATGCTTCTGTGTGTCCAGCTTGGGCAGGGAAAAAGGAAAGACAGTCGGTAGCACGGGGGGAAAGGTGGGGTTTGTTGAGGAATGTTTTCCTGACTGCAACAGCAAAGAAAGCTGAGCCTCACAGTAAACAAGCCCAGGTTCCTGGGGTGGCAGAACGCCAGACCTGGAGATTCACTGCTCGTTTTTTCAACAACAATTAGCTTCTCCAGCTAATGAGGGGTTTCATAAGCAACCATGAATAATAGTGCTTAGGGACTCTTGGCAAAAATCGGTGTTTTGACTCAGCCAGCCACCATCTCTTTGAAATCCAGGTGGGGCTCCTCACACAGCAGCTTCCTCCCCGGGGCCAGTGGGGTTTGGGGGGTTTGTTGTGGACTCTCCAAGGGTCCCTGGAGGAAGCAAGGATCCAGTTGTGCAGGGGCAGTCGGGGCTATTGGAATACGATGGCAGCACTGGGAGACGTGCAGAGACCCTTTGACTGCATCGATGGGAAGGGGAGGGACATCAATTCTGTCCCTTTGAATTAATGAACTACAGTCTGAAACCTGCAGCCTGGTCAAAAGCAGTATGGATTTCACCCCCGTGCTGCTCAAAGAGGATTCCTGTGCCCCTGGCTGCTCCCCCAGGGCAGTGGGGTTCCCCGCAGCCCCGCTCCCCTCTGCATCCCTCCCTCTGCCCAGAGCCAGGCTCCCTGCACGCTGCTGCTCTGAGGGGAGGCTCAGCAGTGCTCCCCAGCTCTGCCAGGAGTGCAGCCCAAGGAAAGTGTCTCCCTGTGAAGGTGCTCCTTGCCCCCACGTCCTGGAGCCCCTGTGACCACCGGGCACGGCAGGCTCAGAGCACAGCAGTGGTGAGCAGAGGGACACTGCCACAGCCAAGGGCTGGTCACACGAGCTGGACACAGAGCCCAGCTCCTGCTGAAGCCTTGCCTTTGCCAGCTCTAATCTTCAGCCTCTTCCTAAGCGTGAGGCAGGCTCAGCTTTCCAATTTTAATTTTATTCATACAGCTGCTATTACTCCATCTGGATCACACGGGATGAATACTAATGGCCCTCTGGATTGTTTTAAGTGCAGATCTGAACCAGATACTTGCCTTCATTTTGTCAGGAGCTGTAGCATCACACTGAGATTTGTGGAGTTTCCTCCTAATGGATCCCTCCTGGTGCCAGCATCAGACGCTGGTGTTTGTGTGTGGGTGAGGGCAGAGGAAACCTGTCAGTGCCAGAAAGGGAGACGTGGGCAACCGTCCCTCGAGACTGGAATATGTATTCACTTTATACGTGTGTGTGTATATATATATGTATGAAATAAAATACATGTAGGCTGCCCTAGCTGGGGATGCCCCAGGGAACCTCTCGCCCTGCAGTGAGGTCCTGGCTCTCCCCACGGGCACAGCAGCTCCCCTGCCCCACCTGCCACTCTGCTGCTCGAGAGGATGCCCCAGGTCTGCTCTGAGGGCACTCCAACCTTCCGCTGCATCCGAGGTGGGAATTATTCCATTTAGCAAAGAGGATTAATGTTTCATAACAAAGGGTAATTTATTCAATTGTATGCAAAAAAGGTAGCGGTAGTGCATGTACCAAGCTCGCTTTATTTCTGGCTATTGTACAGGAAGTTTAAATCCTGTGAAAACATTGGTAACGCCGCTGTGCATCTCTGGGGAGAGCTTGACCAGCCCCAGCTGGATTGGACTGCCTTCATTAACTGCACTTGACTCGACACAGGGGGCACCTGGCAGCGTTTCAGGGTGCACAGCCTGCTCTGCAGCAGATGGTGAAGCGCTGATCCCAGCGAGAGCACCACAGCCTCCCACCCCACCCCACAAGGGCATCCTTGAGGTGAGGTTAGCCATGGGAGCTGCTTCTTCTGGCAGCCCCATGGCCCAGCAGCTGTCGTGCACATCCCTGCTCCTGGCTTAATCTCCTCTTGCATCCCTGCAAAAGGAAGGCTGGAGAGCAAGGAGGGACCCTGACCCACAGGATGGCCGAGTCCAAACTGTCCCCATTCCTTCTGGGGCAGTAGCAGCTGTGTTGCTGTAACTATTATGGGCTTGGAAAGGAGTGTGGGCAAATTTAGGAACATGTAGGAAAAGCTAAAATTGTCCACTGGATGAAATGATGGGGAAAAGCACATGGGAAACAAAAACCATCTTATACTTGAAATCTTGCCTTTGCCCCAACCATGCCAGCGGTGCAGCACCTATAGCCATGCTCTAGCAGACAGTGGCAGAGCAGGAGGCCCTGAACAAACACAGCTGGTCGTTATTGTTAGTCTAGACCAGAATGAGCCCTGTCCCAGGCCGTGCAGGCCCGAGCTGCTGCTGTGCACAGCTCCTGCTGTGCGCGGTTCCGCGTGGCGCTGGCGGCATCGCGCCTGCAGCGCCTCGGGAGCTCGTCACAGCATTGCAGCCCCTTCGTGTGGCATGAACTCCTGAAATAAGCAACCAGCAAGAGCTTTTACCTTCCAGGGAGAATATAAAGCCTCCATATCTGCATCGATCCAGCCCTGGGGATTTGCATTCATTACTTCTTCCCCCGGTGACTTTCAGCTCCGGATTGAATCTCGGCGAGGGCACCTGCAGCGCGCACGGTCCTGGCACCGACCTCGTGTCTCCTGTCACAGCACCACAGAGCAGCACGCTGGGAGAGGGGACATCCAGGGCTTCAGACCGAGGCAGCAAATCCTCCAGCACTGTCACATCACCACGCTCATGGCAGGTCAGCGAGCTGAACTGCAGCAAGAGGCTCAGGAGGTTACTCCTGGCAGAAAATAAGGTTTAAACAAAATAAGTCACTGTGCCATGTTGCTGGCTGCTGTTTTGGCCAAAGATAAAAACAGGTGTGAAAGGACTTCTATTTCCTTCTCTTGCCCATCTGCCAATTCTCTTTTCACCAAAAAGAATCTCCCTTGGGCTAACTAAACTGGCAAAGTTGCATTTATAGGGAATTTCTAAGAAAGGATTTATGAGGAAAACCTTGAAAGTCCCTTTGCTGAAGGGACAAGAGGGCTCCTTCCCCAGCAGGTTCCAGCCTGTGGCTTCCCAGGGAGTCCTGCTCCTGCTGCCCTGGCAAGCAGGGCTCAGCTTATATCATTTCTTGTGTTCCAAACCCTGCCTCTCTGCCAAGATCTCCAAGAGCTGCTGCTCATCCGCCTCGCTGCAGGGCTGTGTGGGACCAGGGCTCTTCACATTGTTTCTGGAGGAAGGGCTCTGTGGGGACACAGCCCTCATCACTGCTTCACTGGCCGTGGCATCAAAGAGAATAGCAGATAAATTGTGGCTGGAGACGATGAAGGGGAGTGAGCCTCTGGGATTTGCTCTGCTCCAGGACTGTGCCATGCAGTCATTAATGATCTAGAGAAGCAATAAGCTGTGAAGGAACAGAATTTGCGATGACACACAGCTGTGTCAAGTAGGCGAGTTTAAAGAAACTGGAGAAATTTTAAGGACATCTACCAGTAGCTGGTGAGCGAGTGCCTGGCTCAGAGATGGTGTTTGCCTTGCCCAACACAAAATGATGAACAGAGACTGCAATTACCTGAGGTGTTGTCAAGAATGCCTGTGCCCTGCTTAGCCCTGTCAGCTCAGAAAGATGACACACAGAGGGAACCCTGCACCCTTATCCCAAAAGCCAAGAAATGCAGTTCCCTCCGAAGTGTACAGCAGGGAAAATCCAGCCCTGGAAATAGGATGTTCTAATGCTCACCTGAGCATCAGTGTTTAGTTCTGAGACACCTCAGAGAAGATATAGGAGAAATAAAAATTATAGCAATGCTTCCCTGGATAAGATGAAACTCCCTGGGATTGGAACTGGAGATTCCAAAGTACTTAGCAGAGATCACACGAGAAATCTGGGCTGGTCTGGTCCCCAGGCAGGCTCCTCACAAGCCAAGGGCTCAGCCCTGCTGATGGCATCCTAGGGCAGGGGATGGCAAGGAGGGGTAATTCTCCAAGCCCAGCACTGCTCCACTTTCTTCCCCTTAACAACTGAAGTGATTAGAGCGAAACATTGACTTGATGAGCGATCGTTGTCGCGGTGGCAGCTGAGTGTAGCCCCTTCATTTTCTTGGTTTGTCTTTAAAAGAACATTGGCAGCATTTCATCCCAATTTAATGCTCAAGCTCTCTGTTCCATATTCATTTCTCTCTCCCTTCTTCCCCTCCCTCGTGCTTAAAAGAATCAAATTATTGTTTTGTTCACGTGTACAAAGCAGGGACTTGTGAGGTGGCTGTTCCTCTCGGTACGTGTCACCCGGGGGACACCGGCTGTGCTTCGCCACAGAGGGAGCAGGGACAAAGCTGCAGCAAGCCCTAATTACAGGATAATGTGCAAAAGCAGCACCGTATTTCTTTCCCCTAGGTTCCAGCTCAGTGGAGTCCTTTACTCCTCGAGCTCTGATGCGTTGGAAGCTTATTCAGCATTATTTCTGTTAATTAGTGGCATTAGAGCAGTTTCAGGAAATCCTGGATGAGCTCAGAGCTGTTGCTGCTGAACAATTTATGGTCACTTTTCTTCCTCCCAGGGCTCCAGGCCAGGGCCGTGCTCTGTAGGCAGAAAACACGAGAGAGCCCCGAGGCACAGCGCCCCAGGCTGGAGAGGGCAGGAGGGAGAGCGGAGGGGAGGGCAGCCCAAAGCACGGGCACCGACCTGCAAGCCACCTGTGCCACCCGTGTCACCAACGTACAAATTACCTGTGCCACCCGTGTCGCCAGTGTGCAAGTCATCTGTGCCACCCATGTCACCAACGTACAAATTACCTGTGCCACCCGTGTCACCAGTGTGCAAGTCATCTGTGCCACCCGTGTCACCAACGTACAAATTATCTGTGCCACCCGTGTCACCAGTGTGCAAATTATCTGTGCCACCCGTGTCACCAGTGTGCATGCCACCTGTGCCACCTGTGTCACCAGTGTGCAAGCCACCTGTGCCACCCTTGTCACCAATGTGCATGCCACCTGTGCCACCCGTGTCACCAGTGTGCAAGCCACCTGTGCCACCCTTGTCACCAATGTGCAGGCCACCTGTGGCACCCGTGTCACCAATGTAAAAATCGCCTGTGCCACCCGTGTCACCAGTGTGCAAGGCACCTGTGCCACCTGTGTCACCAATGTACAAATTACCTGTGCCACCCTTGTCACCAATCTGCAAGTCATCTGTGCCACCCGTGTCACCAGTGTGCAAGCCACCTGTGCCACCTGTGTCACCAATGTACAAATCACCTGTGCCACCCGTGTCACCAGTGTGCAAGCCACCTGTGCCACCTGTGTCACCAATGTACAAATTACCTGTGCCACCCTTGTCACCAATCTGCAAGTCATCTGTGCCACCCGTGTCACCAGTGTGCAAGCCACCTGTGCCACCTGTGTCACCAATGTACAAATCACCTGTGCCACCCGTGTCACCAATGTACAAATCACCTGTGCCACTCTTGTCACCAATGTGCAAATCATCTTTGCCACCCATGTCACCAATGTACAAATCACCTGTGCCACCCTTGTCCCCAATGTGCAAATCATCTGTGCCACCCATGTCACCAGTGTGCAAGTCATCTGTGCCACCCTTGTCACCAATGTGCAAATCATCTGTGCCACCCACGTCACCACTGGTACAAGACATCTCCGCCACCCATGTCACCCTGGTGCAAGCCACCTGTGCCACCCGTGTCACCCTGGTGCAAGCCACCTGTGCCACCCGTGTCACCGCTCATGCCAGGACAGGGAGCGAGGCCCCTGCCAGCCTCTCTGTGCCTCCCATCACCTGAGCCCCTCGGGGAGCTGAGTTCTGCTGGGCACCCACCCTGCAGCTCCTTTTCCTCTGCTCACTGAGCCCTGGCAGTATCGACCCTGGCTCTAAATCCCCTCCCACCTTTCCTCTGCCTTGCAAACACCGGGCAAAATATTTATAGCAGGGATCTGCCAGCTCCCAGCTCCTGCTGGGGATGCAGCTCACGTGCCACGTATTCCAACAACAAGGACTTATTAAATAATAACTGACATTTACCTAGCTGCCTCTTGTCCTCAGGGCCCCCAGGACTTGGCAAACTTTAATTAATAGTTGTTTTAATAGTTAAATAACCTTTATAACTGCATTTCATTTATTCCAGGCCCGTCAGAAATAAAGTCATAATGATCTGAGTCAAGCGATAAAACACAACATCTGGTTTAATGTTTGCAGGTTATTTAATGAACTGAGGAACCTGGCAGAAGAACTAGATATTTATTTCTTCTTCTTCTTCTTGAAAGAAATGGGTTTGTAGTGAGCCACAGCTTGGTGCTGGCCTCCTGTGTTTTCCAGCAGCAGGTTCGGCTGTGGGACCCCGTGTGCCATCCCGTGGGAGCGGGGTGCCAGGGCATGACCACAGACAGAGGGCAGAGCACCTCTGACTGGTCTGGGGGTGCATTCTCTGCCCTCTGGCTTTGCCCTGGGCACGGGATGAGCAGCTCCAGCACAGCACACGCTTCAGCGGCCACGAGTTCCTGTGTCTGCAAATCCACGGCAAGGCTGGCAGCCGTCCCAGAGCATCCTTCCCCAGAGCCAGCTCCAGGACAGGCAGTGCCACCTCCAGAGGCTTCTGAGGCTGCTCCAGAGGGCTGAGCAGCCCCTCACGCCTGAGCCCCTGATGTGGCTCCCACCTTTTGCTCCCTGGGGTGCAGCAGGCCCTGTCCCCACGTCCCAGCTCAGCTCCTCTGGTGTCACCTGCTCCCCCTCCACTTGTGACACGTTTCCTCATCTTTCTCTGCATCCTGTTACGAGTATCCTGACTAATGTTGCTTAACGCAGCTCACTCTGTGGATCCCAGAGCACCGTCTGCACAATAAAATTAGCTTCCTCGGGCATATTTTGGGTACTGGTGCTCCCCCCGCAATGTTACCTATTAATTGCACAGAGAAAATATTCCAGAAACTTACTCGTGCCCTTGAGCTACATTCATGTTTATTTCCATAACTCTTTGATACAATATTTGTCTTTGCCTGACTTAGTTTGCCAAAAGGAAAGGGAGAAGGAGGAGAAGCATATGAGGGATTTGGATTGCCTCACATCTGCCTTTCTTTAAGCAGCCCATATGGGAAAACATATTCTTCTGCACAGAATTTGTTAAAGGTTTCATAAAACGCATTGCGTACACATTTAGCACAGAACCCAGCAATATTTATATTTAAAATGGGTCCAAACAGATCCATTTGGAGCGCGTTTGGAAGAAGTAGGGTGGCAGTGCACATTGTGAATGTAATAGTCTCGTTAGCTGGCTCAGCTTGTGGGATCTGCTCCGCGAGCTGATGGGAGAAGCAGCTCCCACGGTGGTAAGTGTAAAAATCATAATGTATGCAAGGCTGGGAGCATATTTCATCTGTGACGCTCCGAAGAGGCGACTTTATCCACGTTCCCCTTTCAGACAGAGCAGCTGAGTAAATGGGAACCGACATGAGCGGACACTCCATCTATTTCCCTGGTGTTGGTGTAAATCACAAGGGGCAGCGCAGCCCCCCCGTTCCTGTCGGTGCACAGCTACTCACTGATCGTCCCATCCAGTTCCCCACAGTAATTCACGGCATTCAGGTTTCGTGGGCTGCCCAGAACCGATCAGCCCATGGGCAGAGGGAGGAGAAGCTGGACCCGGCCCAGGAACACTGCCCAGGGCAGCTCCTGCAGGGCCAGTGCGGGTGGGGAGCGCTGGGAGGGAGCACAGCTGGTTTCCAAGGGCAGGTCGTGGGTTCTGTGCCGTGATTCCAGCAGGGTTTCGGCCCAGTTGTGGGTTTATTTCCTAGGGATGAGACATAAAACAACATTAGTCCCTCCGTGCCGCGGGCGTTCCCCGCACAGCCCCAAGCAAGGCCGGGGGTGTGAGGTCCTGCCAGCAGCAGCAGCAGAGGCTGACAAGCACTAACCACACCCCATTAGGTGCTTTCAGCCTTGGCTGGGTTCGGTTTGGTCTGGTTTATCTGAAACTTCTTTAGACAAGCTTGAATTAGCAGCGGGGCGGTGACGCAGCAGGCGCTGTGAGCGTTCCGGGCCGTCCCGGGCGCGCACGGCCCTGCCTGCCTCCAGCTGATTTCATTTCGCCTTGGCAATCTTCTGCTATGCACTTAAGTAAACAAAGATCAAGCTACTCACAGCCTTAATTAGGCTGCACATAAATAAGAGATTACTGGATTAGCCTGGAGTGTACGTGGGAGAGTAACAATCGCAGCGAGCAAACCGCACTTCCAGCGCTTCCCCAGCGGCACATCCCTGCGGATCTCCCCCGGCCCTGCCCTCCCCACGCTGCTTTTCTGCTCTCTGGCAGAGCTGTGAGGATGGAGGGTGTGGGTGGGGAGGCAGAGGGGCTCCCTGTGGCTGTGCAGCACCCAGGGCCTCGTGTCCTGCTCCACCGGGGCTTGGTGGCCACGGCTGAGGCTTGACCAGCTCATGGCAGTCTTGGGGAAGGTGGTGTCCCTGCTGCTTCCACCCTAGAGACCCAAAGGGTCTAATTCAAAGGTATAACTCCAAGGTCTGGTTTCCTTGGCATGGTGCAGGATGGAGGGATGAGGCAGGGAGCAGCCCAGCTCTCCCCTGGAGCTGCTGCTCTGGGCTGCCTCATTTCCCTCTTGAGGATCATGAGGAGATGTTCCCAAAAGGCACAAAATATTACAAGAAGATGCCTTTTCAGCCAAGGTGCTGACACAGCACCACCCGTGTTTCTTAACCAGGAGCCATGTCTGAGTTATCTCAACCTAAAGCCTGAAATATACATTATAGGCTGTGTCTTTCTGTGCTTTATTTGGGCTGTAAAGTGATATCTTATTATTTCTCCCTCCTGGGCATCCTTTAATGAATCTAGATTTGAAAGTGAAATATTTATTGTATTTCGGGAGTTTAAGCACGGAAGGAGAGGAGGAGGAATATGCAAATTTGCCAGAAAACATTAAAAAATGGTCTCTTTACTAAGAAAAGAAGGTGCAAGTGTGAATCTATTGAGCCTCAGAATAGATGTCCCAAAAAATAGTGTAATGGGGATGTGAGGAGCAGGACTCCCCAGGAACTGCCCCACTCTAGCTCCTCTCCAACACTTTGGGAGTGGGAAGATAGACCTGGAGTTAGAGATATGTCTCATTGTTCCTAGTCCTCAGCCTGGCCATTGCAGTCCTCTGGAAAGATGCAGAAGAAAATATTTTCCCGCAAATACACCAGAAACAAAGCAATAAAGCCAAGAGGATTGGCACAGGTAAATGCAGATTTCATGCAAAAGTTGCCAGAGCCTCAGCTTCATTGGAATCCACACACTTGTTTTAAAAAAATAATTATTCTGCCGTCTTCCACAGCCAAAATGAAGAAAGCTATTAATGGGTTATGATTCTGTGACTTCAGACCACGGTGGTGTTAGTATTTCATGGAGCAGAGACAGAGCACCTCGTAAGGGAGCAGCACCATTGGCTTCAGCTGTTGAAAACAATATGGGGCAGAAATAATTGAACTAAAAAGAAATTACAGCTATTTGGTGGCAACTCTGCTGCGCAGAGAGGAGGCTGCAGGTGCCAAGTCAGGCATGGGCTTTAAAAAATCAGGATAAAAACCACTGGGTTTGATGCCAGAGAGATTTTTGGTGGAGAGGGAGCTGCTCTGTCAGCATTATATACAGGCAGGGAGGATGGAAGAGGAGGCCTTGCCTGTATGGGGAATTGTGTTGGGTTCAGGCGGGCTGGGATGAATCTCTGTTTGTGCTTTTAAGTCTCAGATGCATCATCCAGCCACCGCAGCTTAACAAGTTGCTGTTTGTCAGCTGTGCTGTAAGTCACCGTGGGCGTGCGCGGCACCCAGCTCGGGGATGCCATAAAGCTCGGCAGATTGTGCCTTTCATCTGTTCTTATCCCAGTTCTTTTAGCTTAAACTAGTTCCTAATCATTACAAAAACCACAAACGAGGCTTGTTTCCAGCAAAACAGCCATCTGGGCAGTTTTCTTGCATCTCCAAGGAGTTGTAGTGGGAGTTGCACCACCTCGTGCCCCAGCCCTCCTCTCGCCTCTCCCATCACTCTGCAGCTCTGGGGACACCCCACCCTTGGGGACAGCACGGTGGCCTCAGGTCAGAGCTGGGCTGGAGCCCCTGCACCCCTCCATGGCCTCAGTCACCTCACCTTGGGGCAGAAAATGGAGAGCAGGGAGGGATGCAGCAGCAGGGTGGAGATGTTTCAGCCCTGCCGGGCTGCAGCGTGGCAATAATTCATTCTGAAATAGATTTTTCACTGGAAATTTGCTAAATGGTGGATGTCAGCTGGGAAACTCAGCGTTTTGATGGCTGGGAGTGCCTGTTGGAAGGGGAACTTCTTTCACAGAGATTGTGAAGCACCTGACTCCCAGCTCAGAGCACACACAAATACGTTTTACCATGTATCATACCATATGTGATATACAGTGCACCTCCTTCTGTACATGTGAAATATTTGCCCTGTGAACGTGGCTGATTTACCATGGAAAGGGTCACCCACAGCCTGGGTTTGGAGGAAGCAGTGTGTCACCCAGAGAGATGGAGCCCTGTGGAGCCTCCAGCAGGGAGGGGAGGAATGCTGAGCCCCCTTCCCAAAGGGCCAACAATACCCTGCTGTGCAGGTCACCTGCACTGTCACGGGTGTCTGCATCTTGGTGGCACCTGAGGCTCCTGCCCCAAGTACACAGCCCTGGAGCACCTGTGCCAGCTCTCACATGAGTCACTCCACACTCCTTCGCTCCTCCAAAGGTTCTAAATTGATAAAACAGAAATTTTCTGGTTTTCCAAAAGATTTTCAGCTGTCTCTGGCTAATTTTCTCCCCCCAGAGCGACACAATTTCACAGTAAATTCATCACTGCAGCAGCTCTTGGCCCCATCCCTGTTCCTGGCAGCCCTTGTCCCTCCCCCTGCCTCCACAAACCCACCTGTGGCTCTGGTACTCCGCTCTCAGCCCATTCCTTCCCCTTTCAGGGAGACTGTCTCGCAGCAGAAGGTGAAACAAACCCTTCCACGTCCTGTTCCATGGTGTCTGACCTGTGCCAGCCCCAGTGCCCCCGTCCTGCCACCCACACCAGGGCTGTGGGCACAAAGGACCCCACACAGGAGATGTGCCCCTGTCCCAGAGCACACCCAGCTTGCTGCTGTGCAGCTCCTGAGCAGCTGGACAGCTGACGACACAAGGAAGCAGAAGGACAAGTTCAAGGCTGATTTTTTTGGCAGACGAGATTAAAAATGTATTAATTGGGGCGGGACCTACACCCCCAAATGCAAAGAGGGAATGTGACCTGGTCTGTGCCAGCTCCCTGCGTGGTGCCTGCTGTGGGGAGGGCTCAGTGCCCCCTGCCCAGGAGGGGTCCCCCCAGCCTAAAGCTGCTCCCAGGGAAGGAGCTGTTTGCTGCTGTCAAGTGAAGAAATTCTGTCTGTGGCTTTGTTACTTGAAGTGATGGGAGCTCCTGGGAGACAGGGGAATTGAAGACAATGCTTTTTTTCTTTATTTGCTGGGCAGAGATACAGGGAAAGCGTGTGAGGGCTCCCAGCAGTGTAAGAGTCTGGATATTCTCGTGGTCAATCACAGCTCTTAACCTTTCTCACTCCTGCTGCGGGTCCCCTTGGGACTGTTTGCATTTCGACTGCAAGGCTGCCTCTGTGAGGGCAGCAGGAGGGGGGAGGCTGTCACACAGACAGCCCTGTGTCCCCCTGTCCCCTGCCATCAGGCCACCAAAGGCAGGCTGGAGCCCGGCACCATCCTGGGTCTGGTGCCAGCGAGGCTTTTGTTGTCCAAACCTCCCCTCTCCACCGAAGGAATAAGTGATGTTGTTTTGCTTCCAGCAGATGACAATCTGCTGTAAAACACACCTGAGAGTTTGGTCAGGTGTGTGTTGTCTTCCAGACATCTGGATGGTGTTTTGGGCTTTTCCCCCAAGGAATGCGAGGCTCCCCTGCTGCGGTGAGTCCGCTGCCTGCGCTGGAGCTGGGAGGAGGACGGGGCCTCTCTCCTCTCTCCCCTGCTCCGTGGGCTCTGAGCAGAGCTCAGCCCTGCTGGGAAAGGCAGAGGCAGCCTGGGGAGCCTCCGGGGGCCCTGGTGTCACCCCTCTCCTCCCCTGCTCCGCTCCGAAGCCACTCGCCGTGCCGTATCCATCTCAATGTCATTTTCTTTGAGATGTGAGCTGGAACAAATCCGGAGCAGCTGCTCCATCTCTAAGTGTCCTTCAGGGATCCCTTCAGCAGACACTTTGCAGGATATAATGATGACATTCTAACGAGCGCTAATGCACACGTTGTCATCTTTCTGTATTTACACTTCCCACAGGAGGCATCGTTCCAAGAAGGAAAAGTGAGAGACGGAAACTTTTGTGCAGAAACTTCAGCGCCTGCACCGGGCTGGGCCGGGGGCTCTGCCTGAGTGAGAGGAGCTGTGGGCTGGCAGGTGCCAGGCTGCAAGGTGTGGCACAGAGAAACCTTCCCCAGGCCCTGGAGAAGGTAAGAATTTATCATCAAGCCTGGGAAGGCTTGAGAGGATCAGGGAAAAGAATGATAAACCCTTACCTTCACCTGCTGCGCCTGTTGTTGTGCACAGGTGGAATGTGTTAGGGAGATTTGTTTGCCAAGGGCTGGTTTCTTTATTGGCCAGTGGGGATGGTGTTTGGGTTGAAGGACCAGTTGGGTCCACCTATGTTGTGACTGTCTGTAAGGGTGATGGGTTATTAATAAGTATGGAATAATAAAGTGACTAATGAGCCTTCTGCAGTCATGGAGTCAGTGCTAATTATTGAGGCCGTGCTATGACAGTGAAGAGCAGTGGCTGGCAGGGCACAGAGGGGTGGCCAGCAGAGCACAGACACCAAGCAGGAACCCCTGATCCCTGCAGTTAGCTTACACCAGGCTGTAGGGAAAAAGGGGAATAAGGATTGTTTTGGGGTACAGAGTGAGAGCAGAGCCTGCATCACTGCAGACCTCACCAGCTCCAGTCTAATGATTTCACTGGGAACCAGGGCATTCCATATTCCCACTGGAACGGGTGGGCCTTCCCTCTGCTTTGCCCCTGAAGGTGCCACACAGAACACATTCGTGGCCCTTCTGGAAGACACCCAGTAGCCACATCATTAGACCAAACCACAATGGCTTCAGGGAGCAGCACTGTCCCGTGGCTGGCAGTGGCAAAAGGACTCTCAAGTCAGTCATGCAGTCAAACTCTCCTTGTCCAGGAGGAAACAAGAGGAATCAGCTCTTTCCCCCCAGGAATGTTGAATACAAATGTATGGACCTGTGTGCCTATAGATAAATAAATAAAGGAGAACCTAGCAAAGTGAGTGGAATGAGGCTCTGTCCGTGTGGCCTTTCAGCACTGAGCTGCAATGGATAAGGTTGTCACCCTGTCCTCTCACTGATCTTACTGGGAGAAAGTTTATAACAAATAAATAATATATCAAAAGATTTCTGTTTCCACCTCTCCGCTGTCCCCACAGCCTTACCTGGTCTGGAGTGGGGATCTGGCCAGTATGATAACCAGGAATAAATGGCTCTGCTTGTCGGGGGAAATTCTGCTGGCAAATTTCCGAGCCAGATTAAAAAGTAAATGAGATTTCTTCTGGAGAGTTATTTTCAAGGGTTTTGTCTGCTGATGTTCTCATGCAAGATTGCAGCTTTGCCAAGGGGAGAAGAGAACAAAAGGGGAGGATAAAGAACCGAGGTTGCAATTATCCGACAGAACGAGGTTCTCCAGTGAAAGCACCTAATCAGGAAAGTCTCAAATTTGCTTAAAATACAAAGTGTGGTACAACATTTATTTATAATCTGCCTCACCTACTCAGATAAAACTGTTTCTAAAGCCAGGCAATTGCAGGAGACAAGCTGTAAAATGGAACAAATGGAATCAAATCGGGTATTAATAACAGTGGAATGAAATAATAACAGAAGTGGGTCTTTGAGCAGAGCACCATTGCTGTGTTCCAGCAACCACGGGTGGAGCTGTTTGGGCATTCCCAAGCAGGGGAGGGGAGGCAGAGGCTGTGTGAGCCCCCAGCATGGGGAAGGAGAGGCTGGGCCAGGTGTGGGCTCGAGGTGAGTGGTGAGCCTGCCTTCCTGGGGGAAGGTGAATTTGTGTCCTGGAGAGGCTCTCCAGAGCTGCATGCTGTGTGATGCTCCTCCAAAGCCTTCAGCTGGGAGCCTGGGTGAGTCTCTGGGTGTTTATTTCTCTGTTCATGCAGTGGAAATGTCCTTGGTTTGGTTGGTTGGTCGGTGGTTTGGTTATCTGGTGCAGGACTTCAGCCCATGAGCATGCTTCATGTGCCCTTGTGCTGCTTAGAAGCTCAAGGAGTGATTCTAGCAAAAACAAGGCAGGGAAGGTGCCAGCTGCAGAGTGGGGTGGTTTTGCCCATGTCAAGGAGATCTTCCTCCAGCCAGATGTGTGGGTGGGTGCTCTGCCACTGAGAAAGTTGGCTGCATGGGAGTTATTCCAGGATTTGTGTCTCTGTGCTCTATAAAGTTCTTTGCCTCTCTGCAAGGTCACTGACATGAAACACAAACTGGGGAGGTGTATTTGCACTCAAACATTTATAAACCCTTTGTTATTGTCCTTTGCTGTTGGGGAAAACAGACAAAGGTGCTGGGTTTGGTGCTCCACAGTGAGGTTTGGAGTCAGAGCAGCTGGTTCTCGTTCCTCATAATCACTGCCCAGGCAGAGCCTGCTGGAGATGCTGCTTTGGGGGTCTTGAAACTTCTTGCACATAAACACTGAGTCTAAACACAAACACCTGTGTGTGAGACGTTGTCCAGGGAGCACCTTGCTGCTCTCCTGCAACCTGTGCTCCCAAATGCTCCAGAGGAAAACTTGAAATGAATAAAAAAGCCTCCTCCTGTTCCTTACACCAGGCGAGGAGCAGGAGGACGTGCCCTGGCTGTGCTGGGGCTGGCAGCATGCTCCAGCTGGCCTGGGTGAGGCTGGCAGTGCCAGGGTGAGGGAAGCAGGGCCAGGCTTCCCCCAGAGTCGTGGCCATGCCCAGCACCCCTGCCCATGCACGGGGCAGGTGGGCATCAGGGCTGGACCCGTGCGGGGCCTGCAGTGCTCCTCAGTGCTCGTGTGCTGGTTTTTCTGCTCTTGTGGTGTTGCTGTGCACGTAATAAAACTGCATGGAAAGGATGGAGAAGCTGTAAAGCAACTGCTGGGCAGTGTGAGTGGACAGGGCAGTGCTGGGGGTGCCCAGGGTCCCCAGGAGGTGACACGGGGTGCACGCAGGTCTCTGTATGTGCCAGGCTCTCCCAGAGATGCTGCACAGTGTCAGCATCCAGCACCATGCCAGCTGCCCTTAACCCCAGCCCCTGCCCTTCGTTTTGTGTGGGTTTGGGCAGGCACTGAGCAGCTGCTGGGCTGACAGCTCGGGCTGGCTCCTGGAATTGGGGTCAGCCACAGAAAAAACCCTGTCACAGCAGAAAGTGCTCCTCAGCTGCTGGGGCTGACACAGGCAGCGCTGCCTGGGGACAGGGGCACAGCCACGCTGCCCTCCCCACCCTGTCCCTGCACGCTGCTCCTCTCTGCCCCCAGAGCAGGGCAGGGCTGGACGTGCCAGATGTGCCAGATGTGCTAACCCACCTCTGCCTGGGCTGCTGGAGCAGTGCTCCCCTCTGTGTGGTGGGGGAGCAGGTTTGGGTGCTCGTGAGCTGTAGGAAAAGCCTGGGGAGCAGGAGGCCCCTGCT
Organism: Onychostruthus taczanowskii; assembly: GCF_017590055.1. Lineage (NCBI taxonomy): Eukaryota > Metazoa > Chordata > Aves > Passeriformes > Passeridae > Onychostruthus > Onychostruthus taczanowskii. Next base: position 420,748 of record NW_024501792.1, on the reverse strand, counting down.
CTGTGCTGATGGCACTGAAATGCACAAACAAACAGATAGATCATCGCTGCTCCTTCCTGCCCCCCCTGCCAGTCAGCGCCCAAGGAGCCAGGGACCTTTCATGGAGATAAATGCAGTGCAAGGTGTAATTAAAGTGACTGATTTCTCCACAGCAGGAGCTTCCCAAGGCTTCGCTGCTGTGCTGCCCTTGTGTTGAGCAGGGAGGGGAGCCAGAGGTGCCAGCGTGTTTGGAAGTGGCACAAGCTGGGGACAGCCACCCCCGGTCGCCTCCCGTCAGAGGCAGCCCTCGAGCAGCAGCTCAGCCCACAGATAATAACAATCTCATTTCCCTGCCAGGCTGCACCAGCAGGACCTTGCCCTTCTCCTTTCTCCCCTTCCCTGTCACGGAAGGGACACGGAGGGAAAGGCTCACAGCTCGGAGCAGGAGGCACCAGATGAGATTGCACAACCCCTTCATCGACCCCTTCCTACAAATCTGCCAGGAGTCAGGAGGCCCTGGTAAAGGCAGAAGGAGCAGGATGGCCCTCCGGGATCTGGGGCACACATTGAGCCTTGGCATTTGCAAACAGCAGCTTGTCCAAACAGCTGGATGGTGGAAATGGGGGGACCCAGTCCAGAGCCCCCACAGCTATGTGTGCCCCCAAATGCCTTCTGCCTCTGCTCTGCCCAGCTCCATTGCAGCCCTTCCACCCTTTGCCACGAGGGACAGCATGTCTGGCCTTGTTTGTGAAGCACAAATGTTTTGTGCCACTGTTAATCACGGCCCTGCACTTTTAGTCTAAAGCCTCATCCAAAGCTGCAACCAGGGGCTCATTTAGGTTTCTGGTTTGTAGCAATAATACCCTTTTAATATGCTAAATGAGAACACAAATGAACCTTCCTTACGCTTATGAGTTGTTGAAAGCATCCCTGCACGAGTGAAGGTCACTGCTTTGGCAGATGGATGCTGCCCTGCCAGGCCCATGCATCACTCAGGGCTGGCACCCCGGTGGCACTGGGGACACCCGTGCTGAGGACAGCTCAGCCTGACGTGGGGCTGCTGGCTTCTGGGTGCCAGCTCCTTCCAGGGCTCCCCAGACCTGCAGGCACTGCCAATCCCTGTCCAGGTCCCAGGCTTTGCTCGGGGCTTTTTCCATTCCTCAGCAGCAGACACGTCTCTTCCGATGCTATCGTGCATTCCTCTCTCTTTTCCTTTCTGCTCTTCCTAGGAGCTGGTGTCCTGGTGATCTATGAGTTGTTTGGAGAAGCAGCAAACACTACTTATGCATTATATACATGTCTTGTCTGTTCCACTTGATAATGCCATTCTTTAATATGCTCAGCAGTAGCTTTTGGGCTGCCTCTCTCCCCTCTCCCCTAAAAGCTGCCTGGCGCACACTCAGGCCTTTTTCTTCATCAAATAATTTAGGGGATTTTATGTCTAACTTTGTTTTCTAACATCCTTGTGCGTGGAGAGGAAGAAACCAAACAAAGCATCTGCCTGAGGACCCTGCAGCATTTCCGTGCCGTTCTTTGCAGAGACAGAGTGGCTCCGAGGTCTGGTCAGAGATGAAAGGAGAGCAGACAGTGACAGATGAGAGCTGGTGTCTCAGTGTGGGTGGAGGGGGAGCTGCCTCCCTCTGTTTGGTGTAGGAGCTGCAAGTCACATTGCCAGTGTGTGTGTATTTATTTATTATATATGTGTGTGTGTGTGTGTGTATGAACAATGGTGCCCCAGTATATTTATATCTTATATATGTGTATGTGTGTGTGTATGAACAATGGTGCCCCAGTATATTTATATCTTATATATGTGTATGTGTGTGTGTATGAACAATGGTGCCCCAGTATATTTATATCTTATATATGTGTATGTGTGTGTGTATGAACAATGGTGCCCCAGTATATTTATATCTTATATATGTGTATGTGTGTGTGTATGAACAATGGTGCCCCAGTATATTTATATCTTATATATGTGTATGTGTGTGTGTATGAACAATGGTGCCCCAGTATATTTATATCTTATATATGTGTATGTGTGTGTGTATGAACAATGGTGCCCCAGTATATTTATATCTTATATATGTGTATGTGTGTGTGTATGAACAATGGTGCCCCAGTATATTTATATCTTATATATGTGTATGTGTGTGTGTATGAACAATGGTGCCCCAGTATATTTATATCTTATATATGTGTATGTGTGTGTGTATGAACAATGGTGCCCCAGTATATTTATATCTTATATATGTGTATGTGTGTGTGTATGAACAATGGTGCCCCAGTATATTTATATCTTATATATGTGTATGTGTGTGTGTATGAACAATGGTGCCCCAGTATATTTATATCTTATATATGTGTATGTGTGTGTGTATGAACAATGATGCCCCAGTATATTTATATATTATATATATGTGTGTGTGCATGTGAACAATGATGCCCCAGAATATTTATATATTATATATGTATGTGTGTGTGTGTGTATGAACAATGGTGCCCCAGTATATTTATATATTTTATATGTGTGTGATGCCCCGGTATATTTTTATATTATTATATGTATGTGTGTGTGTGAACAATGGTGCCCCAGTATATTTATATATTATATATATATGTGTGTGTGTGTGAACAATGATTCCCCAGTATATTTATATATGTATGTGTGTATGTGTGTGTGAACAATGATGCCCCAGTATATTTATACATTATATATGTATGTGTGTGTGTGTGTGTGAACAATGATGCCCCATCACATGACAGAGGCAGCAGGAGAGGAGGGGGGCACTGCAGCCCCCTCTTTCCAGCAGGACCACGGGCTCCCATCAGGGTGAGGTGTGAGTGCTGAAGGCCCGGGAATGATGTGGGCTCTCCTGGAGATGGAGAGCCATTCAAAAAGGGGGATAGAGCTTTTTCAGTCCTCTTTTTCCAGCTGAGAGGAGAGCATCTGTCACCACTAGTCTGATTCATGAAAATCACTCTGACCTCTCATATGGAGAGTCTCAGCTCTCCAAAGCCAGGGGAATGGTGGCCTCATCCCTGAACTCAGTTATTTTACCTGTTCTCTCTCCACATACTCCAAAAAAAGCACTCGATGTGCTGCACTCAAGGCGCCCTGACTTCGCTCATAGTCAATGACAGCGTGTTCTTGTTGATTCCCATGCAAAAATTCCCACTATCTCTTGCTTTCTGTTTGCTCATCTCCTGCATTCTCTAGAGAGGGGTGTGGGGACCTTGGTCCCACTGCTGCCTGCACAGGGAAGGGCAGGGGGATTGCTGGGTGCTAGCTCCATCCTCAGGACGCTGCAGAATAAATCCTGCATCCCTCCACACACACCATCCTCCTCTCAGCAGGATGCTGGGAGGGAGAGGAGAGAAGTACATGATAGATAAGCTTTAAAAAGGAGTCCAGGGTCACAGCTTTGTCTATAAAAAGTAAATAATGTGAAGAGCAGAGCCCCATCTCCCAGCTGGCACATGCAAGGAGCTGAGAACGTGCTTTGCCTTGTGATGGGGAGCTCCCTTGGGACCTTGGACCTGCCAGTAAATGAGAGACCCGTGGGGCCAGAGTCTGATGCACAGCCTGGGGCAGCAAAACAGCCTCAGAGTGAGAACCACTAACGCACAGCGACTTGAAGGCCGTTCAGACATTTGCCTCTTGTGCAGAATTTCCTCTCCTTGCGTTTCCATTTGGCACACAGTGCTCTGATGGCTTGCTCCAAAGGACGGAAAGCTCCCCCAGTTCTGAGCAGAGGCAGCTGGGTGACCAAATACCGGGAGGGAAGCACTGAACAGGAGGAGAGGGCGCTGGTGGCGGCAGCAGTGCATGGGACACTCCCTGCATTGCTGCCTGAGGGATCAGCTGGGCTGCTGTGGCACAGCTGGAGGTGGCACAGAGGGAAGGAGTGTCTCTGGTGGCTGGGCATGCTGAGACAGCAGCCCACCCTCGCAGGGGCTCCGCAGCAGCGCCCTGCCTGAGTCAGCAGCGGCAGAGTACAGCCTGACCTTGCGTGGAAAAGATGTCAAACAAATCTTTGTGCTCGTCACACACGGCTTGAGACACGCGGGCGCAGCTCCCCACGAATCAATCTGTGCCCTGGCCTGCCGCTGTGAGCTCCTGTGTGAGGAGTGTGGGGCTCGTGGTGCTACAGCCGCGTCCCGCTCCGTGCCCAGAGCCCCGGGCTGGGCTGGGGTGACGGGGAAGCTGCACTGAGCAGCACCCCCGCCTGACGAGCCGGCCATACCAGCTTGGGCAGCCACATTCAGCATCGGAATTACAACTTGGAATGTCCTTGGAGGGTCTGCAGGGGCTGCAAGGAAAGGAGAAGAACGGAGAAAATGTCTTCATGCTGGGGTGGCACCTCGCGTCCCCACAAATGGCTTTGGTGCTGTGAGGGGGGACAGAGATGGAAGGAAATCCCACACTGGAGTCTCCCAGTGTGAAAATGAAGCATTTCTGGGGAGATGAGGGAAGCTGCTGTCAAACCTGTGGAGTCAAGCAAAGGTGCCAGCCCCTGCATGTCAGTGTTCCCATGCTGGGGGACTGTCCTTCAGTCTCATTGTAGTTTGGCAGCATCACCCACCTCCTTCCCCTGCTGTTTGGGGCAGGGAGGGGGCTTAACAGGGATTTTTGTGCAAAGGCATAATTATAGTTCCCTGATTAATCTTCAGGCTGAATCGAGTGCTTGCCATCAATCTTTGAAACAAACATGTCTATTTATATTTTAATTATCTTTCTTCTTTCCCAAAGTTCAGGTTGATTTGAGCTTCTCCTACATATTTATCATCAGAGCAATTCTCTCCCTGCCTTCCCTGGTGCTCGGCGCGTGAGAGCACGGTGCCTGCTGGCCGGGGGTGGCCACACGGTCACCTCTCGGTGCCAAACCCCTGTTTGGGCTCGGAACCAACTGGTATTTGTGAGTGCTTGGTCATGGCGTGCCCAGGGCCTGGCAGAGGGAGCCCAGCTCTGGTGGCACCGTGGGCTGGCTCCGTCTCCAAGGGAATGAGCTTCCCTTGGAGAAATGCACAGGCTGAATTTCGGAGCGCTCGTTTTCCCCGGAAAACCGCTCCAGCCATTCTTTCATTTGCAGCAAGGCGCTGTAATTTGTAAACATTAATAACCATTATTACTATTAAAAGGAAAGAAAGCGAGTAGCCCTGTAACTAATTACTTTAAGTGTTTTCAATGAGCCGCAGTTCGGCTCCTTTATAAAACCTCCTGCTGCGCAGACCAGATTGTCATTATGATCGGATCTATCCTTGGACCTATTAATTTTGCCCGGAATAACAGCTGAACAGATGGGGGGAGAAGGCTACTCTGATTACCATAATTCCTTTCAAAGCCCGTTTGCTCCCCAAAGGCCGGCGCCGCTCCTCCAGCCGCTCCCAGACCTCATTACGGCCGGGGGAGGCCGGCGCTGATCGGCGATCTGGGCAGATGCTGCTGCTCAGAGACCAGGCCCCTCCAGGGTATGGAGCCTCATCCAAAAATCAATGGGAATTACCAGCCCTGGTGCCACGTTCCCTTCCTTCTGCAGCAGATGAACGTGGGAGCTGCCTGGAAATGTCTGGGTTGTGGTCAGGGAGGCTAAACTTTAAGAATTTCCCTGAACCCGAGCTTGTTTCTGAATTGTTAGGTTATTTGGGTGGTTTTCTCCTTCTGAGTCTCTCCAGCTTGTTCTCCTTCTTCCTTTCCCTGATCTTTTCACGGGGGAAGACACATCCATCACCAAGTGCCAGCGCAGGAGGGACAAAGCCTTTTCCAAAGGACCATTAGGTGATGAAATACGTTTCCCTGCCCTGGCGGGTGCCCGCGTGCTGCTTAAATGGAGCTTTTTAACTGAAAGTGGCGGTGCCTTTTCACATGGGGGAAATTGTTCTAGTATTTACTGCTATTAAATTAATTTCTCAGTAGAGGATTTTAGACTCTTGTAATTCATGAGGATATTTTCAGTCCTGTTTACTGTCTGGTGCTTTAAAAAAATTGTCTCAAGCATTTGTTTGCCGAATATAACGCTGTTATTACATTAGCTTTCTCTCGCAAGAGAGACAGGGGTTCATTAATGTTGATGTGAATCTTATTGTATCTCGGAGCTCTCTGAGCAGCGGGTAATTTTTCATAACATATGTGTGGCAATATTCAGGCACGGAATGATGAGTGGAAAATGGTTGTAGCCTGGCGCTGGTACACACCCCGAGCGGCTGCGGCTCTGCACAGCACCACTGGGAGATGCTCCAAGTCCTCTGCTCTCTCTCTCTCTCTCAATACATATATTACAGTATATAAAGTACTGAACAGTGTATAATCAAGCAGTAGCCCATGGGAATCTCATGAGGTTTAACAAGGCTGATGCTGCACCGGGGCCAGGGCAACCTGCTGGTATCCATACAACCTAGGAATGAAGGGATGGAGAGCAGTCCTGCCAAGAAGAACTTGGGTGAGCTGCTGGATGAGAAGCTGGACAGGAGCTGGACATGTGCACAGCCCAGAAACCCCCATGTCCTGGGCTCATCCCACAGCATGGGCAGCAGGTGATTGCCCAGCTGTGGCTGCCCCATCCCTGGAGAGTCCAAGGCCAGGCTGGACATTGGGGCTTGGAGAAACCTGGGACAGTGGAAGGTGTCCCTGCTGTGGCAGGGAGTGGAATGAGATGAGCTTTAACGTCCTTCTCAGCCAAACCACCCTGTGATTCTACAGTTATATATTTATATATAAATATATAGTTATATTTTTATATATTTATATAAATATATATATTTACATAGTTATATATTATATAATTTTATATATCTATATGGCGCCCAGCTGCAAAGGGGACTCATCCCTCCAAGCAGAATTTACTTGTGTCTGGGCAGGGACTGCACAGGAGAGGGCTCAAGCGGAGAAATATCTCTTGTTCTCAAAGAATGAATACCCAAACGGTGAAAGAGACACAGCCCGAGGTGGGGTGGGGGAAAAAAAAAGGAAAAAAACTGCTTCATTTGAAATGTTATGAGTATCTCTTAGTCCTAATGCCTTCCCTCCGAATGGCTGCATTCAGCAGCGGAAATTGGCAGCAATCAGGCTCACAAGTGTTCGAAAGAGATTTACTTGGACAGATGAAAGAAAACCATTTTCTTCTAAATGCTGGTGCCCTGAGCAAGGTTCTCTGCCTGCGCACGCGGCCGGGGAAGTGCACGGCTCCTTGGCCACTGAACCACTGCTTAAATACTGCAGAAATACTGGAAAAATATCGCTGAACCATCGCAGAAATATCGCAGAAACATCGCTGAACCATCGCAGAAATATCACAGAAACATCACTGAACCATCGCTGGAATATCGCTGAACCATTGCTGAACTATCGCTGAAATATCGCTGAACCACTGCTGAACCATCACAGAAATATCGCAGAAACATCGGCTGAACCATTGCTGAAATATCGCTGAACCATTGCTGAACTATCGCTGAAATATCGCTGAACCATTGCTGAACTATCGCTGAACTATCGCTGAACCATCACTGAAATATCGCAGAAATATTGCAGAAATGTCGCTGAACTTATCTCTGAAACCATCACTGAAATATCTCTGAACCATTGCTGAACCATCGCTGAAATATCACAGAACCATCTCTGAACCATTGCTGAACTATCGCTGAACCATCGCTGAAATATCGCTGAACCATCACAGAAATATCACAGAACCATCTCTGAACCATCACAGAACCATCTCTGAACCATCACAGAACCATCGCAGAACCATCTCTGAACCATCTCTGAACCATTGCAGAAATATCACAGAACCATTGCAGCACCATCTCTGAACGATCTCTGAACGATCTCTGAACCATCTCTGAACCATCACAGAACCATCGCAGAACCATTGCAGAACCATCTCTGGACCATCTCTGAACCATCACAGAACCATCACAGAACCATCTCTGGACCATCTCTGGACCATCTCTGAACCATCTCTGAACCATCTCTGAACCATCTCTGGACCATCTCTGGACCATCTCTGAACCATCCTGTCCGGGACGGAGCGGCTGAGGCCGAGCCCAGCCGAGGTGTCGTTTTCATCTGCCGCTAATGAAAAGCTCCTCTCTGGTTCCTTCACCGGGGCCAGTGTTTAGTGCCGGGTTTTGATCAACAAAATGATGCTGTTCGGGGCTTCTTCCCTCCTGCTTTGAAGTCGAAATGCGAGGAGGCGGGGAGGGGAGCACTGAGAGCCTGTGAAGCTCCAACCCACCGGACTTGTCAAAGCCAAAACCATAATTATTATCCCCAGAGAACAGAGCTCCTCTCCCAGCCCCATCAAAGCCTCACCGCAGCCTGCAGATGAAAGCCCGGCTTTGAGCTCCCTGCTTTTAACACCTCGTTTGTTTTTAAGCTCTGTTGTTCCCAAATGAACAAACGGTTTGTCTGCGGTGCCCAAAATAACCAAATCACTAAAAAAGCAGCAGCCGGGCTGCCGTAGCCTTGGAGTGGTCCTTGCCGTGCTGCTCTGGTCACAGCTCATCCACTACTGCTGTTGAGCAGCAGCTCTTTCTCAAGGCGGTTCTGTGGCTCCAGACAACAAAAAACCAGAGTGTTCTGAAGTATAAAATGGAAATACTAAAGCAAATAGTCACAAGTAGCAGATGTCGCAGAGTGTAATGAACAGCTAGTCGGTTTCTGGCCAGTTTGGGGGGTTCCCCCCACCCTCTGTCCCACAGGGAAGAGCTGCCTGGCTGAACAGCAGGGCTTCCAGGGGCTGCTGTGGGCAGACACAGACCTGCAGGCCCAGCTGTGCTTCCCTTCCCTTCTTCTTCCCTCCTTCCCCTCCCTCTTCCCAAACTTCCCAGGGAGGCAGCAGGCAGACGAGGCACTGCTGCCCAGCTGACACTTGCTACTTACACTGAGATTGAAAGATGATTTTCCTCTCTCTCCTGTCCCTCTCTGGAGAAGGAACATGTCATACCTCTGCCAGCGACAGGCTGCTCAAAATGATATTTTCAGAAAAAAACCAGCACTTTGGCTTTCCTTCCCCGTGCTTTGGCATTCAGGCCGACTGCCTGGGTTTATCTTCCCTCCTTGCGCTCAGGAGGCTTTCAAGTAGCATTTCAATTAAGATTTTAAACTGGCAAGATGCAAGTTAGATCAGAGCAGAGCTTGATCTTAGCAGCTCCCCTCCGCTCCCCGTTTGATATTGGGAAATGTCGCTGTTTGTACTTCTGTGTCGGGGATGCTGCGAGTGAGCAATTGCATCGTGTGAGCATTCCCCGGGGAGATCTGAGGGGGAAGAACTCGTTTTCCTCCAAAACCTCCCCCAGAAAATGAGCTTCGGCGAGCAGGGGGGTGGCTCCAGAATAGGAACTGGGCCGTGAAATTTGTCAGTTCGTCGTTTGGGTCTGGAATTAAATCACTGTATAGTTATAGATAAATGTTTAGGGTGAGCCCTCATCCAGTGATAATGTATCTGTAATCTCTATTATTTTTTTTTCACTGTTATGGTTTTGGGAGAAATCTGCTTTCTCACGTGTGCACTCCCCCTTGCACAAGGACTGTTCAGTACCCAGAGCCTTTCAGGAAAACGCAAAGGATAAACAGTGGTGAACACGCAGAGCTCCACCCAAGGCCTTTCCAGCCCTCCTGCACCTGCCAGTGCAGCAGCTGGATGGATGGAAGTGCTTCCCCAGCAGAGCTCGCCGTGTGCTCAGGGACTGCGGGACGCAGACCTGCAGCCAAAAGTTGCCTTTTGTTTTTGTCCAGAGTCTCTTCTTCCCAGCGTTGTTCTCAGGCTGAGTGGGGTTATCTCGGTGTGCACGGTACCACACCGACACCACCCCTGTGTCCAAACTTCTCTGAGCCTCCCACAGCTGCCCCAGGTCAGGCTGAGATTCCTCCTTTGAGTGAAAGCTCTGGCCGTGCCTTATTGAGGGAATGGGAGTTGCTTCTATCTGCTGTTTGCTTAGAGGGAATGGTGATTTAAAATAGCAGCCAGAAAGCTCCAGGGGCCTGGTGGCTAATTAGTGGTACAGTGGCAAATGATGGCCACCCATCAACGCAATATTATCACCCACAAATGATGAGTTAACGGGGGCAAGTCACTGTCACCCCACCGGGGCTCCTCAGGCATTGCTCCTTGGCACAGGGTGAGGCTCCTTCTCCTCCAGCATTGCTTTTTCAGCTGTCAATGTCTTGAATTTAAAGTGCCTGAGATGGGGCAGCTGACGCCTCTTCTAAGGGCTCCCAAAAGCTGGGCCAGTTTGACCTCATGGTCATGCAGACATCTCTGCCTTTGCTCTACCATCTCTGCAGAAATACATAGTCATATTCATTTCCAGAGCAGGAAAAATGAGGAGCATTGCAAAAATCAATGTTCAGCGAAGGACAGTGACTGGAGGGCTGAGGGGGAGGAGGATGCTGCTCCTGCTTTCTGAAAGGTTATTTTAGCTAAAGACAATGAAAAAGTGCTCCAGGAGAAGAGCAGCTCCTGCAAAGTCCACCTGATCCTCGTGGTGTTTCATAACTCAATTGCAGCAGCGCGTGAACCTCTGCAAGGAATATTATTCTTGTTAGGATAGTGAGTTCCCATTTCACAAGCTGTGCTGGCACAGCCTGAAGCCTCAGTGTTGTTGCTGTAACCCAGGAAGAAGCCCAGCAGGGCTGTGTTTGCTCTGTGCTGTGGGTGTCTTGGAGAGAGCAGGAGACACGACCCGGGCTCAGAGGGATCCCTCTTCCTTGAGGATGTCCCAAAGGATTGCTCCCTTTGGCATAAGGGTAGTGGGAAGTAAATCATAGAGAATCATTTGGGTTGTACATGATGTTTAAGATTGAGTCTAACCATTAACCCAGCCCTGCAACGTCCCCACTAACCGTGTTCCCAGCTCCATTGCCCTTCTCTGGACACACTCCAGCACCGCAGTGTCTTTCTTGTCATCAGAGGTCCAAACTGACCCCAGCATTCAAGGCTCACCTGGGCTGAGCACACGGTTACAGTCACTGTCCTGGTCCTGATGGCCACAATATTGCTGGGACAAGCCAAGATGCCAATGGCTTCTCGCCCCCTGGGCACCTGCTGGCTCATTTTCAGCTATCAACCAGCAATGGTCTCACTTGAACTTTACCTACACAATATAAATTTAATAGTTTCACTGGAATGTGCTCTTCATCTTGTCATAACATGGGGGTGTTTGGGAAGGCTTCAGAGCTGGTTTAATTAGCAAAGTTACTTGGGAGGGCATTTTGCATTATCTTCCTCCTTCTCTCTCTACTCCTGCTCTATAATTTATGTCAGTCGCAAAGGCGTGAGCTTTGCGGCACACAATAAACAGAGCGGGTTCAAAGCAGCGCTTCAAAGGACACGGGGAAGGGAGGGCGCTGGCAGGCAGTTTGTGAGCTGGCATCTTCTGTACCGCCCCCAAAAACAAATAAATAAGCGAGAGCAGCGCTGTCCTGGCGGTGCTGTGGGCGCTGTGGGGTTGTGGCTTGTCCTGTCCCACAGTGCTGAGCCGGGTGACGCCTCTGGACAGATGGGATGTGGGTCAGGGGCACGCTGCCAAGGGCGCTCAGAGGAACTTGCTGTGCTGAGTAATGCCAGGATCCCGAGGGAAAGTTTTCCAGTGCTCCCCACTGGGCAGTGGCAGTCCTATTAAGGGCTTCACGTCCTCTTTGCAGCAAAACCTACTTGTGCATTCACACGGGAGCCACACAGCAGCTCTGCTGGGGCTTTCCGTCTGTCTTTCTGTCTCGTGTCCCGGGAACTCCATACGCCGCTGCCCGTCTGGCTGAAAGCCCAGGGCAGCAACGGGAAGATTTCCACTGACTTCAGTCTGTCTTGGATCAGATCCAGGGTGGGAGCAGGATTAAGACATCCACTCAGTCCCTGATGGCCTGGACAATGGCCAATGCCAGTGGCACACTTAGCGTGGCCCCTCCTGCTCGGAGCCATCCTGACTGCTCAGCTCCTCCAAGCCCCACATCCCTCAGAGAAAGCCAAAAGTTGTGCCACAACTATGCCACAGATGGCCTCTGCTCTGCCTGGCTGAGGACAGACCTTCTTTGGGGCAGGGATCATCCATGTGTGTTTCCAACACAGCAGTCTGCTCTGAACATAAACAATAACAAGGGACGAGGCTTTTCTGCTGCAGTGGTGTGAAAAAAAAAAAAATCCAGATTAACTTTCCCACTCCTTTTCTTTCTCTCTCTGCATCTGAGAGCAAGAAACACAATTTATTACGGCGCTATCAAATTAGAACTGTAGCTCAGGCTTTCAGTGGTCAATTATGATCCGCAGCGGAACGCCGGAGCCGGGTGTTCGCTCGCGGCGCTTTGTTCCCGCCAACGCCTTCCCGCAGGGCTGGCTCTGAGCTGCGTGGGCAGGGGGAGAGCCCGTGGAGCTGCCAGCAGCCCCCGTCCCCACGATGCCGAGGGTCCTTGCTCGTCCCTCAGCTGTGTTTGGCATCCAAAGGGAAACAGGTCAGGAAAATGGGGGATGCGAGGCTGGGCTTGAGTTTGGCCGCCTGCGTTTTGAGGGCAATTCTATTTTGAGCTGAACCTGCGCCAAATTCAGTGGGTTCCAGTAGGTTTGTTTCTACCAGGGATTGAAACGCACTGGATTGAAAGGGGAGAGAAATGTTCCCACCAAACAATTCAGGCCTTTGCCCCCTGCAGTTCTCCTTTCATGCCCACCGCTTCCTCCGCAAGCCGGTTCACACCAAGGGCTCCCTGGGAGCTGCTCCCCCGCTCGCCCCTCGCGTATTGAAGGCCCTTCCAGAAGAGTGCAGAGCTCAGCCCGCTGCTTTCCCAGTGCAAGCTGGCTCCTGCTAGCGAAAGCAGGTTTGGGAAAGGTTATGTTCCTAAGGAAAATGGCTGTGTCGCTGCGCTAACAGAAGCGAGTTGTGCTTGACGGAGGATGCACCTCGGCGAGTCCTCGCTGTCAGTCAGACCTGAGGCACACAACATGCAGCAAGCACGCGACCTGCCACCCTGCACCACTGCCACCCCGTGTTTATGAGAAGCTGTCACCACACAGCTTCAATCCCTCACAGAAAAAGAAATTTAAAAAAAAAAAAAAAAAAAAAAGAAATCCAGGTTCTGAAGGGCATATCTTAAAGATTGCAGAGAGTCATCTAGTTATGTAAAAATAAAGTATGAATTTTAATGTGAGGCATTAACATGAGCTCTTTTAGGAATAACTACAGGACTTCATGATGAACGTATTAGAGCCCCGCTCCAGCACAGGTGCCTGCCAGTCTTCATAAATCAGCTTCAACAAGTTAATTCTTCATAAAGGAAGAGGAATGTGAATTTCAGGGATGGATGAATGGGCACATAATAAAAGAAGGTGCATGACTTAGAGCACAGGTCCTGGGAGGTGGGAAGAGGAGGGCAGTGTCAAACAACACAGGAGAGGATAAGAGTTTTGGGAGAGGTCTTTTATATCCCAACAAAGGGCAGTAGTTTGCAAAAGTGGCTCTTACCTATTGCTTCTATCGTGATAGCTCCTGGAGACGCCTGGGATGACTGGGTGCTGTTAGAGGTGCCAGGGATGCTCGGTGACATGCAGAAGACAGGGCACTGCTGGCCATCTGAAGGTTGCTGTGCTGCAGAGAGTGGGCCCAGGGCGATGCCTGCCTCCTGTCCTTGGACAGTACTTGTCACAGAGCTGCTCTCAGGGAGGAGAGCGCCCGTCCTCCCCGCACGTGGGGATGCTTCTCACACTAAACCCGTTCAAAAGGTCACTGAGGTGTTCCCTGTGAATAGAGCTTGCTGCCGAGCCAGGCTGCTTTTATTTGTTGTTGATTTTATTGATGTTATTGACTTTTCCATGGAGCACTTTGGGGACGTTTGCACGATGGCATGTGCAGGCGCTGCAAATTGCTCGATGGTACAATGCTTAAGTCGCACCCTGCACGGGCGCCAGAGACACATTTTTATTAAGAATCTGTGGTAGTTGCTGCTTTTGTGTTTATGATAACATGTGTAATGCAGTCCTCGCCGCGGCCGTCCCGCTGTGGCCGCAGGCTAAGGCAGAGTGATGATGTGTCGTGCCAGCGCTTCCCAGGCAGCAGCAGCCAGGCTGCAAGAGCTCCCAGGCCCTCTGCCAGCATCCCAGCAGGTAGGGAGTGTGCAGGACTGCAGCACGGCCAGCCCAGACACACAGCATGGCTGCTGCCACGCTCTGTTCCTGCAGGCGAGGCTTGAACCTTGCAGGAATTTGTGTAATTGCAGCTACCGGGGGTGAAGGAGGTCAGATGCACCTGAAAATGTCAGAGTTTCTAACCCAAGGTCAAGGTCTCCTCAAAAGGCTGGGCATCTGGTGCTGGATGAGCTGCTCCAGAGCAGTGACATGTGGCCACCAGGAAGGTGCTTTCACTGGGAGGAGAGGGGGATTAAGATACAGACCCTCCTGACTGCAGCCTCTCCCTGAGGCATTTCTTCATGTCCTTGCTGCCCCTGCCCTCTGCATCCCTGCTGTCCTCCTCTCCCGGGCAGCCAGCATCATGGCATTAAGTGTTTTAAGCAGAGCTTTTATAGATCGAGCTCTGGAAATGTGATGTTAACACAGCTACGCAGACAAACACCATTAATATTTCAATATGTGGGTGAGGACAGGGAGAACATCCTTTCCTCCGTAAATAAAACAGGATCACTTGTTTTCTGCTCCAAGACTTGTCGCCTGCCTGAGACAGTAATATTTTAAAGTTGATTGGATCTTAAAATTGTAAGAGGTCCCCAGCGGCCCGACTTTAGCTGGCATTATCAGCTCAGCCATTGTCTTATGAAGCAATCTCCTCTTGAACCATCCTGTGCTCCCTCATCCTTTAAACACGTGCAGCCGGAAGCAGCTCGATTCTCCCCAGCTAGGGCTGCACGGTGATGGTGAGGAATGAAGATGAATGTCCTCCTGCCTGTGACCTTGGCAGCAGCCAGCCTTGTCCTTGGCACTGGGAGCACCTCCGAAGGTTCCTGTTTGCTTTTCTTCACTCCCCAGGGACAGGTTGACAGTGCTGTCCTTCAGGCTGAAAAACACGTCAGAGGGAAAAGCTGGGGCAGCGTGAGGGAGCGAGTGACATCCTGCAGGGCACGAGGGCCAGGCTGGACCATGCCCTGGGCACGGGGGAGATGGGGCAGCTCACTGCCCTGGGCTCTGCTCCTGCAGCATCCCCCAGGGGAGCAGCCAGCCCTGCAGCACACAGCAGCGTCGCGGTGAACAGCAGCCCCCAAATGTCCCAGGGCAGTGTGATGGCACGATCCTTGCTGTCGTGGTGGGTTAAAACCTGGTCCTGCTGTGGGGAGGACAAAACAGGCAGTCCTGGGGGAGGGTGAGGTGGGAGCCAGGAGCTGCTGTGCTGCTTCAGGCAAGAAGAATTATTTTAGTTTGAGAAGAAAGACGTGGGCATGTCCCCACAGCAATTAAGTGGGGGTTTGCACACTGGAGTTGTAAGGATGATTTCTAGAAAATGGGCATACACAGCTCTGGAAAACAGGAAGAAGAGAAGCAAAGGCATGAGGTGTGCTGGCAGGATTGGCTGAGGGAGTGCTGACAGTGCCATGCCTGCCCAGGAAGAGGGAAATCCTGATGGCGTGTGGCTGGGCAGAGGGACAGGGAAAGGCAAAATGATCCTCTGCGGTTAGGAATGAAAGTAAGACAAATTCAGGCAAGAAATATGGACAAATTCTTAGCAGCATGGTCATAAAACATGGGAACATTTTACCTAGGGATGGCAGTGCAGCTTCCCAGAGTCTTTAAATCAACACCAGATATCACACGATCTCCAGGCAGAGAGCATCTGCAATCTTCTGAAGGTTTCCTCTGGGCTACACTACCTCTGCTCTTAATTAGAGTGGGCTTAAAAAATTAAAAATCCTACTAGTTGATTTGCCTTTGCAGTGAATTTCCCCATTGGTTTCCATCTGAGTCCTGTGAAACCAGGACTGTGTGTCTGCTGTTCTTATTTCCAGCTTCAGATAATTCTTCCAAAATGCCCTCTTGTACAAATTGAGCCCAATACGTGTGTGCTGTGGTAGCTAGGAGACTGGCAGGAACAGTGCTCGCTGTGATTATCCAAAGCAGTTGTCATGTTATTCTCATTGCTAATGGTATATAATTATGTATTAAGGCTCTCTCCAGGTAGAGCATCTTGGGGCAATTAGGGCACACAGCAGAGGACACGGAAAAGACCTCAAGACAAGTCACTTTGTCCCTCTGGAAAGGGAAATAATTGTCCCGGAACATATTGTTCTCATTTTTGCTGCCTGCCATGAAAGCGGATCCATTGCAGCGAGCTGGGACATGGTGTGACCAGAACCAGGAGAGCAGGATCCTCTCTGCACGGTGCATGCAGTGCATGCAGCACTCCTGCTTGGAGCCATGCAGCCTCTCATGCCAGGATTGCACTCCCCTCCTTTCCTTCCCTTATCACCCTTTGTTCTGACCAGGGGATTTGATTAGCCCTGGTCTGTCCACTCTGCTGGTCCCAGGCTGGCCCGGATCCTGTCCAGGCTGCTGGTGAGCCTGGGCTGGGGGGAGGATTCCCTGTGGGGTGCTTTTCTCCAGGGGCTGTGGAGATCCTCAGCTGCCCCTTCCCCTGGGCCTAGCCAGCCTGTCCTCTGCAGAGCTCACAGACCAGAACCAGCATCCCAAACTGCACTGCTGCCTGACACACTGCTGCTGGACACTGCTGCTGGACACTCATGCCCTGGACACTTCTGCTGGACACTGTGCACTGGACATTCCTGCCTGGACACTGCTGCTGGACACTGCTGCACTGGACATTCCTGCCTGGACACTGCTGCTGGACACTGCTGCCCTGGACACTGCTGCCCTGGACACTGCTGCTGGACACTGCTGCACTGGACATTCCTGCCTGGACACTGCTGCCCTGGACACTGCTGCCTGGACACTCCTGTCCTGTGTTTCCCCCTCTGGAAACACAGAACAATCTAATTCCTGCAGGAAACTTCTTCCCTGTGGAAACAAGGGATCGAGAGGTAGCTTGTACTCTTTTCAGCCCTCCCTCTGGCTGCTCGAGCAGTCAAACCACAGCTGCCAAGGGAAGGAGCCGTGGGCTCTGTGCAGTTCCCACCCAGCCCTGGCTCCGTCCCGCTCCTCCGCTCGCAGCTCCGCCGCTCGCTGTGTTTGGGAGCCACCACAAGACCAACTGCAGCAACAGCAGCGATGCCGCCGGGGAAGGGCAGCCCACGAAAACGGGCTGGGAGCGTTTTTTGGGCTGTTAACGAGCAGCGGGTTGAGTGCCAAAACTCGCGCAGGGAAAGGCGAGGGCATTGCAGATCCTGGTGGGAGCATCCCCCTGCCCCTGGGGCTCCCTGCTGCAAACAGCAGCTCCCGTCAGGGGTGCTGGTGAGCAGAGCACGGAAAATGGGAGCGTGCAACAGGTTGGAGGACTCGTGGGGACTTTGAGGGGATGCAGAATCCAGAGCCAACAGTGAGCGCAGCAGGGCAGCCTTCCACGCTGCTGCCAGCCCTCAGGGCACGGCCGAGGGCTCGCTGCAGGTACCGCTGCAGGCGTTTCCCCTCCAAGAAAGGGCTGGGCTTTGCCTCTGTGATGGCACCGGGGATCCAGAGCCACCTTCTCTGTCGTGTGAGGAGTTTTATTCTGACTGGCAGGAACAATGAGAACAAGCACTGCAGAGCGCTGGCTGGCGATGAAAGTTTCTCTGAACCGACAGAAATTTGCTTCAAAGGGGCCTATGAAGAGGTTCCATTTAATTATGAGGCAGAAAGTGCCACATAACTAATATATATGCACACAAATATATCCCCATGCATGCAGCCATCCCCAAAAACTGGGCACTGCAGAGAGCCAGGCAGACCCTTCGGTGCTGCAGCCCTGGCAGCTCATGCTGCACTGGAGTCACGTTGCAGCCAAAGGAACATCAAACTCAGTCTTATTTTTAACTTGGCTGGAGGGAAAGTGGAAGGAATATCTTACAGTGGAAGAAGTAGATGAGGACCCTGGAGATCTCAGCTGAGTTCTTGGCTCTGCTGCAAATTCCCCATGCGACCTTAAGGAGGTCATTTCATCTCTCTGTGCTTCATTTCCCTTCTGCAAAGTTTGGAGAGCGTGATCCTCCCTCCGGTCTTGTCTGCTGGGTCGGGAGCAGACACCAGTTTTATTCCCTTGCAAGTGCAGTGCAGGAGAGCTCTGTCTGGGGAAGGTGCTGGGCAGTTGCCCCAGCTGTGCCCTCACGTAGGCGGTGTGGCGTTTTGAACCCCAATTCCCCCCAGATTTCCCAGGAAAAAGGGTTTTGAGCCTGGCCTTAGGAAAGCAGAAGGATTTGCAGTCTGTAACCTGCCCGCAGTGGCCAGAACTGAGGGGTCAGTAGGCGCCGCTTGACTCTCCAGATAATTGTTTTCTTTTCCAAAACACGGTGCCTGCTGGGCCCTGCCACACCATTATCACACCCATCTGTGCTCCTCTCGCCGCTGCTGGGGAATGGATCTCGCTGGGTGCCACCTCTCCCTGCCTTGGCACTTGCCGGGCAGCCCGTGCCCCGCGGGGATAAAACATCTCTGCACACCCGGCAATTTGCGGCCATTTGGATCCCATCCATCAGCGGGCAGGCGGCAGAGAGACAATCCCTGGTTCCAGAGGGACCCCCGTCCCATGGCCTGGGAGGCTCCTGCTCACACTAACCCCTGCTTTGTCCCTTTCCCTCTCTTTCCTCTGCTCGCTGTCCGGCTGCAAGGATGGTCCTGGGGCCGGGGGTGCCCTGTCCTGGGTGGCTGTGGCAACTTCTGACAAGTTGTGTTTTACGGAGTAGTCGCGGGGTAATCTTGCACGTCCTTGTTTTGTCATTTGGGGCACTTAAAGTGTCACAGAGATTTCACTACCCTAAAAGCTTATCTGTCAGCAGGAGAGAGTTATTCCAGTAAAAGGGTATCATCAGCGGCAGTGGGAGGAAAAAAAAAAAAAAGAGACAAAAATCGTGTCTGAAGGTTTTCTATTCCGGGCTCTCTGCAGCCGACCTTGAGCCGATGCAGCTGCACCCAGCAGCTCCCAGGGCCCGGGGGCAGCACTGGCAGCGGTGCCAGGGGGGCTGAGCAGTGTCCCCAGCACATCCCTGCCCCTCCAGCATCCAGCTCAGCCCCAGCAGACCGGGGGAATGTTGCTTGAGGGTCTCTGTTTCATCCCCTGCCTTCATAAGGTCGGTGCTGTCTGTGCTGCCGCTGCCAGAGGGGAGAAGTTCCACTGGCCCATTGTGGAGGAGCCAGCAGCTGTGCCTGGGAGCAGGAGGATTCCTCTAAAAAGAGAGAAGGGGAGCAGACCGCACTGAGGGTGGGCAGAAGTGTAGCATGAGCTGATATTTTTTCCTGATTTCTGTGGTTTGCACCCAAATAGTGCAGTGTGGATTGATGGAGAGGATGAGAGGGGCAGGGAAGGGCCCATTGTGGACGAAGGAGGGAGGAAGGAGGGAGGAAGGGAAGGAGGGAGGGATAACTGGTTGCTCTTTTTGCCGTCGTGGGAGGCTCAAATGGCTCATGTCAGGAAGGAGTTTCCACACGGGAATCTCTCCATGCTGGCAGCCACTGGAGCCGTGGGGACTGCTGCTGAAACGGGAGCACAAAGCCCTGGTGCAGCCGCAGGTTCAAAGTGCTGTTAACGCCTCGATCCGGGAGACATCCACAGGCAGTAACGGGTGGAGCCGAGAGCTCCCCGGCACGCTTTGTGTTTGCCTTTGAGGAATTCTTTTAACTGCCACGTCCAAAAAGAGTCATTTGCATCCCTAAATCTGGAACCTCCATGCCTGTGTGACGCTGGTGGAGCTTTCAGAGCATGGAAACAACTGGTCTAAGTGCTCCCGCAGAAAGGAATGGTGTGAAGCCAGGGGGTCCTTGCTGTTCCCCCTCCCCAGCTCCTGCTGCAGGAGGGAACTTTGTTTCCAGCCCAAAAAAACACCTGCTTTGGTGGGGTTTATCTGTGCTCTGCCAAGTGCCTGACGAATTTGTGCTAAATTGGAACCTCAAATGATGCCAGCACAGAAAACCACGAGTGCTATTGCATAACACAGGGAGACGAGGTAAAAATCCTCCGTACGGCACCGTTACTTCAGAAGCAAGAATAAACAGTATTTAAAAATGTATAAATGCAGGTGGCATATTTTCCTTAAAAAATGTTTCAAGAAAAACAAAAGCATTTTAACACGGAATAAAATATGAAAAGCAGGAGAAGCAGGGCAGAAAGAAGTCAGAGGAAGAGGGGAAAACTAACAAGATGGAAATGAAAGACAAAGTGAATTCTGGTGGCACGTGGCCGTGATGTGGGTGTGGGGAGCTGCTGGGACAAGGGTGAACTGTGTGTCCCCAGCTCCAACACAGTGCCTGGGGGACAGCAGCTCCAAAGGGATGCACCCAGGCATCTCTGCAGGTGCTGGCTGTGGAGGATAACCCTGTGCAGGGATGTCCCTCAGCTCTGCCCTGCTCCAAGCCTGCCCACACAGAAAACAAACCTCTGGAATCGCCAACTTACCTGGGAGTTGGTGACGGAGGAGAGAGACATTTCACAGACTCATTTATTTGCCCCATTAACCATTTTAACGGCCTCTCTGCAATAACAATCATTCCCAGGGCTGGCAGAGCAGGTGTTCCAACAATCAGCAGGACTGAGCAGCCCTGGACGGCCGTTATTATTAATGCCCATCATAAAAACAAGCCTGGGAGCCGCACGCCCCGCGCTCCATTACACCCTCTGCTTTATGGGCCGGCAGCTCCCGCTCCAGGACAGCCCAGGAGCAGCAGCTCACCTGGCAGCAGCGTGGGGAGCACCAAAGAAAGGCTGTCCAGAACCACCACCTTTCAACTGACCTGTTTTATTGTGTCGTGAAAGACTGCACCTACAACCAGGAGTCTCGAACAGCGTGGTTCACCCAGAGCCGGGCGCTCCGAGGCCCCGCGTGCCGATTCCCTGCCCAAACTGAAAAGCAGCAGCAACTCAGGCTTCTGTCTCCATTGAACAGCTGCTAAGAAACAAGGTAACCCAGGGTGCAGCTTCCCAAGAGACTGGCAAACAAAAAAAAACCAGGAGACGCAATCTAGTGTGTGCTAGGGGCTGGTGTGGCGGGAGGGGAGATCAGCTGGCAGCTTTGTCACTTTCCCCGTTCTCAATCAGTTTCCTTTTCTTCTCATCCGTTTTCCTCTTGAAGATGTGGTCTCTGTAGAACTGGAGTTCTTTGATGCTTTCCCTGATGTCATCAAGTGCTCTGAAAGAGAATTAAGGAGGGTTTCAAAGAGCCTGGGTACATCCCCACATCCTATGGCCGCTGAAAACTTCCAGGCTGCAGGAAAGCAAACTGATGCACACGGAAGGTGCATCTGTCAGACATGAAAATAACACTCATTGTCTCAGGGAAGCAATAAAAGTCCAGTGGTGCCAAGGTGCCAGGAAGTAACTCATGGTTTATTAGCTTCTGTCAGCCTGGGACACAGCTGCTGGAAACCAGCAGGGTCTACAGCATGGGCTGTCAGAAACAGCTCAGCCCGAGGGAAGGGAAGGGAAGGGACAGGGCTCCAGAGAGCTGCCCAGGGCTCCAGAGAGCTGCCCACCTCAGCCAGGGCAGATCAGGGCTCAGCTCCCTCCACATCAACCACAGCTTCAGCCAGGACCTCCGTGACAGCCAGCCCTCCTCCTCCTCTGTGTGTACCAGAGCCTCCCTCCTGCCCAGCACGGGCACATCAGAGCAGAGCCACAGAGGCTCCCTGGCTCCTTCCTGCTGCCTCTCTGGCACATCCCAAGCTTGGGAAATAGGCAGGAGCAGGACTCTCACCCCACCCCCCCTTCACAGTTCAATTTTTGTGTTTCTGTGACCACATCTGCCCAAAAAAAGGGCAGATAACCCCCATTAAGTGACTGTTTGCATGGTCAACAAACATGCACTTTGAAGAGCAGAGTGAATTGGATGGGCTGAGGAAACTTCTGGTTCTCTGGATTTTAATAATCCTTTTCCCTATCTAGGCTTTGGACAGGAGAGTTCAACCATCTGACAGGCTGCAGAAGCCATCCCCACCTGCATCAGCCACGGGATGCTGGAATTCACAGGGAGCCCCATTTCCTGCTGAGGAAGAGCAGGGATCTCTGCAGGACAAGCCCTGCTCTGCCAGTGACAGAGGCACAAAGCTCACCTGTGAGAAGCCGCCTTCTTTGGTGCAAACTCGTATTCCTCTGGATACCAGCGCCTGGGAGCAGAAAAATTGCCACTTAGAAAGAAAACTGGGATTCAGAGCCAGGTCTGCTGGCTGCTGTGGGTTTGTTACACTTGGTGAAGGAACCCTGCTTTCAGTGACACCCAGAGAAGCCACAGCCCTGCGAGTCCCCCTGCCTGACCTGCAGAGCCCCAGCACCACAAATGGGCACCCCGGGGGTACCTGTCAAACACTTCACTGGGGGAACACTTACCTGCAAAGTTCCTTGACAGTGCTCACATCAATGATCCTGTAATGAAGGTGCCTCATGAACTGCGGCATGTATTTGTCAAGGAATTTCTTATCTGCATGAACAGAGTTACCTAGAAAGACACAAACAGGATGTTTCTTCAAAGATGCTACAGAGCAACATGGAAAGGAGCAGCAGGCAGAGCGAGCTGGGAGAGATCACAGGGGGAGAAAAGCCATTCACAAGCAGCTCATTTATCCCATTTTCTAGCAAATATGATTGTAAAGGTTTGTCAGATTTTCACTGCAGGATCACACGGGGTTCAATACTAATACCTCTAGTAATTCCTCGGTTACTACTCCCACAATTTGTGTCACACAGATAAATATCACAGAATTATGCCAACACTGGGTTTTTCACAATTTGTGTCACACAGATAAATATCACAGATGCGGCATGTATTTGTCAAGGAATTTCTTATCTGCATGAACAGAGTTACCTAGAAAGACACAAACAGGATGTTTCTTCAAAGATGCTACAGAGCAACATGGAAAGGAGCAGCAGGCAGAGCGAGCTGGGAGAGATCACAGGGGGAGAAAAGCCATTCACAAGCAGCTCATTTATCCCATTTTCTAGCAAATATGATTGTAAAGGTTTGTCAGATTTTCATTGCAGGATCACACGGGGTTTAATACTAATACCTCTAGTAATTCCTCGGTTACTACTCCCACAATTTGTGTCATACAGATAAATATCACAGAATTATGCCAACACTGGGTTTTTCACAATTTGTGTCACACAGATAAATATCACAGAATTATGCCAACACTGGGTTTTTCACCAAGTGAAAGTGGCCATTGGTATTCATTTCACTCAGCACCTGTCCCAGGACCATATATGAAATTCTGAAAGCAGTTCTGGATAACAGGACACCTGGAAGATCCTTACTTAGCCTTTGGTTGGATAGCCAGGGAGGAAAAGGCACAGCACAGAACAGGAACCCATCCCTGCCGTGTGCCAGGGGGTGTTGGCATCCCGCTGGAATGCAGGATGGAGGAGGATGTGCTGTAGTGCAGAAGGAAGATGCTCACCTGCAAGAGGACAGAGCCCTGGGGGTGTCTGCTGCCGCACGAAGGACAGGAACTCGTACTCCGCCTGCTGCAGCGAGATTTTACTCTCCTTCACAGCCTTAGTAAGGCCAGACTGCAAAGAAGAGCCAAGTCATAAATCAGAAACACCCTGTCACAGACACTGCCAGGAATGCTCCAGTTCTCAGGTAAATGTTTAACTCTGCAGTGAAAGGGCAGCCCTCAGAGGGCTGCTGGTTCCCCAGGTGCCTCCTGAACTCTGATTCTCAGTTCTCTGGGGCACCCCCAGCCTTCACTCTCCCCAGGGACCTCCAAAACCAAGGCAGGAAAATAGTCCTGACAGCACTGACCCTCCTGTGTGGTCTGGGACTTTCTCCTTCCCTTTTTTTTTGATTTCTTTGCTCAGAGCTCTTTTCAGTTACCAAGATGTGAGGCGTTGTTTATCCACCTGCACATCCTTGAGCCAGGAGAGCGCTGCATCCCTTCACATCCCTGATCCAGGAGAGGCACTCACCTCCCCAGCAGGGAGCAGCAGCTACCAGTGAACACAAATAAACAGGATCCTGCCTTCAGGGTTTATCAAGATTCCTATAAATCAGGAAAGTTCCTCCCCCTTTTTTTTTTTTTTTCAATAGCTAAATGTCAAATCCCTCTCCAAGTGTTCTCAGTGATTTATTTCCATCTGGCTACGCTATATATTTCCACGACTGCGCAGCAAAAATCTACTTGACAGATCCAAGTGGTGGTTAAAAAATTCATTATGTGGCAGCATTTTCATCTATATTCTAATTGCTTCTCTTCTCTTAGTCAATTAAAAATAAGTAGCTCCTCAGGAGCAGCAAGGACGTGTGCCACCATCTCCACTTCACTCCCGAGCTGAAGCCGAGCTGGAATCCTCGGCTGGGGCAGGGACAAGCACCCATCACACTAAATTAATATTCATCTCCCAAACTCTTGCTAATTCTTCCCAGGGAGAGCAAGATGCTGAAGGGGAAGGAGGTGGGGTTATGGATGTCTTAAAACTTCAGCCCTTAATTGAAAACTAACTTGAATTTCAATTCATCATCACAGACTGGAAAATCCATTTGCTCTCTTGCTGCTGGCAAGGAGGAACCTTTCTTTGGTGGCCCAAAGAACTAAAAATAATCTCTTGCTGCAAAAGTGAAGCTTTCAGTGAAAAAATCCACGAGGCTTACAGCACTGAGGGAACAGGCAAAAACCCAGTGTTTACAGGCCTGTTTAATCCCACATGCACCAGAGTCCACAGGAAGAAATCTGCCTTTGACTGGCTCTGGAGTGTTCTGCACCGATCCTGCATCTGTTCTTACTCAGGCATTCAAGCTTCACCTCCCCCTTCCCCACTGGAATTATTCTGAATTATTTTATGCAAGACTTCAGCAGGAGGAGCTGTCAGAGTGTGACCCCAACCCAGCCTACACCAGGGCTCCCACAGAGGCAGGAGGTGGCCAGCAGCTCTGTGAGAGGACCAAGGAACCAAACCCCAACTCCCAGCCTCCCAGTGGCACAGAGGAGGCTGAGCCCCTGCCTTGGGAGATGCGAGCCAGTGGCACATCCCTGAGAGACAGATCCCATTCTGCCCCCCTGCCTGCTCCAGCCCTCCCAGGGGAGTCCCACTGCTGCTGCTGTGCTGATGCCTCCTGCTCCCAAAGCAGGAAGCAGCTTCCAGCACTCTTCCAACTTAGCAGAAACCAGGCTGCAAAGCACAGGCTCCTCCAGGCAAGCTGGAAGCTGAAGGCTAAAGATCCCTGAGTGCAGTCTGAACTGTGCCACAGATGGCTTGTGACACCTTGGGCAAAGCATTCCACACAGGCTCCTCAGTACAAAATGAGACAGATGCTGTCTCCTGTCTTTGAACCCCTCTGTGTGGCTGCGAATTGCTCAGGATTTGTCCCTGCTCAGGTCGTACTGCAGCTGATCACTCAGAATTAGTCCAGCAGCTGATCATTCAGAACTACAGTCCTGCAGCTGATCACTCAGAATTATACCTACTACAGCTGATCACTCAGAATTACACATCCTGCAGCCGATCACTCAGAATTACAGTCCTGCAGCTGATCACTCAGAACTACAGTCCTGCAGCTGATCACTCAGAGTTATACGTACTACAGCTGATCACTCAGAATTACAGTCCTGCAGCTGATCACTCAGATTTACACATCCTGCAGCTGATCACTCAGAATTAGTCCTGCAGCTGATCACTCAGAATTACACATCCTTGCAGCAGATCACTCAGATTTACACATCCTGCAGCTCATCGCTCGGATTTACACGTCCCTCCATCGCGGCCCAGGCCCAGAAGGGTTTTACCTTGCCGTGGTGCTCCTTGCACCACTCGGACATGCTCTCCAGCAGTTCGTCGGGCTGGTTGATAATCAGGTTCGGGCCCTGTCGGGGACAGGAAGCATAAAGGCGATGGGGAAGAAAAGTTCAGAAGCAGGTAAAGTTGTGTGCGGAGCCCGAGCGGAGCAGGGAGCAGGGCCGGCCCGGGGGCACGCCGAGCGCCGCGGCGCAGCCCCCGCTGCCGCGGCCGCCCCCGGTGCGGAGCCCGGAGCCCGGAGCCGGGACCGCCCGGCGTTACTTCGTTCCACGTCCCCCGGCGGCGCCCCGGGGTCCCGCGCGGCTCACCTCGGCCAGCACGTTGAGGTCGCAGTCGGTGATGAGACACGCCATCTCCAGGATCTGGTCCTTCTCCACGTCCAGGCCCGTCATCTGCCAGGGCCGAGCGGCAGCGTCAGCGCGCCCCGGGCCCCGCGCCCCCCGTCCCGTCCGCTCCTTCCCCGCGCCCCCCGCCGCCCCGCACTTCCAGGTCCACCCAGACCATCTCCAGGATCTGGTCCTTCTCCACGTCCAGGCCCGTCATCTGCCAGGGCCGAGCGGCAGCGTCAGCGCGCCCCGGGCCCCGCGCCCCCCGTCCCGTCCGCTCCTTCCCCGCGCCCCCCGCCGCCCCGCACCTCCAGGTCCACCCAGACCATGCGCTGCCCCATGTCGCCGCCGGCCATGGCCGCCGCCCTCCGCCGGCCCCGCCACAACCGCCCGGCGCAGATCCGCAGGCGGCCCAGGCCGGCGCGGCCGCCGCCCAGCATCGCCGCCGCACTACAGCTCCCGGCGACCCCCGCGCCGCCGCCTACGCTCCGTGGGGGTGGAGGCGCCGCAAGGGCTGCTGGGAGATGTAGTCCGCGGTAGCCGGGGGCGCGCCTCCCGTCACCGGCGGCACGGAGCAGCTCCGCTGCCCCGGCCTCAAAGGCGGAGGTTCACCCAGGGAGACTTTTAATGTTCTCCAAGACAATAGTGTAATATTTTAAATGGACAACAGGGAATAGGTTCATATTGAAAGAGAGCAGGTTTGGATTACATATCAGGAAAAAATTCTTTACTGTGAGGGTGCTTAGGCACTGTAACAAGTAACCCATGGAAACTGTGGATGCTCTGTCAGTAAAAGCGTTCAAGGCCAGGCTGGATGGGACTCTGAGCAGCCTGGGGTGGTGGAAGGTGTCCCTGCCCACGGCAGGGGGTTGGAGTGAGGTACCTACAACCCAGACCAATGTGTGATTCTGTGACTGTACAAAAAACAACATGAGGAACGCTACAGACGCCAGGCAGCATCTGTCCCACCTCAACTCTGCTTAACACACCAGACCCATCTGACACAGATGTTCCTTCCTCCTAAAAAAATACTAACAGCACGTATCTGTGACACAAGGACAGAGTGGTGGTTTCTCCAAGACTTCACCACGGCTTCCTTACCCCGTGAAGAGCCCTGAAGCGTGCGTTAACACATTTAACACTGAGACCGGAGTTGGGCAGGACTGCGCTGCTGGTATTTTTTACAAACACTAAAAGGTGACTTCACTGTGGGTGCTTTTTGGCTGGGACGGGGGGGGGGTTTATACACGTCCTCGGTGAGACACGGGCGACGCCGGCTTTGCCCTCGAGTGCGTCAGTGCCGCGCCGAGTGCCACTTGGCCTCCCTGTAGCCGTCGCGGCGGTACTCGTAGCTCCAGCCGTCGCGGTGCCGGTCGTCGTGGTGCTCCTCGCGGCCCCGGTAGTGGTGCTCGGCCTCGTGGCCCCTCTCCTCGAAGCCGTACTCGTCGCGCTTGCCGCGGCCATACTCGGGGCCGCAGTCCCCGAAGCGCTCGCGGCCCGGGTGGCGGCCGTCGGGGGCGTAGGGGTGGGCGCCCGGCCGGCCCTTGCGCGGCCCCTCGGCGCGCCGCGGCCCCGGGGAGCCCGGCGCGGCGTGGAACGAGTGCGGGTAGGCGGGAGGGGCAAAGCCAGGCTCGTACTTGCCCCCGAAGTGGGGCTGCTGCCGAGCCGCGCTGTTCATCTGCAAGGGAAAGAGGGACGGGCGCGCTCGGTTTGATCGCTCGCCGAGCCGAACACCGGGACCTCCACGTCAGCCAGAGCCCTCCCAGCCGGCCCCCTGTCATGGTTTGACCCTGAAGTGAGGTCTTGGGAAGTTATGGTCAAACCAATCAGTGGCCAAATTTCAGACTGGCACCTGGTGTGGCCACTGGGGACTTGGGTGCGCCTCTGAGGACACGCAGGGGTTAAAAGCAGAGCACTCCCAGAGAGAATTCCTCTTTGGAGTCTGGCAGGTGAGCAGATCGGATCCTCTCCCCCCGCAGCTGTGTCTGGGTGGGGAAAGGGGGAAGGCCTGCGGCCTGAGAACGGGAAGCAGGAGCATGCAAGATGCAGGGGTGGAGGAGTCCTGGGATGGTTTGGGCAGCCCCCCCACCCCCGGAGAGGAGGAGAAGGGGTGGGCAAGGTGCCCAGCCGCTGCCAGGACAGGCTGTGCTTTTAACCCTTTTAGTGTTGAGACAATAGAAGCTGTAAAAACACTGCTCCTCCTCAGCTGGGAATTGAGAAGGGATGGAGGAGGAGTGTTTTGAAAGCGTTCTATTGTGGATTGTTGTGTGTGAGTGTAGTTTTCCCCTTCCTTTTCGTGTCTGTGTAGATTAATAAAGCGTTGTCTTTTCCCTCCACTCCCAAGTTACAGGCTGCTTTGTTCTGTTCCCGGGTCACATCTCACAGCAACCATTTTGGGGGATACACCTTTCATGGGGGCACTGGCACTGTGCCAGGGTCAATCCATGACCCCCCCTCTGCCCCAGCAGCTGTGCCCGAGGGTGTGCACGTACCACCGCGTGTCTCTGCAGGCTCGACGGGAACCCCGGGGCGCCCGCGCCGTCTGGAACCCTGTCGTACCTGCAAACAGAGCAGGAGGGTCAGCCTTAAACACACAGCTGCTGCACCCCACTGGGGCTCCCTCCACAGGAAGGAAACACCCAAGTGCTCTCGGGAGTGGCCAGTGTGGAATGCCTGTCCATTCCACACTCCTGTGCTGGCCACGCTCGTACCTGCTGCAGTTGGATGCTGGGTGAAGCATCCCAGGAGGGTTGGTGCCAGGAGCTCCCAGCTGGGAACAGGATGGATTGATGTCCTGGGCTGTGTGGCTGCTCCCTGGGGAGAGACAAGTATGTCAGGAGACCCACAAATAGCAGTTAAGGAAATCAGGTGTGAAGTGGACTTGCAGAAAATCAACACGTTTTGAACTGGCTCTCAAGTTTCCCCGTATTTGACTGGCTCTCAGGTTTCAGGGATCTGCAAAAGCTTATGGTCCACTTACCAAAACAAAGCACTGCAATTGTCTTAATTCCCACCACAAAGGGCAGAGATATTGCAGCCAATGTGCCTCATTTAACCACTATCAGACGCAATTTTTGCTGCTCCTGTGGTAATTTAGAACGCATCTTAGAGGTGCTGCAGGAATAACCAACAAAAACCCACAGAGAAGGCCCGGCCAAGGGGTCCCACCGGCCGTGAGGGACAGAGGGGCCCTGCTGGAAGCACCGGAACAGGAGGGCGTGAGGGGAGCAGAGCCGGCAGATGAGGCACAGCCTCCTGCAGATCACCCGGATAACCACGCTTCTGCTGCAGGCCAGGGCGGCTGCCAGCAGCTCCCGCTCCCTCCAGAGAGCGGGGGAAGGCGCTCCGGTACCTGATCGGAACTGGATGCGCATGGGCCGTCCGTACAGCTTGATCCCGTTGAGCAGCCGCAGCCCGTACGGCACCGACTCCTCGTGCTTGAAATTGACGAAGGCGAACTGCTTGGGCCGTCCATCCCGGTCCTTCGGGATCTTCACGGTGATCACGGGGCCCGCCTGACACCGGGGGCGAAAGCGTTGAGCAAACAGCGGCAGGCAGCGCGTCCCGCCGAACCCTGTCCCGCGGCGGCCGCCGTAGCCCCGCCGGCCATGGCGGCCGCGGCCCCCCCGCCGCGCCCTCCCCCGGCACACACAGCGCGGCCGCCGGGCGGTACCTGGTGGAAGAGCTCGAAGATGAGCTCCTCGGTGACCTTGGGGTCCAGGTTCCCCACGAAGAGCGTCCGGTTCGCCTCGGCAGCCGCCGCCCCCATGGTCGCGCCGGGAAATGAGCGAGCGAGCGCCCAGCGGCCGATCGCCCCCCGCCCCGCGCGGCCCTTCGCGTGACGTCAGCGTCACGTGCGCGCGGGGGGCCGCCCCTTCCGGCAGGGGCGGGGCCAGGGGCGGGCAACGGGAAAATGGGAACGGGAGAATGGGAACGGGAGCGGAACCGGGAAAATGGGAACTGGAACCGGGAAAAGGAACGGGAACGGGAAAATGAACGGGAACGGGGCAATGGGAGCGGAACCGGGAAAATGAACGGGGCAATGGGAGCGGAACCGGGAAAATGAACGGGAAAATGGGAACGGGGAACGGGAAAATGGGAACGGGGCAATGGGAATAGGGCGGTGGGAACTTGAACGGGAGAATGGGAATGGGAACGGGACAGTGGGAACGGGGCAGTGGGAACTGGAGTAGGGCGGTGGGAACGGGAACCAGGTAACAGGGACGGGGCAATGGGAACGGGAAAATGGGAACAGGAACGGGAACGGAGCCAGGCACGGGAAAGGGAGCGTGGCCGGGAGCGGGTGTCGGCGGCAGCCGCGGGCGCAGGGTCCGGGCGGGACGGGCCCCGGGAATCCCGTGAATGCCGTGAGGAGCTGTAATTAAGCACTAATTGGCGATGAGCCCCGTCCGCCCCGCGGCGGCCGCCGGTGCAGCACGGCGCGTCCCCGTGGCGAGCCCGCGGCTGGCTCCGTGCCCCCGCTGCCGCCGGGCCGCTGCGGCGCCGAGGCTGTGCTCCAGCCGGGATGCAGGTCCAGCCCGGAGGGGTTTTGGGGAGCGGGGTCCCGCCCGAGCCGGGCTGTGCCCGCCCCGGCCTCCCCCGGGACTCCACGTCTCCCAGGACTTCGGGACGCATCCTTGGCTCTCCCCAGCCGCTGCAGCCCCCGGGGTGCCCCCGGGATGTCAAACGGGTGTTCTCCATCTGGAGGGATCTTTGAGAGGGGCAGCTGAGCCTTCATTTTTCATTAGATCCCCTCGCGCTGCAGCAGCTCCCGTTTCCTCGTTAATCGGGCGCCGCTCGTTCTCTCCGCTCCATTACTCGCCGCCGCACCTAGAATTTATATCCATTTGGTTAAATTCCAAACAGTCACTCGTTCAGGAAGGGAATTACTGCCCCGCTTTGCTAGGACTTCCACTCTGCCTTAATTTCCCTGGAGCCTCGTTTCCCTCTGCCTGTTTTCCCCGCCTGGGTCCCCCGGGCCCGGCTGGCGGCGCGTGGTGCCCGTGCCACCCTGGCTCGTGCCACGTGCCACGGCCTGGCCAGTGCCACGGGAGGAGCTGCTGGGCTCAGGCATTGCCTGGCACAGCCTGGCACAGCCCGGGCTTGAGAAATGCACAGGGAGAGAGCAGGAGCCACGTCGGGTGCTTCGGGGAGGCTCCTGGGGTTCTGTTGTGCTTGTTTGTGTCACAAGGGGAAAACCAGGAAACTTCTGCTTTGGGAGGAAAAGCCCGTCCTTTGGCTGCCTGTTTTCACTCTTAATGAGCAGGCCCTTGGAAATATTGCTGAGACTTCAACCAGTTCCTCTTGCCAGTTTCAACTCTAGAAGAGGTTTGGTGGTGTACTTATTTGGGGAATTTGTTTGGAGGGTTTTTTTGCTTCACCTTCTTCCTCAGTTTCTCCTGCTTCTCAGCCCACTTCTCCCTGGCAAGAAAATGCAAAAGCAAGTAGATGAAGACTCGTTCTGTGGGTATTTAGCATCTGTGCCTGGAGGGGGACGGGCAGCAGGACACCAGCCTCGCCTGTCCCCTGCCAGCTCACAGACACATTTCAGCACTGGCTCCCCGTGGGAGGCTCCTGCTTCGTCCTTCAGCCGCTCCTCAGGCTGGTTCTGCTCCGTGCAGTCCGAGGTGGTGGCCTCCTGGAAGTGCCCACAAGCAGACAGGAGCTGGTGGCTGGTGGGGCCGCTCTGTCAGGTGTCACCTCTCGGCCCACCTGGTGCACAGTGGGGACAAACCTTCCCGCTGGGGATGGAAACTGCCCCGGGGCAGAAACACCCCAGAGCCCCTCAGGCTGTTCCCCCGACCCAGAGATGTGACCCCAGGTGCCACAGAGCCCTGGCACAGCCCCGTACCCCAGTGCCAGGGCTCTCTGGCCACAGCCCAGCCAGGGGCAGCTCCTGCAGCGGGTCCAGAGCCTGGGGCAGGGGCAGTGCCAGCTGCAGGGGCAGTGGCACTGTGGGTTCAGGGGCAGTGCCAGCTCCAGGGGCAGTGCCAGCTCCTGGGGCAGTGCCAGCTGCAGGGGCAGTGCAGATCCAGGGGCAGTGCCAGCTCCAGGGGCAGTGCCAGCTCCTGGGGCAGCAGCATTGCCCCACGCCCCCCAGCCCAGCAGGGCTCAGTGGTGGTCCCAGGGCTGGCACAGCTGCAGCTGCAGCTCCCTGCCCGCACAGGGGTGTCCCTGGCAAGGCAGCTGTGTGTCTGGCTCGCTGCTGTGGGGCAGCCCGGCTCTGCTCACCTGGGCAGAACATTCCCTGCAGGATCCTCAGGTTCTGCACCATAAACGCGCCTCCCCTTTCCCGGCTGCTCCTCGTGCTGTGGAACTCTTTCAAACCCTCCTGAGGGTCAGAATTCTGCTGTAAAAACCCGCTCCGTGAGGACGGCTGGCTCTTCCATCCATCCATCCCGGAGCAGCCCCGCCGCCCGCGCCCCCGGCGAGAGCCCCGCGCCTTCCTCAGCACCACTGAGGCATCCCCCGGTTCCCTGCCTTTTCCACGGTGGTCTCCTCTCCGCAGTGACTCGCTCGGGGGGCTCTAGGGCCGCGGCGGTGACACTGCCGGCCGCGCAGAGGCAGCAGAGCCCCGCGCCCGCCGCGCCGGCAGCTCCGCCGCCCGTCCTCCTCCCAGCTGGAGCCCAAATGATCAAACCGTTTTAGGCTCATTACCGACTCCGAATCTATATAATTGGCCTTTGCTTTTTTAAGGATCCGTCGTTAGAAGCGACAGCAGAGCTGCGGCACCACCGTCACGCTAACAAACGCGGGTGTAGATCCGAGGTGCGTTTGCTCTACAAACCCCCTCGCTGAGCCAGAGCTGCCGCTGCCAAACCCTCTGCTGAGCGTGTGAGGCGTAAAAAGGACGTCAGCTAGAGAGATGAACGTGGTAAAGAGGTTTTCTTCTGGCAGCAAAGGCAACAGTCAGTGCTCCCTGCCACTGCAGCGCTGGGACGTGGGGCCCTGCGAGAGCCTTGCTGGCCAGGCAAGCTGACCCAGGGGCGTTTGCTTGGCTTTAGTGCTTAGCTTTCCATCCTCAGAGCCTGATTTTGTCACTGAATGGCATGATCTGGGGATAAAAGCACAAACATTGGCATCCAGAGGCCTCTGAGCAGGAGTGGCAAAGCATCTCTAGGCAAGGCTGATTGATGGCCCTCACTGCCAGCCTGGCACTGCCTGGTCCTGGGAATCAGGAATTGTAGGATGTCCTGGGATTGGCCTGCCATGGCAGGGACACCTTCCACCACACCAGGCTGCTCCTAGCCCCATCCAGCCTGGCCTTGGACACTTCCCAGGATCCAGGGGCAGCCCCAGCCTCTCTGGGCAACCTGTGCCAGGGCCTGCCCACCCTCACAGGGAAAGATTTCTTCCTAATACCTGATCTAAACCTTCTCTGTCAGGGTGAAGCCTTTGTCCCGTGTCCTGCCCCTCCAGGCTGTAAATAGCAGAAACTCTAAATAGGCTCCCTTCAGGCCCTGGAAGGCCCCAATTAGGACAGCCCAGAGAGCCAGCCCCTGGGCTCGTGGCAGTGCCCAGAGTGGCTCTGACACTGCAGCTTGCCATCTCCACCAGAGCTTGGCTGCAGACGTCTGATTTCCATTCCCCCCATACTCTTATTTCAATCAGAGTGTGTGATTAGGGCTGCACGAGCTCCATTGTCATCTCCACCTAAGTGCTGCTCTGATGGGTGGAAACAGCATCTCGGTGTTTACAGGGAGGAATGCGTGGCTCTGCTTCCCTGGATATCGCACAAAACCTGCCGCTGCAGGGAGGGAAAATCACACAAAAAAACGAGCAGCACCTGCAGGAGGCTGGGGAGGGAGGAGGGGAGCTCTCCCAGCTTATGGGGCAGCACCTTGGCCTCGTGCCCTCACCTGTGCAGCACTGGAAGATTATAAAGGGCAGAGGGAGCTGGAGAGGGGGTATTTTGGTGTCTGCAGAGCCTCGAGGCTCTGCTGGGTGAGCTGTACATGGCCTCTGCACGAGCACAGCCCCTGTTGGTGTCCCAGAGGAGCTTTGGAGACAGCCAGCTTGTGCAGCAGAGTACTGGCCTGGGGAGGTGCTGTGGTAAGGGTGGCTGTCCTTTGAGGGCACCACTGGGTGCTGGTGCTTTTGTGGGGGTTTGTTTCGGTTGTCGCAGAAAACATCTTGAGATTTCCCCTGTATTTCTGAGGTCAGAAATGTTGTGCTTCAAGGTTCCTGTCAGAGTCAGAGGAATCCAGCCACTGCTGTGCCCTCTCCTCCCAGGGTCGGATGTTTGGCTGAGTCTCTGTCGCATGGGCACCAACGGGATCTTCGTTAAGGGATGTGTAATTAGCATCTGGCCATGCTGCTGGGCCCCTGCCGCAGGTCTGGCTCCCAGAGGCTCTGCCCAGAGGGGAGCAGGAGCAGCCCAGTGCCAGGAACAAAAGGCGTCTCTTCTCCGCTCGGTCTAGAGGATCCCAGACAAAAGGTTCCCATTCCCTGCGCTCCTCTCCCTGCTTCTCACTCTCCTTTCTGTGCTCCCACTCTTCAACAGGGATTTAAGCCCCTCTTTTCTCTGGGCTGCAACAAGAAAGTAGCAATTAACTGTTATAAGGCTGTTTTATAGTCCTGTGCAAACCCTTTCCATCCACTCTGCTTTAAATGGGTACATCTTTTATTCCCAGTTTTCGGGAGTGTAAAACTTTACAGCGTTTGCTGCAAACCTTCATACTTTGCTTTGCAGTTTATTGCTCCCTCTGTGGATATATCTCACTCATAAATATGGCTTCCAGCTCCAGTACTTGACTAGGAGCTGCAGTGCCTCGGAGTGGTTCCATTAACGGGACTTTGCCTGCATGTCGTGGTATGATTCATCCCAAACCTCTGTCTCTCCTCTGCCCGAAGGTGCAGAGCTCTGCAGGAGAGCTCTGGCAGCAGCAGGTCACTCAGCCAGGGCGTTCCAGTGCCAGCTGCACGTCCCTGTGGCTCTGGGAGGGGTGGACGTGGCTGTGCAGAGCTCAGTGTGAGCTGGGGCTTTGGGCACTGCCACTGTGGAGCCTTGGAGCAAAGGCTGTCCTAGTGGAGAGTTTCCTCTGCTATGGATTGTCTGCAGGTTATTTGTAAAAAACTTTATTTTCCTGTGGTTTGCAGGAGTCTCTCTGCCCTCCCTGTACTAAGAGCAAAAAATAGAGGTCAAATGCTGGGTTTAGGTCTGGCATGGGTGTGTTGTTTCTAACCACCCCGTAGTTTTGATTTCCATGGGAACTTTGAGGGGCTCTTTTACCCTACTGCCCATTTTTTGGAGCGCTTTGGAGGAGTGCTGTGCCTGCCACAGGCTCAGGTGTCCATGACCAGAGCCAGCCAGGCCCGGGGGCACCAAGGGGCAGAGCTTTTGTTCGGGGGCAGAGCAGGGCTCCGTGTGCTGCTGGTCCTGCCGGGGCAGGGGACAGGCGCTGGCACCCCTGCACTGGTGGTGGCCCTAAGGGGAGGAGAGGGATTCCTGCTGCAGACCCCAGCCCGTTGTTCTGGGCCTGTCCTGGCACAAAGGGCTCGGGAAGGTGCGGGATACTGAGCGCAGCTTTCAGACCCCCGCGTCCTGCGTGGTAATTTCCTCTCCTTACAGCGATGGTGGCTTTCAAACCGCCCTCCTCCCGTCCCCTTTCAACACAACAGAAAAGCGTTCGGGGCCGATTTGTTTGGAGGCCAGAATGGCAGCGATTCCAGCGCGGTGCCTCGGGGCAAACGGAGCGATCCCAGGTAAGAATGCCCTCTGTTGAGAGGGTGCCACGGCGTGGGGGCTGCTGCTTGTGCTCCCTGCCCCGTCACCGACAGCGGGGCGCTTTGCCTCATCCCTTTGAGCGTTAAAGCTGCTTTTCCAGGGAAGAATAAGATCTGCTGCTAGAAGCCTTGGCTGCCGGTGTCCGGTGTGCTGCCCCCAGCCCCGGCTGCAGGAGCGGGGAGCGGGGCTGGCAGCGCCGCGTTGGCGGATGCTTTATGGGACCATTTGCCGGTACCTGCCGGCGAGGCTCCAAATGTCAGAGCCGGGCGAGGGAACAGGTGGGCTCCGTGCGTCTCCGGGGCCCCACTAATTCACAGGCGATAAATTAATGACAGGAGCAGGGACGAAGTCCTATTCTGGGTGCAGGTGAGTGAGCAATTCCCTTCTGGCAGGCGGAGGGAGGGAGACCTGCCGCTGTCAGGCTGCCTTTGATTGTGTTGTCTGAGCCAGCCTTAAAGGTAGCCCGCTCTCCAGACCAGCTTTGCTCCAGCTCGGGGCTCTGGAAGCAGTGGCAAGTCTCGCTTAAAATAATGAGCACCTCTGCTAATTACCTGAGGCTGCCTCTTTGAACCGCAGGCTGTCGCTTACATCATCCCCGTAGAGGAATCGAAGGTTTCCTTCAATCCCAGAGAGTCGGGAGAGGTTCAGAGCTAATGGATCAGGCCTCCAGGAACGGGTGTGAACTGTTTGCACTCACACAGACCTGGTCCTGCTGCCAGGTGTGGGGCAGGGGAGATGCTGGGTGTGGGGCTCCCTCCAGGTACTCACTCCTGTCCCACCGGCCCCAGGAGGGAGGGCTGGCCCTGTGCATGGATGTGGGGGCGCTTGCGTAGGGAACAGGGCCAAGAATCGTGGGGGAAAGGAGAAAAGTACAGGAGTGGTACCAAATTAAACAAGATGTACAACAAGCTGTCTTCCGCGGACCCTGCATCAGCACGGTTTCGGTTTTGTCGCTGCCATCTTTATGGAATTCCCGAGGGATTGCGATCCGGCGCCGGGCGGGAGGGCGGCAGGGCTGGTGCGAGCTGTGCCGGGCTCTCTCTCGCCTCTAGGAAGCACTCTGACCTCAGGGAAACGGGGAGGATGGCTCCGAGCAGAGCTGCGGGAGCGCCGTCAGCCTTGGCAAAGTGCTTTTTCTGGAGAGCCTTGGTTTGGGAGTGGGCGAGAAGAGAGGTCGAGGGATTCCAGCGTGGCAGAGCTTGGGACTCGGCAGTTGTCTGCCAGCTCAAGGGAGAAGGGTCTGGGAAACGCCGGTGGGGATGGAGCAGCCTGGCCCCGGAGCCGGGAACCCCTTCCCGGGCAGGGTTCCCTCCGAAGCGGGGGCGAGGTGAATGCCAGCCCTGGAGGATGGGCTCAGGCAGAGCAGCGTGGTGCCTGGAGAGGCTGGACGGCTCAGGACAAGCCATGGCTCTGGCTCTGCTGAGGAGCAGAGGGGCAGCAGAGCCCAGGCGCCCCAGCCCGCGCAGATGGTGCGGAGATAAACGACACCATCGCCGTACTGTAGTGCCTCGGCCGTAATTCCTGGAAGACATTTATTGGAGGCAGCCTTCCCCTTTTCAGGGCTGCGACTCCTCGGGCAGGGGGAATTGCGATGGGAAGGTGGAAAGCGCAACCCGGCGTCACTGATGAGACCGGTGCCCAAACCTCCATCCATTCCTCTCCTCCAATTTTCTCCTCTGACAATTTATAGGTTGGTTTGATGCTTGAATAGCTGAGTCTCTCTAGTAATATGTATTCTCTGTAAGTATTCCCCGCTGTGGCATATCCTAAGAGAACTCCATCAAATAATTATCTTCCCTTTTATTTATTCACAGTCT
The DNA here is from genome assembly GCF_017590055.1 of Onychostruthus taczanowskii. Taxonomy (NCBI): domain Eukaryota; kingdom Metazoa; phylum Chordata; class Aves; order Passeriformes; family Passeridae; genus Onychostruthus; species Onychostruthus taczanowskii. The sequence goes on along the minus strand of NW_024501792.1, from coordinate 383,114 downwards.
TTTCACTCGATCTGCATCACGATAAAATATTCCAATGGCTTCCTCTTAGCACTGAGCCTTCTCCAGATTGTAAAGTGTATTTATGTACGGTATTAAATCCGCCCTGCGCCGCTCTTTATCTCGCCTCTCTGCCCGCTCCGTGCTGCCACTGCACACTGGCCCTGGCCACCCCTGCCCTGACTCCCTGTGGCACCACGGAGCCCGTGCCACCTGCCCGCAGCCCAGGGCAGGAGAGGTCTGCGGGCGGCCAAGCACCAGCTGCAGCCAGTGGGAAGGGATGGAGAGGGGCAGCCCCACCAGGGAACCTTCCTGTCCTCCCTCGCCGGTGCCTCCAGCCGGGATGTGGCTGCTGGCAGGGCCGGGCTGCCCGCCGGCAGCGGGAGGACGTGCCTGCAGGGCAGCGAGCGCAATCAGAGAGGGAAGAAGCCAATAACCTCCTGTGGCCGCTCCCGAGGCGCCGGGGGAGCAGCGCTGCTCGCTCCAAGCGCTCCGCGTGTCTCCCTGTGCAGCCGCTGGGCTCCGGGGAAGGATGAATCCCTAAAAAGGGACAGCTTTTCCTGCAGAAAGAGGCTGTTTCAGGGCATGGTGTGCAGCGTCTGAGCGAAGGTTTCCATGCTGATGAGCACTGGGAGCAGCCCTCAGAGAAGGTGCAGGCGTGCTGCAGCAAGCTCTGACCTGTGGCAAGGCACATCCTTCCTCCACGGGACAGCAGCTCCGTGTTTGCAGCTGGGATTGCTGCAGGCTCTGAAAACAGCCCTCCAACACCACTGCACCCTCCTTGTCTTTCTGAGGATTTCTGCTTGCTGCACAGCAGCCTGACAGGGAATGCTTGGTGTTGGCCTTCCCTGCTTGCTGCTCTAAAAGACCCCAGGAGGGACCAGCGGCCTCTCCACGCCCGGATGCATCCTGGCTTCTGTGCAGGTGATCCCAGGGTGCTCTGGACTGAACGGGCTCTTGTGGTCACATTCACAGTCTGTAGCAGTGCCAGGGATTCTGCTAGGCCAGAAGAGCTCTCCCTGCTCTGAGGGCTGAGTTAAACACAAGTGTAACTGTGTTTTTAGGTTTGCTTACGCTGCTCTGCCCACAGGAGCACTTCCTGGGAGCCACGAGGCAGTGGCAGCAGCAGCACTTTCTGCCATGCCGTGTCACCATGATGCAGGAGCAGCAGTTCTTTGGTTGGTCACAGAGGAACGGCGGTGACCGTTCACAGCTGTGACTTTTCTTCCCAGCTTTGCCCACAGTCAGCTTAGCTGGCAGGCAGATGAGCCAGGGAAAGGGGTGTTTCCCAGAAGAGGGAGATGCCAGGGGAGAGGACCAGTCATGGTGAGGGTGACAACCATGATGCTCCAACTCACTTGGCTCTGGTACCTCTTTGGAGTGGCATCCCCTCCCCTCCTGGAGAGCCAAGTTCCCCAGCAAGGGTTAACAGAGTGTATAAAATTGATTGCGATTTTAGTAATTCAGTATAATCACAGTCTACCAGCAGGTTGCTTTTCCAGCAGGAGGGTTTGGAATTATTTTCTGGAGTTTGCAATATAGAACTTAAATTAAGCCTCAGAAGTCAGAGGAGCTCTGCTGCATCTCTAATGTGGTGCTAAATTCTCAGCAGCACATTCCCTGTATTAAAGCCTTTGCTGGCAATTAGGTTCATTAACTATCACAATACCTTATTTATTACTCGGCATGCCATATGGTTTCCCAGCTAAAGAATGGCACCCGTTCTAGCACAGACCATTTGGCATCATAAAGATGTTAACAAATAATGTTATGGCTCTCAAGGGCAAAAGGGCTCGCCGGGCTGCAGGTCTGCACGGCAGGAGAGAATATGAAAACATTTTTCTTCTATGGCAAAATAAAGAATTCCTCGAGACAGAAGTATTCAAAGACTATCCCGCTTGCATCACGCAAATGGGAGTTTTATACATGCCCATAATGGTTCTGTCAATATTTGCAGCAGGCAGCGTGCTCACTCATCTCCTTTCCTTCCCCTCGCTCCCTCCGAGCACCGGCAGGAAGGACCCACCTCCATCTCATCGTGATGCATTTATGCCTCCTTTTATTTCCTCTGATGGCACTGGCTCTTTGGTGCACGCAGCTCTTGGGGACGGGGTTAATTATGCAGCAGGGTCCTTTGCTGCTGCCCAAACTTCAGCACGGGGCACTGCACCGAGGCGCCCGGCGTGCATTGATCGCTGCTCTGCAGAGAGAGGTGTGTGCATGGCTCTGTGTGTGGGGGAAGCTTCACCAGCAGGAACAGCTCGTTGGGACCCCAGTGACAGAACATGGAGCTAGGCATTCTCACCCTGAAAAGGGGAAAATCCTCGTTGCAGTTAGTTTAGTGCTGCTGGGAGGAGATCAGGACCTGTCACAGCCCGGGCTGTGAGCGCTGCGCTGGGTACGCCACACTCGGTTCCTATTTTCAGCAGGATTAGGATTATGGTTCTGTCAATATTTGCAGCAGGCAGCGTGCTCACTCATCTCCTTCCCTTCCCCTCGCTCCCTCCGAGCACCGGCAGGAAGGACCCACCTCCATCTCATCGTGCTGCATTTATGACTTTTATTTCCTCTGATGGCACTGGCTCTTTGGTGCACGCAGCTCTTGGGGACGGGGTTAATTATGCAGCAGGGTCCTTTGCTGCTGCCCAAACTTCAGCACGGGGCACTGCACCGAGGCACCCGGCGTGCATTGATTGCTGCTCTGCAGAGAGTGTGTGCATGGCTCTGTGTGTGGGGGAAGCTTCACCAGCAGGAACAGCTCGTTGGGACCCCAGTGACAGAACATGGAGCTAGGCATTCTCACCCTGAAAAGGGGAAAATCCTCGTTGCAGTTAGTTTAGTGCTGCTGGGAGGAGATCAGGACCTGTCACAGCCCGGGCTGTGAGCGCTGCGCTGGGTACGCCACACTCGGTTCCTATTTTCAGCAGGATTAGGATTACAAGAGCCAGGGACAGCATTTCAGGTCACAGGGACTCGGACTGTCTGCTCTTGGCTACTGTGAGGCCAGCAAGCAAAAGGTACTTCTCCATTCCTGTTCTGTGACTGCATTCTCCCAGAATAAACACATCCAAAGGGTGATTTTGGCAAAGTGCAACTTAAGTCAGAGTAGTACTGGAAGCACAGATTAAACCAGACTTTGTAATCCTGTTACAGTATCCCTTGACAACCTCTGAATTTCCAGAAATGGGTCAGAAAGACAAGTTTCAGGCACAAGTAGCACTCCTGCCAATTTTCCTAGGCAATGTTTGTAGGTGAGGTTGTTTCCTTGGTGCCTAGGTGAGGTTGTTTCCTGGATCCTGCTCTTCATTGATTCCTGGGTGAGCTTTCTGATTTGCAGGAAGACAATTCTTCCAGCATGTGAGCTGAGGAATGGCTCTGGGCTCCTGCAGATGGGCTCTGCTGCTCTGTGCCCAGGTAGCCCAGGTACCTGCAGCTGCACAGTGCCAGCTCCCTGATTTCCAGCCAGCGATCAGGTGGGTCAGGGCACCCCAGGGCTGGGTGCCCTCCTGCCCAGAGTAGCTGGTGGTGAGGCTGTAGCAGCTCTTGGATAAGTGCCATGGGGATGATCACTTCAAAATGCTTTGGTGCACAGAACAGCTGCTCTTTCTTCGGGCAGTGGTGGCAGTGAGGTGTGTGGCTGGCACCACGCTCAGCCTGTGTGAGCAACCTCGCTGTGCCCTGCTCTGTCCCTCCAGAGCTGCCTGTGTCCTGCTGGAACTGCTCTTCCCAGGGAGGGATGTGGCAAAGAGCTGCATTTCTGCGAAACTCAGAGGCTTTAACGGCAGCTGGGATTATTTCTCATCACCTCAGCTGACCTCTCAAGCAGCGTGGGTGAAGTGTTCTACCTGCTATTCACACGATCCCCCTGGGATTGCAGCCGTTTCTTTGGGAGCCCCTCTGCTCTGTTCTTTATCCCACTGGATGGCACAGCGTGCTGTACCACAGCCAGAGCCCGGTCCTGGAACAGCGATGCTCCGGGAGGATGGGTGTGGCCACAGAGGAAGCTGGGTCCTGCCACAGTGGCTGTGACACCCATCCCCTTTCTGCTGGCCTCAGTGCCTCTCCCCAGAGTCTGCCAGCTCCTCTACCACCAGTACCTTTGAGTTTTCACTATTCCATGTCCTCCTTTCAGCTGTTTCATGAGACTTATGATTCGGATTTTTCCCCTTCATGTCTCTTGAGGAGATATTCCAAAACGTGCTCCCTCCAAAGCCTCTGGGCTGGAGTATCTCACCCCATCTCCCCGAGCAGTTTTGCTCCCTGCCTGCCCTGTCAGTCCCTGTGCACAGCTGCCAGGACCCTTGGCCATCCGGTGATGCCATAGCCAGCTTTGTGGGTAGCACAGTGATGCCAGTGCTCCAACACCAAACCCTTCAGGGGGAATTCTTTGTGAATGGAGAGCTGCTTTCCAAACGGCAGAGAGAAATGGAGTTCTGGTCCATTTGTGGTGGAACTGGCATTTCCCAACCAAAGAATGTAGCACCTGAGGCAGCAGTGAGAAAGAATGGACTGGGTTCAAAGGGAGTTACTAGCTGGGGAGGAGCTGGGGGTGGTGGCAGCAGCTGCAGCCCCGGTGGTGACAGCCGTGTCACACACTCTGCTGCCTCCCCCCTGGCCGCTGGCAGGGACACTGGAGCCTCTGGCCCTGGGCAGATAGGTCTTATCCAGGAATGACTTTGCAGGAGTGTTTACTTTCATTCCTGGGAGGCTGATCGAGCTGTTCCAGCTAGGAATGTGCCCTGGCCGAAGGGGGACCCTGCCAAGCTCCCTCCAGCATGAACGCCGCCGGGTCCAAGGGCACCCGAGCCCCGGCGGGCCTCGCCCCCGCTGCCAGCCCGGCCCCACCGCGCAGGAATGTGAAACCTGCCCGTGGCACTGCTGGCCGTGCACGTGTGTGCTGTGCCCAGGCTGGATAACACCGATTCCTCATGACCTTTGGGAAGGATTCATCAATATCCCCCCTGAAAGGGCAGATTGCGAGCTGCCCGGCTGCACCAATGTTATCTGATTCGGTCACTGAGGAATCTGTGACCAGATAAGATACCAGGGCTTTATTGTATCTTCTGGCAATTATTAAGAAAATAAAATCAGTTAATACCTAACCTTGAACCTAGACCAAAACATTTAGCCTCAGACTTCGTTCTGCCTCTCTTGTACATTCAGGAGTTGTACAGTTTAGAGGGCTGTTAGGAATGATGGAGGAGATGAACAGGAATTTAATCTGAGCCTAAAATACCATCATTATGCAGCTCGAGCATCTCAGAAATGAGGTCTGTGCCATGTGTGATGCAGCCACTCGATCTTTTTGTCCTGGTGCAAGAAAGGGGAGGAGGAGGAGGAGCTCCTTTGGCAGAAGTTTCCCCAGCTGTGAAGGCATTTTGTGTGAATATTTAATGCAGAGATATGTTAAGAGCAGGGAAAAGAGAGGGGGGAAGTCTTCCATGAGTGTGGGCTTTTGTTTGTCCTGTCAGAAGCAGTAACGTGTTCTCTGTGCACACACTCAGAGCACATAAATACATATAAATATCCTCTCCCCTGGAAAGGGAGAGCAGAGAATTGTGCAGCTGGAAATGGGACGTGGAGTGCTGCTAGAGGGGAGAGACAGAATGAGGGCTGGAGGTGTTCACTGAGTCACTGGGGTTCAGGATGATGGTTGCTCCCTCCAGTGAATGGACTGGAGCATCACGAGGGCACAGAAACTGGCTGCTTCCCGTGAAGCTGAGGGTGCTGCTTGTGGTCCTGGATGACTTTTTGGCCATTCACGGGCTCTTGGAAACCATCCTGTTAAAGGAAGGGAGTTTTAATTGTTGATCTTGTGCTCAGAAAAGCATGCAATGAGTATTTAACTCACCTGGAATTCTTCTTAGTGTCTAAACTTGGATGTGATCCTACTGGAGAAGGAACAGCCCTGGGTGGAGGTGCAGCCCTGTACCCCACTCCTGAGGGGATGAACCAGCACGAATGGTGTCTGGACAGACTGAGAACATCTCCTTCCCCAGTGCTGTGTCCTTCCTAGGAGAGTCAAAACCTACAGGAGAGGGAAAGGCAGGATGAAACTGGCACACAATCCCTCACTAGAGTATCCTGTTTTGAGAGGCAGAAAAACCTCCAGAAGTGCTTTGCTGAGGTGCTGGTGTAGATTCTGCTCTATTTAAAGGACTTTTTTTCTGGGATGAACTTTACTGAACACACATGCAGCCTCCACAGCACCATGAAGTCGGGGCTGACATTTAATGCCTCGGCACATTTCTTTCCTTGTCCCGTGCAAGACATCAAGTATGGCAGGTTAAGAGAAGAGAAAAAGAGAAAAAATAATTACACAGTAAATTAAACAAGGCCACCCCCCTCCCACTTATTAGGGCTTTAGAAGTTGCTACCTGTGGCTCGAGCTCTCTCGAATACGTACCGAGGGTAACACTAAAAATAGGTCCTGTGCTGATGGTTGGGTCACAGCCTGCTAGAGGGAGACATTTTTATTTCATTACAAGCCCAGTTGCTGTGGGGGGAATACACAAACACGGCACTCGAAGCCCGGCTGTAAAGTTTGTGCTCCTTCGCTGAGTCACTGTGGCTAAATTCCCCTTTGTGTGGGGGATTTAGGGGAGGAATGTGGGAAGGCTGGCCCAAGCTGCCGCCCTCCTGAGTCACTGCTCAGCTCATCCTCCAGCCCTGGCAGGCTCAGGGCCCTAAGCCACTAATTAGCCTCATTGTCTTAGGGCTGCAGCATCCATAACCCAGCACGGCGAGGGGGGAGGATGGGGGGACAAAGCTCCTGGAAGCCCACGAGCTGTGTCTCCTGGCCCTCGCCTTCTGTGCGTCACAACCCACCTCTCAGCCGCCCCAGGGGGACACTGACCCACTCCTCCCGTGGGATGGCATCGATCCTGTGTGTGTGACCCAGCTGTGAGTTGGAGCAGGGGGAGCAGGCAGGGTTTTGTGCAGAGCTCGGGGTGCAGCAGCCTTGTCCCACGACACCTGAGTGTGACCCAGCTGTGACTTGGAGCAGCGCTCGGGAGCAGGCAGGGTTTTGTGCAGAGCTTGGGGTGCAGCAGCCTCGTCCCACGATGCCTGAGTGTGACTGAGTCGTGACTTGGAGCAGCGGGAGCAGGCAGGGTTTCATGCACAGAGCTCGGGGTGCAGCAGCCTCGTCCCACGATGCCTGTGTGTGACCCAGCTGTGACTTGGAGCAGCAGGAGCGGGCAGGGTTTTGTGCACAGGGCACGGGGTGCAGCAGCCTCGTCCCACGGCGCCTGTGCGTGACCGAAGCTGTGACTTGGAGCAGCAGGAGCAGGCAGGGTTTCATGCACAGGGCACGGGGTGCAGCAGCCTCGTCGGGAGCTGTGCAGATGTGCAGCGGCACGCAGGCTGCCCGCTCACGTGGCGGTGCCACGCTGACCCTTGTCGCTGCTGCCCTGCCCCTGTCGCGTGCCGGGCGGCGTCCAGCAGGGCCGGGAGGCTGGCAGCCGCCTGGGGAAGGGCAGACAAGGCTTTCTGCAGTGTGGCACTCCACACGTGTCCAGTCAGCTCTGTCCCAATAGCAGGCCGTGCAGTTCTCCTTTCCCACAACACAGGCAGCTCCTCTGCAGCTCCATTGCGCTGGCTGCAGCCGAGCTCCAAAAATAACTTCCGTTGGGATCGGCTGCAACGTGGATAACCCTCATCCCTCCACCCCGTGCCACAGCCCCCCGTCCAGCTGCGTCCTCGGTGTGACTCTCAGGTTGCCCTTGTGCAGCAGGCAGGGCACAATGAGGGGCCTGCTCCTGCCCCTCCACTGCCCCGGGCTGCCACAACGCGCAGGGTCCGGTGTCCGCGCGCTCGCTCGGAGCCTGCTGCTCATCGCTGGGGTTCACAGGAAGCTTAATGCACCGTGGCTGCACACTGAGCAGCTTTCCCGGGGCTTCCGCCCTCCCCCTCGCAAACAGCTTTGTGCCTTTCGGCTTTTTTTTTTTTTTTTTTTTAAATAAAGTCTAACACATTTAATCATCTTTTCATAAGCTGTCAGCTTGCCGCGCGCCAAAGCAGAGCGGCGCGCTCTGCCCCGGCTCCCAGCAAAGCAAACACGCCTGGAGAAATCCTGCTCCTGGGAGCGTGCACACAGGGGCTCCGGAGCTGTGAACTTCCCTCGGGGTCTGGGGTGAGATCAAAAATCAGCTTTTGAAAGTTACGGATTTTTCACTGAATTTGAAACAGATCTTATTGCGCACAGCATCTTTGCTCCGGTGTTTCATAATTCAGCTCTGCACCAGCGCTGGAAAACTCAGTATATTGGAAAACTCCAAACACATTAAAAGCAAAACACAGCTAGTCCCAGGAAAACATGGGAATGTGCCTGTCCCCCACCCTGGAGGTTCTCTACAGGAGCAGGGAGAAGAGGTCAGCGGGCAGAGCTGGGGTGGGCACAGCTGAAGTCAGGGCCTAGCAAGCTGGAGAAGTCAGAGCTGTGTCCTCACATGCCTGTCTGGGGTGGCATGGGGAGATTATGTGTCTAACAGCACTGGAGGAGGGTGTGTGATAGAAAAGGGCTTTTGTCTGCAGAGAGTAGAAGAAGCTGTTGGTTTGGGCATGACGGAGAGGAGCTGCTCCTCTTCCCTTTCCATTCTCACAGGGTGGGCGATGCTGGGGCACCTTCTGGCTGAAGTTGTCTTCCAGGATGTTTTTTGTGGACTAAGCATCCTGAACAAGTAATCTCCTTCCTTACTGTAGTTGTGGTGACTGCTTGGTTTCACTCTCCTCTCCACACACTAGCTGCCTCTTGGAGAAGCATCCCAAGGCTGCCCTTGCCATCGTCCCTTGAAATGCAGGCTGCTGCATTGCCCAGCCCTTGTCTTCCCCCAGACCCGGTGCTGCTGGCCGGGATATTTCCACTGGGGAAGCAAACATTTGTGTCTCCCTGTCCAAGAAACTGATAGGGCTGAGGGCTGGAAGTGGATCTGAATGGATCCCTCGTTTTCCTGGGAAGGATGTCCATGCTTCACCTGGTCCTCACACAGAAAGCTCTTCCTGAGGAGCCACCAGCTCAGGGGTTTAATGCTGGAGGTTAATAATAATCGCACCAGGCAGCACATCATTGCACCGTATCTGGTTGAGAGATTTACAAGTGAAACTCGTGGCGGAGGAAGAAATTGCCTCAATCACGCGGAGTAATGGCACATGGAGAGGCACTTGGGCGTGACTGCTACTTAACACGGAGCCCAGCTTGGCTTCATTTAGCTGCTGGTGCCTTTCTAATAAACACGTTACACTACAAGGTGGGGATTAAGATCAGAAAAGTAAATAAATTGGAAACCGATGGGGAGAGATGGGAGGGAAATGGAAGGTACCGGGGAGGAGTGACGAGGGATTGACTCCCATGCCAGGACATGGGGAAATGACCCCGAATGCCACGGCTGTAGCTTCCCAAGCATCTCTGTGGGCCTCACCTGTGGCCTGCAGGTGCTGGGCAGCCCCACGGCCGGGGTATGTGGGGTGTCCCTGCTCAGGGTCACCAAGCTGGTCTCTGCCTTCAGCAAACAGTGGCTGTGGGAAATTGGCGCCTTAACCAACTTAGTAGCTTTTACTATATGTATTAGAGGAGCAACAAAAAGTGCAACGCACAGTTGACAGGAAGGACTGGGGGGTTAATTTTCAGGATGCTGCCTGGGAATTTAGCCGTGGGATTTCCATTATTGCTAATGGGACTCACGCAGCTTAATTTCATGTGAGCTACGCTAAAAACGTACCCCTAACTGCCGGCAAAATTTCAGTCCTGAAATCAAGCCTTTTAAAAGTTAGAGAAGAGTAAACAAACACCTGAAACACCACAGTGTCTCGCTATTTCCCCCTCTCAGCTGTTTGGATTTTAAAGTCTGGAAGAAGGAGGAACTCAAGCAGTTGAGGCAATTAAAAAGCCCCATCCTGCAGGCACGCTGGCTGCCTGTGCGGTGCATCCCCGCTCTCTGCCAATTACAGCGGCAGAGTTATAACCCCCGAAAAAATAGGAGCAAGCTGATGCCTTACCCTTAACTATAGCACGGCGAGCACGGCGTTATCACACGCGTCTAATAACCCGCGCAGCGCCGCCGTGCAGCGCGAGGCCTCCGTTATTAGGCTGTTCTCGTTAAATGACTGCTATCATCTGGTCCCAAAGTACATTAAATCCCATTATAATTATAAACACACTTCCCCATAACGTTCTCCTTAGATTACATTTGCGCTGCTTTACCCCAAGGGTATCTTTGTACTAATGCCGGCCGCGTTTGTTGTTTTAGCTGAAGACACCGGGCCCTGCGCCGGCTGTGGTGTGCCACTGGTGCGGCAGGGAGGGAGGGGAGAAGGGAGAGCCGTGCGGCTGCCGCCCCGCCGCTCCCCGAGGACTGCCCAGGTCTCTGGGTGCGCTGGGCACGGCAAGGAGCTGAGGCACGTCCTCGGTGAGGATGCTCAGGGCACGCCGTGCTCCCGGGGCTCGTGGCCCGCCTGGCGCTGCTGTCGGTGTCGCGGCGTGGCTGGCGACTCCCCGTGCTTTCGCTCCCTTCCCGAAGGGGACCCTTGCGGCAGAGCCCCGTGGCCCGTCCTGGAGTGCGGGCACCCGCCACATCCCTGCACACAAGTGGTGCCGTCACGGCGGCAGTATTTTATCGCGGGGGGCGGGGGGGGAGAAAAACCAGCTTCGTTGGGGCGACAACGTGCTCGGTGTCACATCATGTCACAAGCACCGCAGCTCCCGGTCGGAATCCGCCACGGGACCCCCAAACTGGGCTCTGAGGTTGGTTTTCACCGTCTCCACCCCCGGGGCCGGGGGTCCGCCCAGGCGCGGCGCGGGGGGCGGCTTTGTCTGGCGGGGGGCGCAGCCCGTCGGGGCGCGCGGCCCCGCTCGCAGCG